>NW_022111358.1:46679148-46688224 GCF_000313985.2 Echinops telfairi | reverse complement strand
CGTGGCCCCATGGGGGATGGGAGAACAGGGTGGACAGCTGGGCCCCTCGCTAACAGCCAGCCACCCTGTGTCACAGCTGATTGGAGAAGAGGAGGACGTGAGCGTGTATGACATCGCCGACCACCCTGACTTCCGGTTCCGCACAACAGATATCGTCATCCGCATCGGCAACACTGAGGATGGGGCCCCTCCCAAGGAGGACGAGGTACTGCACCATCCACCCGCCTGGCCGGGCTGTGCGCCAGGCTGCGCTGCAGCTACAGTTCCTGAGGGAGCCACCGGGGGGCTCCCAGCCCTACCGGAAACACTGCCCAGGAGACCAGCACCGCACATGGGTAGGTTCAGTCCCCACAGTGGCATATCAGGGAGGTGTCGTGGACACGTGGGCAGTGTCCCGACAGCTCCCCTCGTGGCAGAATTGAGACGGTGGCTCTAGCAGCACGTGCCTGGTGGTGAGCAGCTCTGACAGGCAAGGAAAGTGGCCTGGGCCGAGCTCTCGGTGGTTTAGCACTTGTGTAACGATGTCATTTGGAGGTTGTGTAGCGGCATGACACGACAGTGGTTATGATGTCATTTGAAGGTAACTCGGCAGCCATGTGGTGACACAGTCAGTCTCTTTGGTGATCTGCTTTGGTCACCCTTCAGTTGGCCGTTGAAACTGAACTGTATCAGGAAGTGAGGAAGAAAGCCCACGTGGGGCGGGAACCCCCATCCTGGCAGCAACAAGGCTGCAGATGTGAAGTGGCCTCGAGGGGCCCAGGCTCAGCAGAAGTCAACTGAAGGGGTGTCAGTGTGGGGAGGGCTCATACATGTAGCTTGGCCCTGACCCTCACTGCTCCCAGCTTCAGGCTGGCACCCGCTGACAGTTGACAACCACGTCCCCGGCCTCACCTGGAGAGCCACACACCTGACTGTCCTGTTTGCCCCACAGCCATCAGTGGGCCAGGTGGCCCGCGTGGATGTAAGCAGCAAGGTGGAGGTGGTGTGGGCTGACAACTCCAAGACCATCATCCTGCCCCAGGTGAGCCTCTGCCCAGAGCCCAGCCACGGCCAGCTGCCTGGCCTACGCTCCCGCCCTGTTCTCGGACCTTCCTGAGGTAGAGTGTGTGTCCTCTGAGAGGGAGGGCAGCTGCCACTCACACCCCAGGAGACCCAGCAGGTTCTCCCTCCTGCCAGTTTGCCCTGGTGGCGCACTTGGTAAGCGCTGGGCTGCGAACCAAGCGATGAGGCTCTTTGTCCTGTAAAGATTCCCAGGGCCTCAGAGCCGTACACAGGCTCACTGTGAGTCTGAGCCAACTTGACGGCAGAGGGAAGGGTTCTAAGACAACGTGAGTGACCTCTCAGGGAGTTGGGGCTCCTCTGTCCAGCAGACACAGATACCGAGGGGGCTCTGGGCCCTCCTCAGCCCCCTCGTCTGAGCACTGCCTGCCCACCCACCAGCTCTCCTTTCCCAGCGCCACCTTAGGGAAGGGAACAGGAGGTGGCCTGGGCCAGCCCCGCCCTTGGTGCCACCATGAAGGTCGCCCTCGGGGTGGGGCTGGCAGGTGCTGACCCCAGGCAGCTGGGTGGGAGCAGGGCTGGGTCCGAGCCCCTGTGTCTCGGCAGCACCTGTACAACATCGAGTCGGAGATGGAGGAGTCGGACTACGACTCGGTGGAGGGCAGCAGCAGCGGGGCGTCCTCGGACGAGTGGGAGGACGACAGCGACAGCTGGGAGACGGACAACGGGCTGGTGGAGGACGAGCACCCCAAGATCGAGGAGCCCCCCAACCCTGCCCCCGCCCCGCCAGCCGTCCCCGACGAGGACAAGGGCGTGGTCATCAGTGAGGAGGCCGCCACGGCCGCCATCCAGGGCGCGGTGGCCATGGCCGCCCCCATGGCGGGGCTGATGGAGAAGGCCGGCAAGGACGGCCCCCCGAAGAGCTTCCGGGAGCTGAAGGAGGCCATCAAGATCCTGGAGAGCCTGAAGAACATGACGGTGGAGCAGCTGCTGACCGGCTCGCCCACCTCGCCCACCGTGGAGCCCGAGAAGCCCACGCGGGAGAAGAAGTTCCTGGATGACATCAAGAAGCTTCAGGAGAACCTCAAGAAGACGCTGGACACCGTGGCCATCGCCGAGGAGGAGAAGCGGGAGGCGCTGCCCGAGGCCGAGCGCAAGGAGGACAAGCCTGAGGCGCAGTCCCCCGTGAAGGCCGACTGGCCCAGCGAGACCCCCGTGCTCTGCCAGCAGTGCGGCGGCAAGCCCGGAGTCACCTTCACCAGCGCCAAGGGCGAGGTCTTCTCGGTGCTGGAGTTTGCCCCCTGTGAGTCCGCCCCGGCACGCTCCCCGGGAGCCACCCGACACCCCCATGTACCCCAGGACCACTTCCCATGCAGCTATCTGATGCCTCAGTGACCCCAAGGTTGCTCCGTGTGAGCCACTAGACCCTCCCCAGTGTACCCCAAGAGTGCTCCCCATGTAGCCATAAGACTCCTCTCATCGCACCCCAGGAAACTCCCTGTACAGCCACACACTGCCCCCCCATGCCCAGGATATCCTGGAACTATGCCCGTGCAGGTACCAGGACCTCCCTGGAGACGGGCAGGTGCATGGGCATGCTCACTTGCCCCGAGAGTGGCAGCCACATATCTAGGTGGAGCGCCTAGGGCCCCTAGCACCCACTGACCCATCTCCCCCGCCCTCTAGCAAATCACTCTTTTAAGAAGATTGAGTTCCAGCCTCCAGAAGCCAAGAAGTTCTTCAGCACAGTGCGGAAGGAGATGGCCCTGCTGGCCACCTCCTTGCCCGACGGGATCATGGTCAAGACCTTCGAGGACAGAATGGCGAGTAGACCTCAGGGCATGGGGTGGGGGTTGGTAGTGCCCCAAACCTGTCTCGTCCTGGTTCTCCCCTCTTCAAAAGAAGTTGAGCATTGTCTTGGGAGCCATTGTGGGGGGCAGAGTCTGACATGCTCAACCATGAGCCCGAAGGTTGGCAGTTGAAACCCATCCAGCGGCAGCAGCAGCACTGCAGCAGCCAGGCCTGGTGATGAGCTTCCAGCGGGTCCGCCTCAGAGCCGCCGTTCCCCCTCCCCCCCAGGGCCCAGTTCTTACCCAAGCCTGAACTTTGGAGTGTTAGAAGGCTGCAGGCAGAAGTAGGCTCCCTCAAGGACCCTTGCCCTCCTGGGGCCCTGACTAGCCGGCAAGAGGGGCTCTCTAACCAGGCCTTGTTGACTCTGAGTCTCTGTCACCACCAGCCTGCTGTGGAGTTTGTCACTCCATGGGGTCGTGCCCGAGACCCCTGCTCATACCTGCCTAGCTCATTCCCCGAGGCAACCCCTGCGACCCCCTCTCTGTCACCTTTCCATCACTCCCTCCATGGTGGGCCCCGGCCTCGGGCGATGTTGATGAGGGAACAGGCAGCCCAGCCCTTTGCCACCTCAGTTGTTCCCCTGGGCTGGCCCCCAGCTAGACGCTGGCCAAAAGGCCAACACAGGCAGCCACCGACGAGAAAAGGAGGTGGAAGCCAGTTCCGGGTCCATCCCTGCTCCTCCAGAGAACGCACCATGGGGAGGGCAGTGTGGGAGAGGAAGCAGTCGGCCTGCCCTGCAGCCCAGCAGGTGTTATTTGGTGAAAGGGCAGGGGATGCCACAAGAGGATGCAGGGAAATCCAGGCGCGGGCAGGGTCAGCAGCGTAAGTGATGTAATACAAAGTGGATGAAAAAAAAATTTTTTAAGTTGGATGATCTTTGAACAAGGGCCTGCCACGAGTCCCACCTGCCTCACTCAGTTTGCGCCTAGCCCCCCGTCACCACACACATCCACACTAGTGGCCCTTGACCCCACACGTTGCCCGGCACTGACAACACCGCTGGCCACCGTCTTCCCCGCGACTTCAGTCCTCCGTCTGTCTGCTGGCTGCTAGGCGACCCCTTGGCCCCCAAAAGCCGGTGCAGCCTTGCTGGTCATGAATGTTCTCTTGTCTCTGATTGGCTGTCCCTGTTGCGTGCCCTGTCGCAGTTCAGGGGAGGCAGCCTGAGGAATCCATATTAAGTGCTTATTTCTGAGGGAAACAATTGCCCAAACAACCCAATTTGAAGGTGCCCGGTGGGTTGGCATCAGGGTGGCTGACTCCATACCATGCCTATTTGCCTACCCACCCACCAAGCCTGCAGTGACCCGCTCCCTCCCCCCGCCCCCTCAGGACCTCTTCTCTGCCCTGATCAAGGGGCCCACCCGGACCCCCTACGAGGATGGCCTCTACCTGTTCGACATCCAGCTCCCAAACATCTACCCAGCCGTGCCCCCACACTTCTGCTACCTCTCCCAGTGCAGTGGCCGCCTGAACCCCAACCTGTATGATAATGGGAAAGTGTGTGTCAGCCTCCTAGGCACCTGGATCGGAAAGGTGAGAGCGGCGGTGGGCCCGGGCCGGGGCTGGGGAGAGAGCAGGCAGGACCTCCCGCTATGGAGGACAGGGTGACGGAGCTGGGTGTCCTTTCAGGGGACAGAGAGGTGGACAAGCAAATCCAGCCTGCTCCAAGTTCTCATCTCCATCCAAGGTACGGAGGGCCAGGGAGGCTGTGGGATCAGGGGCATGGGGCTGCTGTGGGGGGCTCCTCCCCACTGAGATGCCCACCTGCCCGCCCAAACCCCAGGTCTGATCCTGGTGAACGAGCCGTACTACAACGAGGCGGGCTTCGACAGTGACCGCGGCCTGCAGGAGGGCTACGAGAACAGCCGCTGCTACAACGAGATGGCGCTGATCCGCGTCGTGCAGTCCATGACACAGCTGGTGCGGCGGCCGCCCGAGGTCTTCGAGCAGGAGATCCGGCAGCACTTCAGCGCCGGTGGCTGGCGGCTGGCTAGCCGGATCGAGTCCTGGCTGCAGACGCACGCGCTGCTGGAGCGGCAGGCGCTGCCCGGCGGCGGCCCTCGGGACAGCGGCTCCCCAGAGCCGCCCACGGGGGCTGAGCTCTCAGACTCTGGCCGGGAGGAACCCGAGGACGGTGGGCTGGGCCCTGGCGAGGCCTCGCAGGGCTCAGACTCAGAGGGTGGCGCGGCGGCCGCCAGCAGGGACCACTCAGAGCAGACTGCTGAGGGGGTGGCAGGGGCGGCGGACACAGCCGTGCCACCCAGCGTCAGACCAAAGAAGCGGAGGAAGAGCTACCGCAGCTTCCTGCCAGAGAAGAGTGGTTACCCCGACATTGGTTTCCCCCTCTTCCCGCTCTCCAAGGGCTTCATCAAGAGTGTCCGCGGCGTGCTGGCCCAGTTCCGGGCGGCGCTGCTGGAGGCCGGTATGCCCGCCAGCGCTGAGGCCAAGTAGCCGCCCACCCCTGCTGGACTCCCCTGCCCATGCCCCCCAGCTACCCCCCCCTGCCGGCGAGTGTGACGCTAGACCGCTACGAGAGTCTTGAGATGCTGTGTCACTCGTCTGAAGCAACCTTTGAACAAGCGCCCCGCTGCCCAGGAAGCCTGAACCCTGCTGCACCCAGGCACGTGTCCCCTCCCTTGCCAGCTCATCGTGGGCCAAAAGTGGAGGCCAGCCCAGTGGCAGGAAACTAGCGGCCGCCTTGCATCAATGTGGGCTGCTCCAGCAATCCCGGCCCTCCCTCCTCAACCCCACCTGGTTTACAAGTTCCCAGGCTGCGCTCTGGCCCTTTGGGTGATGCTCTGAGAGAAGCCAGGAGCTGGGTGGTTTCGGGGGGGTGTGGGGGTGGGTGGCTTATGGGAGAGAGACCACTGTGGGTGCTTTGCACTTCCCACCTGGCTCCCGGCACTCAGTGGTGCTGGCTGATCTGCAAGAGCCAGGCCGAGCACCACGGCCACCCAACCATTTCCCTCCCCTCTCCCCCACCCCCACTCAGATGTTGTCCCTTGCCCCTCCCTCGGGTGGGAAGGAGGCACCCCCAGCCCTGGGTTCCCAGGCCCTGCCTGCTCCCTCCAGAGAGCCGGCCTGCAGGCCGCCCGCCAGAGACTGGCTGAGGTTTACAAGTTTTCTAAGCTTTTGATAATGTGAAGCTCCAGGTTCAGAGGTTGCTTAGAGCGCAATGCAGCTCAATAATTTTTGGTGTATGTATGTAATATTTAAGGTTGAAAACCAATAAAATCTCAAGAGCAAAACAGCTTAACACTTATTAGGGGAAAAAGACCCCACCCCACCCCCACCCTCCACAAAAGCCAAAGCATGCTGTGTCTTGTTGCCCGCTGGCCGTCCTGTGCTGTGCCTGGACAGTGGGGTGCCCAGAGTCCCTGGGGGCTGGCCGAAAGCACACCGGAGGACGGGGGGCCAGGCTCCCAGTGTGTTGTCCACGTGGACGTGTGAATGCGCCTGCTGACGACATCTGTACCAAGTGCAGTGTGACGAACTCTACTTGCATTTTTGTTTTGCATTTTGGTTTGGCTCGTGACAATGTACGAGAAGGAAAGGTGCCGCCATTAAACCTGCCTGTGCCAGTCGCCTGGGCTCTGGTGCTGCTTCTTCAGGGGCCCCGCCCAAGGGGGAAGGGTTCCCTGGCCAGGGGGCCAGTCCCCCACAGGCTGCATTTCCTGGCCTGGGTCAGCAGGCCTGTGGGCAGGCTTATCATAAAGGCCCATCCTGAGCCAGGCCTGCCACCCAACAGCTATGGCTACCAAAGACCTGGGGTTGACCAGTTGGGCCTGTTCTCCCTCTAGCTGCTAGGGGTGCCATTGAGACTGGCACCTACCTGTCCAGGGCAGGTGAGATCACCTGGGTGATAGGCCAGAACAGTTGTGCCCTACTTGGGAGATTGGCCTCTGCTTCATTGGGGGGCCACCCTTTGGACTCGCCACCCTAGCTACCCATGTGGCCTTGGGGCAGACAGTACTGGCTCCACCCCTCAGTTTCCCCACTTGTCGAAGAAGGCGGCTGACAGCGCTCTAAAGCTTCTTCCAGATCCGAGGGTTCTAGTGGGTCATCGTGGGAGCCCACCCCCACAGCAGCCCTTCCCAGGGGCTGGCCAGCTCCTCGGTATGGCTGACCCTCCATTCTACAGCCCAGCCCTCGGGACAGGACCAACAAGCTGGGAATGTCACTTTATTAGATTTCTCTCTGGGGCCCAGCCAGCTGGACTCCGGGCCCTCCCATTCCTCTTTCCTCTGGGAGAGTCCCTGGTCGGCTGTAGAGTTGGCCTGGAGGGGACTAAGGCCCAGCGAGACCCTCAGAGTCACAAGGGCTCTCGTGAAGGTGGCGTCTGTGGAGGCCCCTGCCTGGACGCAGGCTCCACGCAGCCACTGACCATCCAGTAGTAGTCTGGGTGCACCTGGCCCTGCACAGCCTCGCTGGCCATCAGTTCCCCATCCACGGTGAAGACACCCGCCCTATCCCTGGGCTCCAGGCGGAAGGCGGCCACGGGCACGTGCACCAGGTGGGGGCAGTCAAACTCCATGTGCTTCCCTTTCTCCATGGCCAGGAAGAGACGGAGTAACGTGGCCCGGGACACACCTGCCAGGACGTAGAACAGGTGCATGGTGCCGGCCGCACAGCGGCCCATGGGCGCCGCAAACATGTCACTGCCCAGGTGGGTGTGCAGCAGCACCAGTACCAGCACAAAGTCCTGCTCGGGCACCACCGTCCAGTGGGCGGGCACCGGCCGGTCCAGAGGCACAAGGTGCGTGTTCACAGGGCCGCTCTGGTCCAGGACGGGCGCAGCGGACATCTTGGCAGCAGCGGCCCCGGGAGGGAGGTAAGCCAGCCGGCCATGGTAGGTGCGCAGGGAGGCCAAACGCAGGAAGGTGCCCAGGGTGAACCGGACCTCGCCCAGGGCCCGGTACTTCTCGCTCTCCAGGTCCACGTCGGCAATGAAGCCCCAGGCCAGGCTGAGCACAGAGAAGAGGCGCAGGCCTGAGGCCGTGTGCAGGGAGAGCAGGTTCATGGGTGTCAGGAGCCGGCGGCACAGCAGTAGCGTGCAGTTGGTCAGGAGCTCCTCGTTGGTCACCTGCTCGTACCTGCAGAAGAAAAGATGGCATGGCGTGAACCCCCCAAACCCTCCTGGCCTGCCGCACAGGCATTTGGTCCCAGTGCTGCTGGCAGGCGCAGGGACAAATGGAGCAGGCTGAGGCAGCCAACTGGGGACACCAGAAGGCCCGGATAGTCGCAGAGAAGGGCAGGGGAAGTTGCCCGTGGTCTCTGAGAAGGCACACGGCTCAACCCACCCAGAAGGGCCATGGAAGAAAGGACTGGCCACCTACTTCCAAACAGCCCACCAGCAAAAACCTCTGGAAGAAACATGAGGGAGCTTGTGGGAAAGCAGCCCCCTGGGGTGGGGTGTCCAGCGAGCCGGAGGAGGCACTCACCCTGAATAATAGTTCACCGAGGCGGCCAGCGCGTTGGCAGAGCCACCCGGGAGGCTACACAGGGGCTTCTGGATGGCTGTCTGCCAGTCGGGACGCTCCATGAGGCCATTCACCACCTGGGGGACCAGACACCTCAGCTGGAGAAGACTCGGCCCACTCTGCCCCCTAACGGGCCACCTACCTCGTGCACCAGCCCGTCCCCAGACATGATCACCAGCCCGTCCCAGTGGCCCAGCTCCTCCTGGCGCACCAGCTCCCGCGCGTGGTTCCGGCGTTCTGCAGGGAGATGGGCGGTCAGGCCCCACGGGGCCCTCCCGGCGCACCGGTCGCCCTTGCTGGGACAGGCTGACACTCACCGGTGAGCATCAGCGTGAAGGACACGTCGGCCTCCACCAGCAAGGGCTGCACGCGGCTCCGGAAGAGCTGCAGGGCCTTGCCCTTGCCGCCTCGCGGGTTCAGCAGCACGAGCACCCGGCAGGGACGCGGGATCCACCGGCGGCGGGGGCATCCGGCTTCGCGGGCTACGGGACACACAGCTGGGGCAGCCTGCCGCGCCCCCGCCCGGCCGGCAGAGGGCCGAGGAACGCGGCTTGGGGCTCTGCCCGCACACCCAGGTGGCAACCAACCCCACTGGGAGCCCGGCCAGCGGAGCGGCCCCAGGGGAGGGGGCCTGCCGGCGCCAATGACTCCCCGCAGCGGATACTTCCTGCGGAGGCCCCCCAGTAATCCCTCTCTCCCCTGGTTGAACTCCTGACCCCCACTCCCATCCTTGGCGGCGGGGG
>NW_022111358.1:46674734-46676549 GCF_000313985.2 Echinops telfairi | reverse complement strand
CCGGGGGCGGGGCGTGTGTTAAAACCAGCCCAGGATGACTTCCTTTTTGAAGATCTCCACCATTGGGGCTTTTCTGTCAAGCCTGAAAATCCTTGGGGCTGGATGACGGGAAACTGAGGCACAGAGAAGGGAAGATTGCCTGTGGTGGGCCTTCCCTGCTTCCTCTCTGCGTCCCTGGCTGGTGCCCCAGCAGTCCTAGCAGGGAGGGGTGCCCTGCAGAGGGGAGCTTGGTGCAGCCACCCACCCAGGGCACAGCCTAGGAGAGAGCCCTCTGCACGCGACCCCTTCTTCACAATGGCTCCTCTGTGCCTCCAGCCACCTCCCTCCTACCCCCTCACCTCCATGGCTCTGCTCCACTGCCTCCTTCATTCCTACCGCCAATACCCCTCTTCTGCCAGGCCCAGAGGGCCAGCCCCTAGCCCCTTCCTCCTCCCAGGAGTCTTCTTTTTATCTCCAGCCCATTTCCCATCAGTACCTCTGGCCCCAGAGGCAGGATTGGGCAAGATACTTCTTCACTTTTGGGGAACAGAAACTCTGGGAGCTGAAAGGGCCCCTTGCTCAAGTCTCCAGACCAGTTCCCACAGACCCAAGAATGCTGACCCCAGCCTGGGAGCCCACCCCACTTTCCATCTGTACCCCACCTTGCCAGGCGCTCTGCTGGGCTACCCCGGGCCCCAGGAGCCTCTCTGTTGACTTGGGGGGTTGCTGGCAATCTTCACCAGAAAGGAGGTGTCTGAAGGTCCTTATTGCCAGGCCTGAGGGCCCCCACCCCCTGGTCCTGATTAAGTAACCCGCCACTGTGCCCTGTCAGGCCCACCTGGCAGCAAGCTTGGGCAAACCCGAGCCTAGCTGGGCTGGCAGGTAATACCTGTCTCACAGGTGGAGGGTAATATCTCCCCCCACCCCACTCTCCTGTGGGCATCCTCTCCCGAGAGACACACCTGAGAAGGATTTTTATTTTGCAGGGAAAGAAAGAAAGCCATTCACCAGGCCAGGCCCCAGCGCCCCAGAAAATTGGGGAGCTCCCAGGTGGCAAATCACTTGCATTAATTGGAGACTTTTGCAGCCTCGCCCTTCCCTGAAGCCACCTTCCCTGGGAGACTGTAGAACCTGCAGGCTTCCTGTGACTTCAGGATTTTGTGCCCCCTTTGGCCTTGGAAGAACAGGGGGGAGGGGGACTCCACCACCACCTGGTTGATGACCTGGTTCCCAGGTGTGTTCCACTTTGGGAGCCAGGGTGCAGACTGGTGGTACCAGATTCTTGGCTGCTTGCCAGGAGTGCATGAGAATGGCTGCTCCACCAAGTTTGTTTTCCTGCAGTGGTTCAGCGGCTCCGGATGTGGGGTTGGGGTGGCCTTGCCTCAGGTGGCCTGCAGCTGGACTCATAGATGCCTTTGCTGAGGCTGGTGAGCCAGAGTGCTCAGGGCCTCTGGGCTCTATTGCCCACACTCACACCTCTAGCCCAATTAGGATAATCCCCCTCTTCCAGGGCTTTCTCAGGAAGAAAGTGTTGGCCTACGAATCCCAAGGTGAGCCATTCTAAACCACCAGTCTCTCCTCAAGAGAAAGATGAGGCTTTCTACTCTAGAAAGGGTCCACAGTCTCATCCATTCACAAGGGCAGTCCCAATCTGCCCTGTAGGATCACTATGAGTGGGAATCAACCCAATGGCAGTGTGTTTGGTTTGTTTTATTAAAGATATAGGCCTTAGTTTGTTGGAAATCTGAAATGTAGCAGCCTCCTCCCTTGCAGTAAAAGTTCCTTTTAAGCCCCTTACAGAAGGGTCTCAGGGAGGAGACAAGCCAATCAGGGTGC
>NW_022111358.1:46672068-46673488 GCF_000313985.2 Echinops telfairi | reverse complement strand
GGAAGTCAGCCTTGCCAGCTGAAGCAGGGAACTGGATAAAGCAACTGCAGCCTGGTCCGACCATCACGAAGCAAGAGACAAGACAGGTGAGGCTCGCTGAGCTATTTATCCCGCCCCCCCTCCAATTAACCCCACATGTGTTTATACGCCAGGTTGGAATAATAATCCTGAACTATCACACACACTTGCAGAATAAGTGCAAGAGTTTCTCCAGTCAACCTGATCTTCTTTGGCTGAAACAGTGACAAGCAGCTCAGACCCTCCCTTGGTCTCTGCAACGGGACTGTTCAGAAACAGCACTGCAGACATGGCAGGAGGGGCTCCCGGGGCCAACCTTTCCGCTTGCAATCCAGTGCCGACTGACCCTCTGCACCACCAGGGACACCCTTAGCACCTTGGTGTGAATGAACAGATTGGGTACCGCTTACAGTTCTGAGCCCTGAGTTTGGGGAAGGTGACGGCTCGCAGTGGGAGCTCAAGACGCACTTAGGTGTCCGCACATACATTTACCTCCTCTGAATTCCTGCCGACCTTGACACAGCGGGGGCTGCAATGAGCTCTGCTCCGGGCAGAGTGCACCCCAGAGCGGCTCTGTCTCGCAGAAGGTCTGCCTCCCAATCATGGCCCCATACCCACTTGCATGGTCCTGCCTGCAACTGTGGTGCCCTGGTCTTCTGCCAGCCATGCTTTTGTGACAGTTTCCTCTGCCCACCCAGGTCTCAGTTAAGGCTCCATGATCTGTAAACCCATAGACGCCATTACAACTCCAGCGAATGGCCTCCCTCCCTGGGGATGGTTCTGTGTCTTTGTCTTGAATGTCCTGGCTGAAGCCTTAACTATTGTTCCTTTTGTACCCTATGAAAACCCAAAAAGATTTCTGGTGGCTCTGGTTGAACCACTGGACTGCCCACCGCAAGGTCAGTAGTTCGAAACTACCGGCCGAACAGCAGGAGAATGAGGAGGCTTTCGACTCCCACTAAGTGTCTCAGAAACACACAGGGGCAGTTCTAGCCTATCCTATAGGGTCATTATGGGTCTTATAGGGCCGGAATCAACGCAGCGGCAGTGCACTCGTCCCCAGAACAAATGGTGTGATCTTAGGGTTCCAAAGCCATATTGATCGCCACGCAGCTGAGGACGTTGGCACCAGGGAAAGGCGCATTCTCCCCTCCATTTCCATGGACCTGCGGAGGGTCCTCAGCCATGAGAGTTCTCGGGACTTATGAGCCCGAGTTTTCAGGGCTTTCAGAAACTTTATTCCATCTTCGGTCTGGCCGGGCGTTTTCTCGGCTGTGAAGGGCTGAAAGGTTGCTCGGAACCCCCATCCCGTTTACAAGCACCTGGACGGTCTTCTCTGTCGGTCACTGCAGGCAGGGATGGTTTGCGCTCTGCGCTGTTTGCACGCCCCTTTCACCGCCTC
>NW_022111358.1:46670936-46671917 GCF_000313985.2 Echinops telfairi | reverse complement strand
TGGTTATTGTTTGAGTGGCTTGTAGCAGTCACTGCTTCACTCTGTCCCATTGAACACCTGCCTTGGTAGTGTAGTGGGTTACATGTTGGGCTGCTAGCCACAAGGTCAGCAGTTCAAGCCCACTAGATGCTCCACAGGAGAAAGATGAGGCTTTCTACTCCTGTAAAGATTTATAGTCTCAGAAACCCACAGGTGGAGTTCTACCCTGTCCTATAGAGTAGAATATGAGTTGGAATCAACTCTATAGCAATGAGTTTTTATGTATATATTATATATATAAACTCCAAAAACTCATTGTGTATACACACATGTGTGTATAGGTGCGTATACATGTACACGTATACCATGCATGTGTGTAGGTACACACATACATCATACATGCATGTATATGTGTGCATACATGTGCATGTATATCATGCATGTGTATACACGAACATGTATATCATGCATGTGTGCACACATGTATATCATGCATGTGTAAATGTGCGTGCACACGTGTGCATGCATGCACATATATCATGTGTGTGTGCGTGCACACAGATATCGTGGGTGTGTGTGTGTAGATGCACATGTATATCATGCATGTGTGTATGTGTGCACATGTATATCATGCATGTGTATATGTGTGTGTATACATGCCCACATGTTCTTGTTCGGTACCATCAAGTCAGTTCCAACTCATGCCAACGCTGTGCACCACAGAACAAAACCTCATCCAGTCCTGCCCGTCCTCACAATGGTTCTTCTGTCCCAGCCATTGTGTCAGTCTCATCTTGTGGAGGGCCCCTCTGCCTTACCAAGCACGACGTCTGTCTCCAGGGACTCGTCCTCCCGCCCACACGTCCACGGTCCGTGAGACAGAGACTCGCCAGCCTTGCCTCGAACAGCATTCTGGTCCTGCTTCTCCGAGAATCGGTGCTTGTGAAACAATCCACCGCGGTGCAGTTGGGAGTGGAGAGGCAACCCACTCCTGTTCGGATA
>NW_022111358.1:46668593-46670661 GCF_000313985.2 Echinops telfairi | reverse complement strand
CCTCTGCCTGCGCAGCGAGGGACCTCAGAGCCCAAAGTGGCGCCCGCTTAGACAGACACTGCTGTAGCAAGGGAGGGTGGGTGGGGGCCCTGGCACTTCCCACTCAACCTTCAGAGCAGTCAACTGACTTTTGACAGGGCCATCCTTTTAAAGAGCACACTATTAAAAACAAACCCCCAAAAACCCCTGTTAAATTTATGATTAGTACAGCAAGGCCTTTCTGAAGCAAAACATTTATAAAAATATGTAACATGTGCCCGGAATGGTATTATGAATTCGATAAAATAGAGTTGCTGTTTTTTTCTTTTTCAAAGAGCTGGATGTTCCTCCTGATGAATGAAACCATGTTCCTATTATGAAGAGTCAATCCCTTGTCCCAGGTTTTGTAAATACACACACGTCAACCTTAGAAGCTAGCCCATCCATATTACAGACTGTGCTTCTGTTTAAGGGGGAAAAGGCGGGGAGGAGAAGGGGTGGATTTGAAAGGTAAAACTAGCCTTTCCAGTTTTGCTCGGCCTGAGCCAGGTTAAAGAGGTTGCGTAAGTGCCTTGGTTTTAGTTTCGTGTTCTGGTAACAGTCTCAGGAGAAAACCTTGTGGCAAAGCGCACTATCCATGGGGCTACGAATCCAACGTTTCCCGCGCCAGTCGAGAAATGACAGTGGACTCCGTGGCAGGGGGTTTCTTGAAAGAGAAAATGGGTCACAAATCCAATTCAAAAGCTTTCGTGAAGAAAACACACCCTCCCAAATTCAGTGCAGAAAGCGCCCCACCCCCGCCCCTGCCCCGGCACAGCGGGCAAAGCATTTGGCTGCCAACCGAAACACCAGCAGTTCGAGGTCAAGCATCGCTGACCGAAAGGTAGGCCTCTCTGTGCCTATTGAGGTTTGCAGAAACCTCAGAACGCAGTTTCTACTTCGTCCTGTGACGTCTCAGTGAGTCAAAGCCAGTGACCTTGCTCCCAGTGGTGCTTACGTGTACGCCCATCCATGCAGTCACCGGGCCATCCCTCTTGTAGAAGGCCGGCCTCCTTTTCGCTGCCCCTCTGCTTTCCCAAGCATGATGGCTGTGTTAATCCGGTAGACTAGAGAAACAAATCCATAGAAACTCATATGTGTGTAAGAGAGAGTTTTATATACAGGGTAATTACACATTAAGAAAGCATCCCAACCCAGTCCAAAGTCCATATGTCCTATATTATCCCATCTGTCCGATGCCAATCTATAAAGACCCCTTCAGACTCACAATACACATGCAATGACACCGAATGCAGGATGATCACAGGCCAGTGGTAGAACGTCTTTGGATCCAGTGGTGTTGTCAGCATCTCACCACTGGCAGGGGTCTCCACGTGGCTTCTCCAGTTCCCAGGGCTGCATCAAGGCAGGTCCATGTGGCTTCTCCTCAGAGATAGCTCACAGGAAGGGAACAGAGAGAGAGATGGTGTCTCCCACCTCCAAGAAGGAAATCCCAGAATTCTCAGGAGAAGGCCATGCCCACACAGAGGCCTCGTTGGCTATCATCCAATTGACAGACTAGACTCCACCCCTTCACTTTTAATCCTCTCAAATCCCAAATGGACACCAGATGATGTACTGCCACAATGTCTCTAGAGACTGGTCTCTCCTATAACAGGTCCAAAGTACATGAGCCTAAGTCGTGCCATCCTTGCTTCTAAGGAGCCTTCTGGCTGGATGTTTTCCGAGTTAGATTTGTGTGTTCTTTCGGCATTCCTTGGTACCTTCAATATTCTTTGCCAGCACCATCATGTAAACACATCAAAACTTCCTCCATCTTCCTTATTCAGTGTCCAACCCTCACATGCGTATGAGGCCATTAAAAATACCCTGGCTTGGCTCAGGGCCACCTTAGTCCCCAGAGTAACCTCCCTGCTTTTCAACACTTTAAAAATAAATTCAAGGCAACACATCTCCTAATCTCTTGACTACCGCTTCCGTGAGCATTGATTATGGATCCAAGCAGGACAAAATCCTTGATTTTTTTAATCTAGGAGAGCTAAATTGAAATGAAATAGGGGGAAAACGTAAAATAATTATTTCAGTAGTG
>NW_022111358.1:46663499-46664592 GCF_000313985.2 Echinops telfairi | reverse complement strand
GCCTGTGCCCGCCTGTGCCAGTCGTGTTCTTTCCACTAAAACTTCCGTCTATGGTCATCAGGCCGCGTGCGTCACCTGGATGTAAGGCTTTATCCTTGCAACGTGCACGGCTTATTATTATTTATTATATATTTTTAAATATGTTTATAGTCACTTTAGGAGGCTTCAAAATGGAACACTGTTAAAATGAAATGGAATGGCACCTTAGACACATGCGTTGCACATTCAAGGAACTAGAATACTCCTCCTTTGGACTTGATGTTGAAACCCCATACTGTGGGCAGAAGCATAAGGGGGGCACCCCAGTGTCCTTAGACTCTGCTTCCTTCAAGGTCACCTGATAATTGGCAGTTTGAGACAACTGTGTATTGGCTAGTTTCATCTTTTCTTTGGTTTTTGTGCGCGTCTTAATTTGGGTCTTAGTGAATGAATGCTTTCGTGCACTGGTTGCCTTACCCCTAACGCTCACTGCTTTCTTAAGCAGTGATCTGTCACTTAACTTGCTCGTGTGTGGAAGTGAAGCTTCCCATGCCTCTTGGTCAAACGTAGCTTCCCTTAGGCAGTTATGCATTTTCCTTGTCACACAAGCATTTTAAATCTTATTTTATACGGTTGGCTAGATTAATGATCTTAGTAAAATTACCAAATGCCCAACGGAAGTTATTCTTCCTCAAAACTAAATATGCTGCAAAGAACTAAAAAAAGGCCCTAAAGTTTTTGGAAGAAGTTTTGTAGAGAATAAAATGGATTATTGCTTGGGGTCGGGGTGGGGGACCAACTAAATATGCTGCCTCTGAAGTGGACCCTAGAAATATGCACCCATAGATATAGGAGTGGGTTTGGAGCCTACACTTAATTGTAAGCCTACTCTGAGGACAATTAGCTCTTACAACGTGACTCTGCTTGACACTTACCCTCGTAGTAAGATGATCACTTAAGATATGGGTGTCCAGGGCAAGATATGACAAAATACCAATTTATAAACTATCAAGGGCTCATGATGGAGGGGGGAGCGGGGAGGGAGGCGGGAAATGAGGACCTAATGCCGGGGGTTTAAGTGGAGAGAAAATGTTTTGAGAATGATGTACAAATG
>NW_022111358.1:46661261-46662602 GCF_000313985.2 Echinops telfairi | reverse complement strand
TTTTTTGCTCTTTGATGCCTGATACCTGGTCCCTTTGACACCTTGTGGTCACACAGGCTGGTGTGCTTCTTCCATGTGGGCTTTGCTGCCTCTCAGCTAGATGACTACTTATTTACCTTCAAGCCTTTAAGACCCCAGATGCTATATCTTTTGATAGCCGGGCACCATCAGTTTTCTTCACATTTGCTTATGCACCCATTTGTCTTCAGCGATCGTGTCGGGAAGGTGTGCATCATGGAATGCCAATTTAATAGAACAAAGTGTTCTTGCCTTGAGTAAGTACTGATCAAGGGACTTTTAAATAAAATCGACGATCAGAGGAAGAGGTTGTATTCAAGCTTAAGCTTCTGAACACTAGCCCAAGTCCCTGTATGAGTCGACACATAAATTCAGCCTCCTTTGAATTCCTTCTGACATTAGCCAGCGGTGCAAATTAGCTTTGTGCTCAGGCAGAGTACATTGAGGCTAGATTGCTTCTATTCCCCTAGCCAGTCCATGGAGAAGCAGTGTGGCCCTTAGGGACTCGCCTGGGCATGACCTTAATGGAAATTGGGGTGCTGAGGTCCCATCCTGACCACCTTGATCAGAGGGCCCTGGACCAATCTTGTAAGCCCCTCTGTCTAGCATGATGTACATGTCCCAGTCAGGGTCCCATCCCCACTTCTGTGGTCCTGCTTGCAGCTGGGATGTATCAATCTGCTGCCAACCATGCTTTTGTAAGTTCCCTTTGCCTCCCATGCCATAGATATGTCTGCGGCTCTCTGTAAACCCTTTGACGCCATCGGGGCTCCGTGCCAATGGGCCCCCTCATTCCAATGATGTGTTTGTCTTGCCTTGTCCTGTTTGACTTACCGTAATAAATGTTCTCCTTACATTACATTTGAGGTCTCTCATATCCTAAAACACTCCCCTCCACCCCCCATAGACCTATCAAACAATAGTTCATTTCTTGCTCATATTGTCAAGCCGAGTCGCTGCTTCTGGTTGATGACAATTGATGAGCGCTTCAGCTTTCTCCCGTCTGTTGGCTCAGAGCCTGTCCCTTCCCCCTGACGTCTCTGCTATGCCCTAGTAGCTCCTAGTCCTCTAGCTCCCCAGTGTAGTTAGGGGTAAGTGGACAAGACCAATTGCCTCTAGAGCCTTTGGCCTACTGAACATCACGCCCATTCCCCTCTCCTGGGCAATAGCTCACACCTAGCCACACCTGCACACAGGTGGGACCAAGAAATGTGTAGATGCTGGCCGGGCAGCTGCCTCCTATCAGTGCCTCGTGGTGTAAGGGAGGGAACAAGGGCTAATGCATGCCTGTGTGGGCAGAGGAGGAATGGTGTGTTTGGAAGG
>NW_022111358.1:46658417-46660626 GCF_000313985.2 Echinops telfairi | reverse complement strand
AAATATTTGGAACGTGTTGATAGCAACATACGTACAAATGTGCTTGACCCAATGGATGGATGGATGGACGGATGGATTGTGGTAAGAGCTGTAGGAGCCCCCAATAAAAGGATTTAAAAACAAGCAAAACGTGTATGCCTTGTGGAACGGCAAACGGATGATCTGCTTTGCAAACCTTCACCGATTCTCAAACTGTGTTTCTAATTGAGTTCCCCGCGCCCAAACATTTTGACGCCCCCTCGTACATGGAAACACAGGGAGGGTGTTGCTAGGGACCATCAAGTCCAGTCCGATGTCCGACGGGCCCTGCGTGCACCGGAAGGACTCTCTGTTTTTGTTGCAGCCACTGCGGGTCTGTGGCTCTCTACTCCTGCAGCGGTTTACAGCCTTGGAAGCTCGCCGGGACAGGTCTACCCTGTCCTACAGGGTTCCTGTGAGGAAGAACTGGCCCAGTGAGAATGAGACAACATGCATGGTGTCCTTTTCCAGGGACTGAGCCCCTCTGATAAAGTGCCCAAAGTCGGTGAGAAGAGCCCCTGCCAGGACTGTGCAAATGAAATATCCGGAACCCCAATGTGGGGATTGGCCAGTTTTCCCACTCGGCTGGACTTAAAACGAGCCATCCCAGAGTTGGAAAGGGGGAAACCTATTGCCAAAAAGAGTTGAGGCAGAGGGCAGGCTTTGGTCCCAGGGCCCCTGTGCTGAGAACCTCCTAGACCAGGGGACACATCGCTGTAGTTCTAGAACTGGCGACACTGTAGCAGAACTGGCAGACAGCACAGTGACGGTGACGGGAGGCAGCTGCCTTGGGTGGCCAGACCCAGGGAGTGAGAGCCAAGAGGCTTCCTGGTTCAGCGGGGTGTCTCGGGTGCAAGGCACTTGCCAGTGGAGCAGGGCAAAGGCCAGACAGAGAGGAGCCAAGGGGCAGAAAGCCAGGGAGGGGCCTGCCTGAGAGGCTGCTGTCCTAATCCACTGTCTCCTGACTCATTCCAGATCCTGCTCCCTGCCTAGCAGGTCCGTAACAGTGAGTCTGGGTTCTCTGCCGCTTTGGCAACGGATGATCAGCCCCAGCAGAGCAAACCACAGAGCTGCCCCAGGGTGATGGCTGGAGTCTGAACTGGTGAGGAGGTGGGCCAGCAGAAGAGGGACTGACAGCTCCCTCAAGGGGGCGGGCCTTGGACAGCGGTTCTTTTTTTTCTTTCTCTCTCTCTCTGAACATAGTTTTGTTTTTGTATTTTAAATATAACGCCTCAATACATTTCATCATAAAAGTAAGCTCTACCCCCAAATCTTGTTTGACACGTCATGCAAAGTGTCAAGGTCGCGGCAGCTCAGGGACATGCATCAAAGTCACGTAGCAGGAAAACTTGAAAGTACAAAATTAAGTAATTTCTGACGCTCACCTGCCTCCTGGAAACAGGCTCACGTGGTGTCCTCCTCCCGACGGACGCATCAGCTGCACCACTGCTGTCGGTGGAGATGCCCCCTCCCTCTGACCGCGGCACACACCAAACCAAGTGAAGCCCCCAGGCCCACCCGCCCTTTCTGACTGGGCTGGCCTTGGCTGTATCTGCTTGGCCAGCTACCCTCCAGCTGAACTCTTGTGCAGATGTGGACAGCTGTTCTTCATCCCCCACGCGGGCCCTGCAGTTAGAGGGCCTCCCTCCCTCCCTGCCTCCCTGCCTCCGACTTTATTGGGGCCACCTGGATTGTCCCAGGGCCCCTGCTCTAGCACTGACAATGCTACAAAGCTGCATCCTGGCCTTCTGGGGACCAAACCCACTGCCCATCAAGCCAGTCCGGCGCGTGGCCACCCTATGTGTAAAGTGGCATTTCCACAGGCCCCGGGGTTCATGACGTGGCCCTCTGGGAGCCCCAGTCTGGCAGCCACAGAGGGGTCGGGAGGAGTCTAGGGCTGTGCCCTTCCTCACCCCCACTGCTCTGTCCAAGTGATCAAGCCCCTGGAACATGTTTCCCCGGGGGCCAGAGGACACTCTTGCTGGAAGCCAGACATGTCGGTAGGCATCAGGGTTGCCAGCTTATGTCCAGAGGCCCCGAGGAACAGAATGGGCTTCCTTTTTTAAAAAAAACATTTTATTGGGGGCTCGTACAACTCTTATCACAACCCATCCATCCATCCATTGTGTCCAACACATTTGTACATTTGTTGCCATCATCATTCTCAAAACATTTTCTTTCTACTTGAGTC
>NW_022111358.1:46654517-46658317 GCF_000313985.2 Echinops telfairi | reverse complement strand
CCCACCTTCCCTCCCTCATGAACCCTTGATCATTTATAAAGCATTATTATTTTCATGTCTTACACTGACCGATGTCTCCCTTCACCCACTTTTCTGTTGTCCATCCCCCTGGGAGGGGGTTATAGGTAGATCCCTGTGATTGGTTCCCCCTTTCTCCCCCTACCTTCCCCTTCTCCTCCTGGTATCCCTACTCTCATTATTGGTCCTGGATTCCCTGTGTACCAGTGTACATGCTCTGGTCTAGCCGGATTTGTAAGGTAGAATTGGGATCATGATAGTGGGGGGAAGAAACATTAAAGAACTAGAGCAGTGGTTCTCAACCTGTGAGTCATGACCCCTTTGGGGGTCAAATGATCCTTTCACAGGGGTCGCCTAAGACCATTGGAAAACACATATTTCTGATGGTCTTGGGAACGGAGACACGGCTCCTCTATCCGTCTCCAGGGTCCGCCCACAGACAGATACACGCACCCAGCAAGAAGACTATTACCCGTGTTACATCGTGCTTCAAGACAAAATTTCATTTATTTGTCATTAGAAATAAATAATTCACCATATAGAGTGACATATTGTTTTTGTGAAGAATCACTATGCTTTAATGATGCTCAGTTTGTAACAATGAGAATACATCCTGCCTATCAGATATTGACAGGATATCACAGTAGCAAAATGACAGTGACGAAGTAGCAATGAACATAATTTTATGGTTGGGGGGTCAGCACACCATGAGGAGCTGTGTTAAAGGGTCACAGCATTAGGAAGGTTGAGAACCACTGAACTAGAGGAAAGTTGTGTGTTTCATCGGTGGGCTTCCATTAAAAAAAAAAGCAAATCAGCCGAGAAAATACAGGATTTGGAAGGCTGAGCATCTCACCTGAGGACAGAGGCTGGAAGACAGAGGCCTGGCAGGGCTCCCCGTGGTACAAGGTGCAGGCAGGCCACGCAGGGGAGTTCAAGGGTGCCCTGAAGCCAGCTGGAAGTGTGTGGTGGCCTGTCAGGTGGCAACACAGCTGGCAGTAGTTAGTGGGAAACCTGAAACCACTTCAATAAGACAGCTCAGCTGTTTTTACCCCTCTGTGGGGAGGCCGGGCCTGGCTGGCCACCGAGCCCCATAGCTAGTGGGAAGCGTCTCTCACTGGAACATTCCACAGGCTCCCACTGACATCAGCTCCGGTTTGGGACAAAGCCGGTTCTGGCATAGTCTCCAGGATCCAACCCCACATCCTGGATACTTCTGAGGGGCGGGGACAGCCAGGTCCCTCCTCCCCTTGTCCCTTCCATCTCACCCCCCACCCCACCCCACCCCAAGGTGCTTTGTGCTTCTCGCTGGCTCATCCTAGTGGGATGCCAATATCCCCTCCACGGGCAGAGAAGCCCATGCCAAAATGTTTCCAGGAATGCCCAAAAGGATAGCTTGTGGGAGCCAGGAAGGGGCGCTGGCATCCCTGGCCTGGGCGCTGCTGGCCGGTGGTGGCTTTTAGGTGGTGGCTTTTATCTTGTTAACTGCCCGGCAGCCACGCTGCAGGGCTGGGTGTGGACACTCATTTCCGGGGGCTTTTTGTTTCCCAATGTTTTCCACTTTCGGGTCTCTCCCAGCGAGAGTGTCTTTGGGAGTTCTCCAAAGCAAACAGAGGGTGGGAGGGACCCGCCCGCTGCCTATCAATAGCCTGGGGGTAGTTTGCACTCACCCGAGGGCAGATGTCTGCTTTAAAAGGACAGAGAAGTCCTGCCCTCTCCCCTAGCCAGCAAAGCTTCAGCTGCCTTGGCCCATGCCAGGCGCCCTGCTGGCCCCTGGTGGCTGCCCTGGGGAGGTGTCCCTCCTGATTTGGTTCAGCAGCCTGTGCTTCCTCTGTGGAAGCCCCTTGGTCGTGGCTGGGGGCTGAAGAATGGGGCGCCCCACTTGGCCGCGCCAGGCTCTTGCCTGCTGCTGATGCCCATTCCACATGCCAAAATAGAAAGGCCTCTTCCCCGGAGGCTCTTCTGAAGGTCAAAGTCATCCTTCATATGCCAGACGCGATCCCGGCCACCGTGGTCCCGACCGTGCAGAATGAGCTCCGGTCCGTGACCCTCATGGAGCCGCAGAAGCGTCAGCCTTCGTGAGCCGATCATACAGGGCGGCGTCCGACCCAGAATGCCCGGCCAGTGCCCTGAAGTCCTGGTTGCAGTGACCGGCCTCTGTGGTAGGTAGGCGCCCAGACGCTGCTGCTCCTTGGCGGCAGCCTCCCAGGGAACACACCCACTCCGACGGCACAGGCACTCACGTGGCTCCGTCCAGGTGCCGCAGGTTTGGCAGATTGATGCCTGCGTGGGTGCAGGAATCGCAGACTGGCGGAAGTTGGGGGAATTCATCACCAAAGGGAAACAATGAGGAATGAGCGGGAGGATGCACCTTTCCAGTTCCCTGCATGGCCCCTCCCCGGCCCCCTGGCAGGCTAAGCCCAGGGCCCAGGAGCCACCTCCGGGAACCAACAAGCCAATGCAGAGCACCTGGGAGGGGGGGCTAGGTCCAAAGCCCCTGCCCTTGGCAAGGACAGACAGCTCTGGGGCAGACTTGAAAAGATGCATCTGTCTTCTTGACCTGGCCCAGCCTAGAAAAATCCATTGCGGCAGGCCTGTATTTGCAAGGCAGCACACAAGGCCTGCCATTTTTAGGCTGGGACACACATGAACAGCTCCGTGGGGCTCCGGGAGCACTTTGAGCTCTTAAAGGGAAGAAGCCTCCCTGTGAACTCGGCAGAGGTCTCTGCACACGTGGCGGGCACACAACTCGCTCTCAGGGGGAAAGGTGCTCGGTGTGCCCCCGGCGGGTCCACTGCGTTTGTTGGGTTGTACTCCGCTGGCCTGCGAGCCAGGCTCCCTGTGACAGGGAACCAGAGGACACTTCTGCCAGGAGAGTGCCGGTTCTCTGTGGCCTCTGCCATTTCTAGGTAGTGAGGACTGTGAGTGGACCGAGGTCCAAACCAAGACCTTGCCCCTGGTTCATGTTCAAGGAAGGTGACGCGTCACTGTGGCAGTTACATCATCTCCTGTCAACTTGCGAAGGGGTGGAGTCTGGCCTGTCAATCAGGTTGCGGCTTGATGACCTCGTTTGGAGGCGCTGACAAAGATAAATAGCTCCCTGGAGGGCAGACACACTCTCCCTGCAAGACATTCTGATGACAAGCCACGTGGAGCTACACTGATGGAGCCAGAGCCCTGGAGCCCTGGAGCTGGAGGAACCACATGGAAACCCACGCCAGCGCTGAGCTGCTTCCACCGCCACTGGATCCACTGTGATCGTCCTGCATTAGGCGTCATAGCAAGTGTTGCTTGAGTCTGAAGAGGAAGAACTTTGAGTCTGAAAAAGCTTTGTATCACACGTATCAGACGTATCAGACTTATGGACTTGATCTGGGCTGGGCTGGGCTGCTTTCTTAATGTACTATTACTCTCTATATAAAGCTCTTTCTGATACACTGAATGTGTTTCTCTAGTCTACCCGGGTTAACACAGTCAATAACATGCGGTCATTGAAAACAAAAACACAAATCAGCCGAAGAGATGCAGCCACCAAGGCAGGAGCCCCCCCAGGCCTGGAGATGAGGATCCTTTCAATGTCCCACCATTCTCACCCTCACATGATAAACAACACACCCGTTTCCAAGACAGCGGCTAAAACACCGATTCGGGTTGGAAGAGGATGGTGGTGTTGCCTTTTCTCATTGGGCCAGTTTCTCCTGAGCCAACCGAACCGAAATGCAACCCACTGCCACTGAGTGGGTTCTGACATATGCTACCTATGCCACTCTGCCTGCGCCCCT
>NW_022111358.1:46652847-46654417 GCF_000313985.2 Echinops telfairi | reverse complement strand
CCGTGCTACCGAGTAGACAGCTTCAGGGGGGTTTCTTGGCTGTGGTCTTTCCAGCCATGGACACCAGGCTTTTCTGCAGTGCTGCTGGTTGGGTTCAAACCATCCGAGCAGAAACCATTTGCACCACACAGACAGCGAGTTTCTCCAGGGCTCCCAGGGAGCCCCGGCCGTGAGCCCTCACTGGGCTGCTAACGGAGAGGCTGCCATGCAAGCCCACCGAGAGGCTTCAAGAAAGACCTGGCTGTCAGCGTTTGAGCATATTCTGACTCGTAGCAGCCCGGATGGCATCCAAGGCTGTCGCCTTTCAGAAAGCGGGGTAGGGGTTGGGGTAGATCATTCTCCCCCAGAGTGGCTGGTGAGCTCATACTGGCGACTTGGCGTTAGTGGCTGAGTGCTTTGCCCACGACACCACCAGGGCTCTTTTCTAAATCAACACACTCAGATCATCGAGAAACGGGACAGATAGGCAGTCACTGGGTTAATGGTGTCTTGGGGGCATGGCAGGAGAGGTTGGGAGAGATGGGGAGCTGGTAACAGGAAGAAAGAAAATGGTCTAAGGTTGATTGCGTTGTTGAATGTATGCGATAGTTAGATTTATTGGGCCAACTAGGCCAATAGGAACATGTGGGCAGAGTTTGATCAGGTCACAGCTTGATTGGAGGGCAATGGAGATCAATGAAGACTGCCGGCGTCCCATCTCTCTCTTGCTCCCTGGTGATCGGCCAGCATGCTGCTGCTTTAGCTAGTTCTCTGCCTCAGCCTGTGAGCTACACTACCCGTGGGCCAAGCCAACCCATGGATCCTGTCGCCAGAGCTTGAGGCTCCTTCAAGACCTGCTTGGCCATGTTGCTGGTGCGCACCTCACTTGAGCTTGAGGCTGGTGGAGCCTGTCGCCGTGCATGGCTTAAGTTCAAGACCCCTGGGGCTGCCTCTCCAAGCTCCGGTGCTGCTGACTGTTGGGCCCCACCCTGCTGTCTGCTGCCAGCGGGCAGACTCTGCCTGCCTCGCCTGAGGGAAGACTGCTGTCTGCTTCCTTGACCTTGGTCCCAGCGGCTTGAGTTGAAGGACTTCCGGTATATTAACTGTTCCACTAAAGCAGTGGTTTTCAACCTTCCTAATGCCATGACCCTTTCATACAGTGCCTCATGTTGCGGTAACCCCCTCCCCCCAATCATAACATTATTTTCATTGCTACTTCATTGTCATTTTGCTACTGTTATGAATCAGGCTACCCCTGTGAAAGGGTCTTTCGACCCCCAAAGGGGTCACGAACCCCAAAGGGGTTGAGAACCACTGCTCTAATGCCTCCTCCGTAACAAGAGAGGGGGATATTGGGGTGGGGGGGATGCCATCATCTTTCTTTCCACAGACTTTTGAAAGCCCCTCCTACGTTGTTATTGTTAGGGGCCATTGAGTGGATCAGCCACCTGTGGGTCAACTGCCCCCTCACCCCCGGGGCGGGGGTTGTTTCTCGAAGATCATCTTCACCAGCGTAGGCTTCCAGGCCCCTCCGCTGCGGATGGGCTGGCCTGAACCACCCGTCTTTCCCTGAGTGGCTGAGGGCCCAGCT
>NW_022111358.1:46643221-46652594 GCF_000313985.2 Echinops telfairi | reverse complement strand
GAGGGGGATTCTAACTGCAGGCTGCAGCATCAGTCTGGAGGCTGTGCAGCCCAGGGTGACCCCGCCTCCAGCAGGACTGCTCGAAAGGAGCCATGTCCACTCATGGTGCCCCTTGAGCTTCTCAAACGGTAACTGTTTGCAAGAGTTAGGAAGTTCCATCTCTCTTCTCCGGAGCAGCTGGTATTGCCGAACCACCGACCTTCTGTATCACAGCCCAGTGCATGCGCACACGTAACCACTGCACCAACATCGCTCCCTGCAGGGCCCCACTCTCTGCCATCGAGTTGATACTGCCTCCAAGTGGTCCCTATAACTGTTTACAGGAGTAGAAAACCCAGTCTTCCTCCAGAGGAGCTGCTGATGGTTTCGAACTGCCAACCATGGGGATCGAAGCCTAACGAGTAACCGCGACGCCATCAGTGCTCGCTGCAGGGCTCCTAGCAACCTCTCCGTAATGTTTCTGAGACCGTGGATCTTGACAAAAGCACATAGTCTCATCTTTCTCCCTCGGGAATGCTGGTGGGTTGGAACCTCTGACCTTGCAGTGAGCAGTCCAGTATCCAACCCACGGTGTCCCCCGGGCTCCTGAGCCATCACAGATGAGCACTTTATAAAAACACAACCCTCCTCTATTGTTGAAGGCTTCACCAAATGGCTTGGGCATCCAGAGTGTGACAAGAAGACAAGAAGTTCCTTCAGGAGAAGCCACTGGGGATAGAGGAGGCGAATCTCAGAGTCTCCTGAGAGAGGCTTGGGGTGTGCAAGTGTAGGAACTGGCCGAGGACGGATCTGCTTTCCGGGCCTTATCCTTGGCACTGTGCGTTCCAAACCACACAGGCACGTGGGGGGGGGGGGCATAACACTGAACCGATGCTGCGTCCCACCCCCAGAGGCTCTGGTTCACTTGGTCTGGAGTGTGGCCTGGACTTCGGAGGTGGGGGTTGGGGAATGGGCAGTTTCAACTTCCCCTGGGTGATCCTAGTGTGTAGGCATGGTTGGGACCAACGCCTATTTTCCAGACGGATGAGTCAATCAAAAGGACCCTCAGAGATTGGAATGTTCGGTTCTTGACGGCGTCGTGGGCTATCGTGGTCCATCTCAGTCAGGAAATGAGTCAGGCAGAGGGCAGGGGTGACACACACTGTTGCAGACAGCCTCTCCTGCATCCTCTGAAAGGCAGGGGGGCGTGGGAATAATGGCCCAGCTGGCTGCCACCCAGGATCCCCCAGAAGGGGGCAGGGGGCCGGGCCGGGCACAGGTATATGAAGGTCGCTTCCACTGGGTGGCACCAGCGCAGGCTCTGACTGTGAATGGAAAAAGCTCAATGAAGTCCTATTTCCCTACTGAAAAAATACAATTTCTGAAATACTTTTTCCCCCCTGGATGTCTAGTTGGCATTTAATTACCGGGGGGTCCTACTATCCCTCGTGTGGGACATGAAAGTGAACAAGCGTAGTGGTTAGGCATTGGGGTGCTCTCCACAAGGTGAGCGGTTTGAACCCACCGGCAGCTCCTCAGGAGACAGAGGAAGCGTCCTGCTCCGGTCTGCGATCCCACAGAGCAGTTCTCCCCTGTCAGAACTGACTCGATGACAGTATGGTTTTGTTTTTCATTCATCATTCTATTGGGGGAACCTTACGGATCTTATGACTGTGGTTGGAGGGGGTGCCAGCCCCCCACCACTAATCACGGGTCCAGTAAGCACAACTGTATGGTTGAGATATATAAAGATTATATTAAAGTCATCGAGAGCATGAGAGATAGAAGAGAGATTGACATTGGGGAGTCAGACACATTTCACGGTAGCATGCTCACCTCCTGGACAGCCATGATCTTACCAGCCAGGTTCAAGCACAGCGTGGGGCAGGGACCCGGCAGGATGCTTGAGGACCCGGCAGGAGCTTGGAGAGCCCCATTTATTGCTAACCAAGGGTTATATCTCCTTCGGGGGGGTGTGATTGCAAGTAACCACACGTCACAGGAAGGGGCGTACAATAGGCATACACATCATAGGAAGGGGATGTACAATGGGCATTGGCGTAACAGGAAGGGGATGAGCTAGGGCTGTATACATGATAGGAAGGGGAGGGACTAGGGGTATACATGGGACAAGATGGGTGGATCCTAGATTCATGATGGCGGCCTAACCTTGGCCACCCTTGGGTGGGCTTGACCTCTCTGGGGTCTCCTATAAGGAAACAGTCAACTAACTATCCTTATCAGAAGGGAGTGGGCCCTACTTGTTGTGGGATAAACAGTCGTGACTGCTTGCTTTAGATGGCTGATAACCCTTAGGGAGAATGACCCCTGATCTGCTCCTGATGACCTTGAAGTGTATAGTCATTCGCAAGCAGCTAAGTTTGGCATATATTTGGGGGAGACAACTTGGGAGAAATCCTTCTGTTTCCCACATAGGACAATCCATCCATCAGTTGTATCAAGCACACTTGTACATATGTTGCCAGCAACATTTCCAAAGCATTTTCTTTCCACTTGAGGCCTTGCTATCAGCTCCTCTTTTTCCTTTCCTCCATCCGGCACCCTCCCACCCTCGTGAATCCTTGATCAATGTTATATTATCATTGTTATGGACAGCAGTATGTTTTAAGTTCTCCTCTGGGACAACTTGGGGGCCTCACGCCGGTCCCTGGCTACTGGTTGCTATTATCAGGGGTGACCCTTAAGTCCAATGACCCATGTAATGGAACAGAAGTGCCCCCCCACCCCAGGTGTTTCTGGCTGTAATCCTTGTGGATGGGTTTGAACCCCCCACTTTTCAGCTAGCCGCATCACCAAGGCCCCCATCCTGGCAACCATGACAGCCTTGCACTTATATAACACCACAAGGTATTAGTTATCTATCTCAGAACCTGGCAGGTGTCTCGGAGCAGCTGTTTGAAATTTGCATAAGGAAGCGTAGCAGTTCGGAGTTTGTCCCCTTGCCCTGCGCAGGGGTGAAGCCCAACCTGTCAATCCAGTCACAGCCTGATGTTGCCCCCTGGGGGGTAAGAGAGACAGTAAGAACGTCTCCTTCCAGCTCTTTCTCTCTGACCCTTCACCTCCCTGCCCCCCTGGGGCAGCCAACCCCAAAGCTGTCGGCACTCGGCCACGTTCCACAGACTTTGGGTCCACGGGACTTTGCACCCACCAGCCTGTGACCTTCCTGCTCCACTGTTCTGGGTCATTGACCCGCAGCTACATGAGTCTGAGGAGGGTTCCAGCCAGCCTCGGACCCATGGGCTTATGTTGGACTGAACTGGGCTGGGCTGGGCTGGGCTGCCTTCTTGATATTAGATTACTTCTTGATATAAAGCTCTTTCTTAGATAGGAGGGTCAAGGGTCTTGTTCCTCTAAACAACCCATCCGAACACAGGGTGGGACAGGACAGGGAGAAAGGAAAGGGGAAGGAGGGAGGAGATGGGAGAGGAGGGAGGCACGGGAAGACGCTGGCACCAAAGGTTACCTGGCCTGTGAGTTTGTACCTCACCCACCGTAGAACCTGGCATTTGGCACATCCATTTCCACCAACCCTGCTCTCCCCCTGGGCATATTCTTCCTGGAAAATCACTAGAAAGACAATTAATTTTTCATCCAAGCGAGAAACATATGTTTCTGAAAATCCTTGACTCTCTAGGGCAGCGTTCCAATTTTCTGTTGCTAAGACAGAAACCTGTCCCGACCCTTGGTGGCTTCAAGCCATCCTTTAATTCTCTCTCACAGCGGGGTGTGGGCTAACAGAGCTCTGAGGGGTGGCTCTCCCTGGGGTCTCCAGTGGTTACAGTGTCAATGGGGACGGACATCTGAGATGGCCCCACAGGCAGGACAGTTGACCCTGGCTGTCAGCTTGAAGCTCAGCTGGGGCTGTCAGCAGGAGTGCCAGTGTGTGGTCTGCCTGGGTGGCACGGCAGCTGGGGTTCAAGAGGAAATGCCCCCGGACAAATCTTCTAAGGGGCGGCAGAAGCCACAAGGTCTCTGAAACTCAAGCCTTAGAACTTCCTTAAAAAAAAAAAAGAACTTTCTTTCGGCCACGTTCATTGATCAGCAAGTCACGAAGTCCACCCCACTTCTTCTTTTTTTTAAATAGAAGATTAAATTTTTCAGGGTCAACAATGTGAGTAGAGATACCAGGAGGATTAGAGGAGGGTGGGGTAGGAAGGGGGAATCGATCACAAGGATCAACCTATAACCCCTGATTTTTAATAATTTTTCCCGCATCCCACGGCATTTTTAAAAAGTCCCGATTTTTGGAAAGAATGCACGACAAGCTAGGGTATATGGTTTTCGACTGCCATGTGGCTGTTTCGCCAGGATATGCGTTTTATCAATGGTGTCCCGCTTTACCAGTGTTAAAATCTGGTCACCTTATATCAGGGGGACAAACAATGGAACAGTGGGTGAGGGGTGACAGAGAATGAGGTAAGATATGAAAATAATAATCCATAACTTATCAAGGGTTTGTGAGGGAGGACGGGCAGGGGAAGGGAGGGGGAAGAAATGGGGAGCTGATATCAGGGGCTCAAGTGGGAAGAGAATGCTTTGAAAATGATGATGGCAGCATATGTGCAAATGTGCTTGACTCACTGGAGGAATGTATGGACTGTGATAAGAGATGTAAGATCCCCCAAGAAAAGTATTTAATTAAAAAAAAAGATTAAATTTTTAAAAATAAAAGATTACATTTTTATCGTCTTTTAGTTTACACAAACTAGCTTTATCTACTCTGAGACCGGAAGGTGTAGATGGTGCCCCGCTACCCGGCGTTCTGATCAAGGGCACAAAAGATGGGTGACAGAATGGGGTGAGAAAGGGGTGCAGAGTAGAGCTCAGATTCTTTAAAAGGCCAGACTTGCCAGGGTAGTTGTGTAGTAGCTCTAGGAAAAGCTTGAACAGCCCTGACAAGAGTGAAGCCATTCTGAGCTGACAGAAGCCATTCTGAACTATAAATGAACTAGCTGATATTAGGGAGGCAGGCTGTGCTGACAAGGGCAACGGACTGTATGTAGGAAATGTATGTTCAGAAGGCTTGGAAGAACTAAGAGCAGTGATTGTTCAACTAAGAAGGGCTAACCGCATTATCCTGCTTCTGTACTCTGCTTGCTTGCACCCCTGCACATTGCAAACGTATAAAACCCTTTGGAAAACTAGACAGGCCACCGCTCAGTCTCCTCTCAAGAGGGCTGACGGTCCCTGCGCAGGAAATCAACCTTTTTCTTTTGAGCTTGCCGGCGGTCTGGGTTGTTTTCTTTCTGGGGATGGACAGTAGCTACAACCGTTGAGATTCGAGAACTCCTCGAGATACTCTTTAAATCTTAGGCCAAAATGATCTCTCGGGGTCATTGTAGCTAAATAAGAGATTGGCTCATAAAATAAATCATGTCATCTGTGACTAATGAGCTCCTTACAAAAAAAACACACATGTATAGGAGATCTGGTGGCACAGTGGTTAAAGCACTCAGATATAACCTGAAGGTCGCCATTTGGATCCAGCAACCACTGGGGTGGGTGGGGGTGGTGGCTGTGCAGCTGGTGTCTGTCCAGATGATGCCCCCGTTCTCAGCTGCCCCACAGGGTCTTGATGAGCCAGAGCAGGTTCGGTGGCAGGGGTTGTTTGGGTTTTGTTTATTTGACACCAAGTGGTCAAAATTTGCTTGCGTGTGGTGCTGAGAAGGTTGAGAGGGAGGGAAAGCAGGTACTGGGCGTGGTGCCACCGAGAGAAGGGAGGGAGTGGTCCAAGGACACGGTGACATAGGGAGCCTTTGCGTCAAAGTGTCAGACGGGAACCCAATTCTCTATGAACTTTCATCTCAAACACACTCAATGGCTGTATTAAAATAGTTTTCCTTGACAGCCAGAGATGCAGCTTAGCCCTGGAAGGCTTGGCCGCCTCTCCTTTTTCTTCTTGGTTCAGAACACATCTCTCTCTCTCTCTCTCATTAAACTTGGCTTTCACAGGTCTCAAAATTCTGTGACCAAGTGCTTTGCTTCTTTGTTTCTTTTTTAAATCATTTTATTGGGGGCTCGTACAATTCTTATCACCATCCATCCATCCATCCATTGTGTCAAGCACATTTGTACATTGGTTGCCATCATCATTCTCAAAACATTTGCTTTCTGCTTGAGCCCTTGGTATCAGCTTATTTCCTCCCCTCCTCACCCACCCTCCCTCCCTCCAGAACCCTTGATAATTTATAAATTATTATTATTTTTTCATGACTAAGGTGTTTGGTCAAGCCGTTTCCGTTGTAAAAGAAGTAATGATTAAATAATAATAATAATAACTTGCAGCTGCCACTCAAACAAGAAGCACTCTACGGAGCCTTGCCCTCTGCAGCCAGGGTTACCCACTCGCTCACACTCAGTGCCAGGCAGTCGAAGCCACTCACAGGGCAGAGCATGCCTGTCCCGGTGAGCTTCAGAAACGGTAACTGTGGATGGGAGCAGAAAGCCTCCTTTTTCTCCCTTGGAGCAGCCGGTGGTCTTAAACCGCTGACCTTGCAGTTAGCAGCCCAACACAGAACCTCTTTACCATCAAGCGTCTAAAGCAGCGGTGGGGAACCTTATTTTCTGCCCAGGATCATTTGGATATTTATAAGCCGCTCACGCGGGGGCCACACTGGTCAGCCGCGTTACCAGCTCAGGAACGTGATGGCTGTAACCGGCTGCTCTTTGGTGGACTGTGTAATGTTAGCGTGTGTGATGTTAGCGTGTGTGATGTTAGCGGGGGGCTGGTGATTTCTCAGGCCTCCCATGGCCCCCCGCCGGACCTCCCCTTCTGCCGATCTGCTCCAATGGGCTTGCGATGCCTCGTCACCATTCCCTAAGAAGGCCTGGTGGCCAGAGCGTGGTGAGTCAGGCTGATAACGACAAGGACCGCAGCTCAAACCCACCACGCCACCGTGAAGCCATCCGTCAAGTTTATAGCCTCAGAAACCCTAAGGGGCAAGCTCAGGGCGTGTTCTGTGTGTCTCTTGGAGTCCGAATCAACTTGATGGCAGAGGTTTCGGTTTGGGGGGTTATCATGGACCAGTCCTTCCGTGCTTCCACTCCTGAGGAAGACGGAGGGAGGGGCAGGGGTCATCGATGCGGCAGACCCGGCGTCCTTGCCGGCCTGTATCTCTCAATACCCAGCGCTCTCGTCCGCCTGCAGTCGGGCGCAAGGCATTCAAGCCTGACACAATCTTCCGTGGTTTCAGCTTCCTTCTAGAAAGCCGGCTTGGGGTGCCTCTGGCCACGGGCCAGAAACTTGAAATGTGCCCTGTGGTGCTCAGAGCTCCAAGCAGGGGGCTGGCAGCTCCTTGGTGCTGATCTAGCTTCATTCAAGGGGTACCTACTGAGCCGCAGCGCTGGGCGCCATCGGGCCAGACTCGAGTCTCCACATCGCCCCCAGGGAGGCACGCTCTTTACAGCTCGGGCAAACAAAAGTGGCACGATGCCAGGGCCCCGGACCTCCAAGGCCCCTCCAGCAGCGTTACATAACAGTGACTCGACAGGCAGAAATGAGCTGGCGGCACAAGAAATGAGCATGGCCATGTTCGACCCCACAAAATCCTGTTCCCAACACGTGCCCGCCCGCCCTCGCTGCTTCCTGCCCCGTGCTCCGAGGCACATGGAAGCCTCATCCTTTGTGCACCCCGCGACCATGGGAGTCACCCCGTGACCGTGGGGGGCGGTGTGTGCCACACTTCTTACGGGAAGTCCCATAGATTTCAGAAGCATTTGCCGCAATTGGGCGAAGGGAAAGGATCCTATTAGCACACATGGAAAGTGGATAAAAGGAATTTTTTCAAGAATTTTTTCTGGGCAGGACCAGAAGCAGAAGTGCCTCAGTCCCAACTCTTGAAGCAGGAAGCACTGTGTCCACAGGGAGGGAAGGCATGGTGCCGGCCACCTGGGGAGGTGGCCCCAGGAAGCCTAGGAGCGTGAGACACAGAAATACAGTTTTTCACAGTTCAGGAGGCAAGGAGTCCGGAGTCAGCCGAGCACAGGGCCTCATGCTTCCTGAGGGACTTGAGACAAAGGTCCCACCTTCCCTCTTGGTGGCTTGCAGCATTGCCCCTCACTGTACAGTGCCCTGCTTTTGCACCTCCCCGTGCCTGCTCCAAACGTTCTCTCCTTCTAAGGCAGCAGCCGTCGTCGGGCTCCGAGCCACCTGAACTCAGGAATGACCGCATCTGCGCTTAAGACCCTATTTCCAATCAGGTCCCATCCACAGGTGCCAGGGGTTAGGACTTAGGCTCTAAAGCCTCCCAACTCCGGGAAACACATGTCAGGAGAGACCAAGTGGAGCCCTGATGGTGTAGTGGTTACGCACTGGGTTGCGATCTTCACGGTCGACAGTTCGAAACCACCAGCAGCGCCTTGGGAGAAAGACTGGGCTTTCTACTCCCGTAAACGGTTACAGTCTCCGTGTGTTAGTCTGATGGCCTGGAGAAGGCAGCAGGCTGGGCCACGCCAAGGGGCAGCACAAAGAGGAAGGCCCCCAGTGACCCCCAGTGAGATGGATGGACACAGTGGCCATGACCATGGGCTCAAGCTCGGGACCAATTGTGAGGATGGGGCGGGCGCGGCTTTGTTTGGCTGGGCACCGGGTCACTGTGGACTCAAAGGCACCACCACCAACAACTCCTGGTGGCATCGTGGGTTCAGTGTCGGGCTGCTGACGGCGAGGTCAGAGGTTCCAACCCACTACCTACTGTACAGGCGAAAGAGGAGGCTGTGTGTTCCCTTAAAGGTCTCGAACCTCAGAGACCCTATGGGGCAGTTGTGCTTTGTCCCAAAAGGTCATTAGGAGTGAGACTACGTGGTGGGGGGGGCGGGGGTCACATTAGTCATGTGTGCAGCACGCAGTGCGGCCAGGTGTAAGAGGCTGACATTCTCCTCGGACGTTCATGTGCAGGTGTGCGGTTTTACACTCTCCTGTTCAGAAACACTGACGGGGCCAGGCTGTGCCCCAGCACGTCATGGAGTGGCTGGCTGTCAGGCGTCAAGACAGACAGAAAGCTGGGCATGCTTCACTCTGAACGACACAGGAAAACGGAGCTGCACACAGCCTTCCCACAGTGCGCCCCGGCAGGCAGGGCTGCTCTGATTTCATTGTAGACCGGGATCTTAGTCGGCTTCTCCTGCGAGCAGACTCTTCACTTGTTCATTTGAAACCAACGTGGTCAAGTCACTTAAGCTATTTATACCCCCAGTGACACAAGACCCTGCAGACAACACTCAACATCCCAACCCTTCCACAACTGGAGTTACTGTAGCAACTGGCAAAACATGGTTCGTCCCCTTCAGGTGTGGAAGTGAGCTCACTTCCACATTAGGATAAGCAACCAGTGATGGTGCAAAGGGCAGCCTTGACCCCAGGACAAAGCTCAGG
>NW_022111358.1:46639200-46641603 GCF_000313985.2 Echinops telfairi | reverse complement strand
GGAGGTGATCTTTCAGAAGTAGATCGCCAGGCCTTTCTTCCGGGGCACCTCTGGGTGGATTTGAACCCCGCAACCTTTCCATTAGTAGCTGCGTGCTTAAACGTTTGTGCCCACCCAGAGACAGCCCACAGAATCCTATGAGAGGGAGCTCTGACTGTCCCTGCGGGCTGAGGCAGAGAGAGGAAGGCATGACCTGTGGCCCAAGATCACCTGGCTGGTCCCAGTGGGTTCCTGCGGCCTGGCTGTAAAGGCGGCCACAGTCCATGGCTCGGCTTTGCTCTCAAGTGCCCAGGCAGCAGCAATGCCCCCATGTGGGTGCTTTTCACAAACACAAACTCATGGCATTCACTGTTTGGGAGACCAGGGGGCAGGTCAGCTCTGGAGGAAAGTCCCGATCATCAGTGTTTCCCTTGGTCTCGGAAGGTGCCCTGGTTGTGTAGTGGTTACACATTGGGCCGCTGACCCCCAAGGTCAGCAGTTCAAAACCACCAGTTGCTCCTCTGGAGAAAGAGGAGGCTTTCTACTCCTGGAATGAATTACGGTCCTGGAAACCCATGGGGGCTGTTCTCTTCTGCCCTCTAGGGTCACTATGAATCAGAATCAACTAAGGCAGTGAGTGACAGAAGGTGCCGGGCACAGGGACCCCAGATCCCAAGGAAGCAACCTCTTCCCACCTCTTCTTTGTTGGGGACAATAGGACCCTCTGAACCCCACTCTTGTAAGTCTCACAAAGAGATTGGCTTAATCCTGTAGATTGCATCCCACCTCATTCATCCCATAGCAGTTGGGATTTACAATGATGACATCAGATCACATAATGGGGGATAATTACACAAGATCCAAGTTGACCCACCAATGTGGGTGGCGGAAGACAACAATCAATCCATAACATGGAGACCCCCTCGGTGTGGTCAGGAATATTTTTATTCTTGGGGGGGGTTGCTTTTATAGAAACTGGATCCCCTTGAACCTGACCACTTTGAGCCAAAAGCCAGGGGGATCCCTGGATGATTTTGTTCCTTATCTTCCAGCTGCTCCTGGCCGACTGCCCTCCTGGGTCATCTTGCTTAGAAGCTGCTGTACACCTGGCCGTGCGTGCAAGGGTGTCTCGCTGCTTGGCAGGCACATCCTGAACCAAACCCTCCCGGGACATCCTGGTGCTTGTGAAGCTCAGAGATGCTTCCATTAGTGCCACTGAGAACCACATGGGTCCGGAGAACCCTGTCCAGCGGAGGGGGCCTCCGGTGCACACTTCCAGGGGCCATCCCTGCAGCGGCTCCCACCATTGTCCTTGGACAAGTTGCGAAGGGTCACTCCCGGTGCGCTTGGCTCTGTCTGCCCAGGACTTCTGCTCTCGGCCCCAGCGTGGCTTCCAGTATCCCATTGAGAGACTCGGCTGTGAGATCCAAGGTGGTGTTATTTTTAGAACTCAAGATCATGCTTGCTCAGCTGGCCAAGGCTGTTCAGACACGGAAAAGAGGGGAAGGCCTCTTTTCCCAAAGTTCAAGTCGGAATAGAAGTGCGAGGCGGATGCAGAACCCGAGTCGTTGCCCCGCGTGCCAGCTTGTCTTGCGAAGAACTGACCTTGCCCTCCAGCCGAGCCAAGAGGGGAGCAGCCCCAACGCCCCGTCTCGGTTCTGGATGCTGCTGGAACCGACACCCCACCAGTGGGGGCTTGAACCAAATGAAAGGTACTCTCTCAAACTTTGTCTGAATTCAGGGCGTGGGCGCCCGCGGAAGTCTCTCTCAGCCCTGGAAGAAGGGCTCCGTCTCCCTGGGGCTTCTGTTCCTGGCTGATCTGCCTCTGGCTTGGCGTTGAGTCTCTCTGCCCCCCATCTCGGCTGCTTTCTCCACAGCTTGTTTCATCCCCTTTAAACCTCCAAAGGGATGGACTCCACCAAGGTCAACTGGGAGGTCACAGTTCACAAAAAGTGATCCCTACCCTCCTTCAGGGAGTAGGGAGTGGGGTCTTAACAGCTCATCAACAGCCATCTAAGGGTCAAGGATTCATTTCCCCCCGTTCAGAAGAGAGGAGAGTGGCGGGAAATCAAGACACACGGGAACAGTCCAGTGGACACGATGTAACCATCAGACTCCACGGCCCGAGGCCAGAAGGACTAGAGGTGCCCGGCTGCCCACCACCAACTGCTCTGAAATGAGCTCAGTAGAATGCCTTGTGCAGAGTGGGGGAAACATGGGGAACACAATCCCAAACCATAAAAAGAACAGGCTTAGTGGTCAGATAGAGAGAGGGAGCCTCCTCCCACCCTCCACTGTAGCGTCCCGGCCTGCGGGCACACGAGCAGGGCCCTGCAGGGAAAGACGAACCTGGATGGGAGAAAAGACACGGAGACGTGGAGCAAGACAAAACGCTGATCAAACTCCATTTATTTGGGCAAAGCT
>NW_022111358.1:46637032-46638572 GCF_000313985.2 Echinops telfairi | reverse complement strand
ACACACACACACACACACACACACACACGGAGGAAGTGGGATCAGTGCTGGTACATTGAGGGATGGTGGTGGATGAGTCAGGACAAAATGCGTGTGAGTTGTTGAAGGCAAAGCTAACGCTCTGCTGCGTCAACCTGCACCCAGTTCACCGCAGTAAGTAAGGTCGCCACAAGGCCTGCATTGCTTTCACCAAGGCAACCCGACCCTTCCCCAAAGGGGGTTATAACTCCCAGCGCAGAGGTTCAGATTCATACCGCCAGCGTTCACAACCTTCCTCGTGCCGCGACCCTTTCAGACAGTTCCTCATGGGGTGGTGACCCCCCAACCATAACATTATTTTCGTTGTACTTCATCACTGTCATTTTGCTACTGTGATGAATTGGGCGACCCCTGTGAAAGGGTCGTTTGACCCCCAAAGGGGTCTCAACCCACTGGTTGAGAACCACTGCATTCCACAGAGATTTTTGGGGGGACAGAATTCAATCCATAAATCATACCCTCTTTGTCTGGTCCTTCCTGTGCCGGGGCAGTAGGTGCTTCACGTTGACCTTGAGTCTGGGCCAACCTTTGCCTTCCTTTTTTTTTTCAGAACAGAAGCTGTGCTGTATCAGCAGCCCCATGAACGCCGGGGTCATTTTTATGAAACACGCTTGGAAACCCAGAGTTGGGCTGCAGCTGGCAAGGTCACCTTGTGGCTGGCGAGGCTGGTCATGCTGTCCAGCAGGTCGGGCGTGGCAGGGGGGCACCCGGGCTTAGAAAGAGGACAACAAAGACAACTGAGGCTGGTCAGGCCCAGTCTCGCTGCTTGGGCAGCACAAACGAATGGTGACAGTGCGCAGCTACAAACTGGGAGGTCAGAGGATTGAGTCCACTCTGAGTGCCCTGGAAGCAAGGCTTGGCGATCTGTGCTTGAAAAGCCAGCGGCTGAGGATTCCGGACGGACGCACAGGTCGAATCTGACTCCCTGGCCACTGGTGAAGGTCAAGGGGAGACTGGAATGGGTAAAAATGTAGCAGTACTTGTTCACCGAAACCAAGGCACCAAGTTCAAGGAATTTGCTATTAACAGTAGATTCGATGTGGGGGTGGGGTGTTGTGGGGTTACTGGTATTCAACCTGTCAGTTCAGTTGCAGCCTGATGGTGCCTCCTTGTGGGCATGGCCTCCTCATAAGGAGGGTGCTGGGAACCTCTCCCCTCTCTCTGCCTCCACCTTCCTCCTGGCTGACCCTGGTTGCTGCCAACCCTGTGATGCTTCCACCGCCACTGGATCCACAGGACTTTGCACCCACCGGCCTGTGATCTCCCCGCATTCTGCATCATTGCGTTTGGCTTTGTGAGTCTGAAGGGGGACTGGTGGACTAGTATTGGATTTATGGACTTGAGTTGCACTGGGCTGGGATATTTTCTTGATATACAATGATTTTTTTTTTCTTTAAAAAAAATCATTTTATTTGGGGCTCATACAACTGTTATCCCAATCCATACACACATCAATTGTGTAAAGCGCATTTGTACATCGTTTCTCAAAACATTTTCTCTC
>NW_022111358.1:46634428-46635512 GCF_000313985.2 Echinops telfairi | reverse complement strand
GGGATGTCTTGCAGGAAGTGAGCCTTGCCAGCTGAAGCAGGGAACTGGCTAAGGCAGCTGCACCCTGGTGTGACCATCACGCAGCAAGAGACCTGAGAACTCGAAAGGCGAGGTTCACTGAGCCAATTATCTCTCCGCCCTTCAATTAACCCCACATGTGTTTATCAGCCAGGTTGGCACAATAAACCTCAACTATCTCACCCAGTGCTACAGCCCTCTAGTCAACCCCACCCCCATCCCCTCCCCACCCCACCCCGAGGTGAGGCACTTCCTCTTTTGTGCTGACCTGCTTCACAAGCATGATGTCCTTGTTATCCAGGGACTGATATCCAGTTCCAGGGACCTGTCCTTCCTGATAACAGGTCCAAAGTACATGAGATGAATAGCAAATCCAAGCCCCCTGCCCTGGAGCCGATCCGGCTCACCAAGACCTTCCGCAGGGCTTGTGGGTGGGTAGATCTTTCCGGAAGCAGCCAGACTAGTCGGTTTGTTGTCAGTACCCAGCTAGTCCTTAGGTATTCATTGTCTTTTCCCAGAGAACAGAGAGGGGACGGCAGAAAGAATCCACCTGGATTACGAAAGGATACAAGGAACAGGAAGTGAAGGCAAGGCAAGACTGACCCCCCCATCCCATCCCACACACCCCGGGGGTGGGGGCTCCCCCAAGCCCAGTGGGGCTCAGCCTCCCGCAGTTCAGGCATGAGGTGACGGGAGAAGGGAAAGAGCAGACAGGACACACTTCCCCCCCTCCCATCAGTTCCTGGCAGGAAACATGGGGTGCCATTCTCCTAGCAGAACAATCTGTGGCCACTAGGACATACGCTTCTTGTACCTGCAAACAGTTCCGGGGTGACTCAAATATATTCCGCTAGAATGGGAATATAAGGAAGGTGGACCCAGAGCGTGGGTTTTAATGAGCAGGTTTTATTAGCGGACCGGCCTGCCCGTGTTTAGATTGGAATGGAGTCAGGGGGGCAGGTGAGGGGAGCCTGGAAGAAGGGAGTGAAGAGAAACCAGCCGGGAGTGAGAAAGGGAGCGCTAGAGACAGGGAGAGACAGAGGGACGGACCGCGAACAAAGGAATC
>NW_022111358.1:46631408-46632951 GCF_000313985.2 Echinops telfairi | reverse complement strand
GGAGCTCCTGGTGGTTTTGAACTGCTGACCATGAGGATCGCAGCCCGCTGCATAATCACCATAGCACCAGGACAAAGCCAGGAGAAGTTTTCCTCCTTGCTTCAGTCCCTTAGAAACTGTAACTTGAAGAGAAGTGGGGGCTGTGGGCGCAGTGCCACTGGGGGGCTTGGGGAGACCTTGGGGAGGATCCTCAGAGCTGCTCTCAGCCCAGCACGGTTAAGGTGCTGGCCTGTCCCACAAGGAGGCCAGGAGGCTTCTGGTGGCTCAAGGACCAGTCCAGAGTCCTGTGATGAGAGCTAGCAGTTGTACCCCCAGATGGGCGCTCTGCTTTCCCCTGGCCCACGGCAACTCAAGACAGCGGTCACCAGCTTTCTCTGCAGCCAGGGTAACCCCAAAGAGCCCTGGTGTTGTCATGGGTTAAGCACTGGGCTGCTAACCGCCAGGCCTGCGGTTCAAACCTCCAGAGCCCCTGCAGGAAGGATGATGGCTGTCTGATCACATGACCATTCACAGCCTGAGCAAGCCTACAGAGCAGCCCCGCTCTGTGCAGAAGGGCACTGGGAGTCAGGACCCACTAGATGGGAGGGGGTGGATTTTTGAAAAGCGAAGAACTTTTCTGTTGGAAAGAAAATCCCTTTTTCCTGCATGCCTTCCCTCTCTTCTCCAAGGGTGGAAGAGGGGCACTCTGGTGAGGGAGCCTGGGTGGCTCAGTGGTTAAGGACTAGGCTGCCAACTAGAAGGTCAGTGGTTCTAAGCCACCAGCCCTTCCAGGGGAGAAGGACGAGGCTGTCTGCTCCCATGAGGAGTTCCAGCTTCAGAATCGCACAGGGGGGTTCAACTCTGTCCTTGAAGGTTCTTAGGAGTGGGAATGGACCAGACAAAGTGGGCTTGGGATTTTCAATTTTTTAATATGGAATGTTTCACGAATTTGTGGGTCATCCTTGTGCAGGGGCCACGTTAATCTCTGTATGTTTTCTTTTGTTTTTTGAGCTACCTTGGGAGCCACTGCCGTTTATTTGCCTGGATGATGTAATGAGCAGAGCCCACCTACTGTGATGCCCTGGTGGCTAGGAGACACCCCATGGGGTGTTCTGTAAGCCCCACCGCGTGTTTCGAGGTCTCTCCATTGCAGGGCTGAGGTTTGCTGCACAAGAGCTCCTTAAGGTGTTGAAGAACAAGGATGTGACTTCGAGGACTTGGGTTGTGGCTGACCCCGCCATGGTGTTTTCAGTCACCTCACATGCATCCGAAAGCTGGACACTGAATAAAGAAGCCACGTATTTGAATTAGGTTAAGAATATTGAATATAATAAGAATATTGGGAAAAAAAAGAATATTGAATTAGGTTAAGAATAAGAATATTGAAACTGAGGTAGTTAGTTTATTGTGCCAACCTGGCCGATAAACACATGTGGGATTAATTGAAGGGCGGAGGGATAAATGGCTCAGTGAGCCTCGCTTTTCTAGTTCTCGGGTCTCTTGCTTTGTGATGGTCGCACCAGGGTGCAGCTGCCTTAGCCAGTTCCCTGCTTCAGCTTGCAAG
>NW_022111358.1:46627320-46629739 GCF_000313985.2 Echinops telfairi | reverse complement strand
CCTTGTCCTAGAAGGTCGCTATGCGTCAGAATTGACTCAATGGCAGTGATTTCTTTGTTATATTAAGGAGACAGTATCAGTGGATAGTCTGTCTTAAATGAGTGTGTTCTGAGATATAAGAGATCAAACAAGCAAGGAAGAGAACCCCAGTGGGCAAAGAGAGGTGTTGAGTTACATGAAGATTGCCAGAGAGCCCAGAGCCCCCAGAGAAAGAGCCTTCCCCTAGCACCGGTACCCTGAATTCCGACTTGTAGCTTCCGAAGGGAGAGAAAATAAATTTCTGTTTGTTAAAACCACCCATGCCCACCCAAACAAAACAAAACAAGATGAACCTGTGGCTGTTAAGTCCATTGCAACTCAGAGGGACACTACTGCCTGAACAGAGCTTCCTTTAAGGTTTCTGCTCCATCTTTCTCCCAAACAGCGGCCAGTGGGCTCAAACCACTGGCCTCTGGAGTAGCAACTGAGTGTTTAACCTCTGTGCCAGAGGGCTCTTCTAAAGCCACCCATCTGTGGCATTTCTGCCATGGCAGCACCAGAGAATTAAGACATCCTCACCCATTGCCTGCAAACGTCTAAAGCAAAGGTCAACCCTGCAGGAGAAAGAAGCCTGCAGCCAGACTCTCCCCTGGCAGGACGAGCCGACTGAGAGACCATTAAGGGTCTAGATAATTCAACCTAGTGGATGGACATCTGAGGGGGCTTCAAACAGTTTGTGGGAAAAGTCCATGATCTTTCCATTCCATTTCCCCACAAAAGGTTTGAAGTCCCGTGGTGGGGTGAAATGTCTTAATAAGGCTCACCCACCCGATTCTCTGTCCAAAAAAACCCAAACTCATTGCTCTTGAGTCAATACTGACTCAGAACCACCCTGTAGGACAGAGTAGAACTGCCTCTGCGGGTTTCTGAGACAACCCCGTCTTTCTCCCTCAGAGGGGCTGGTGGTTTTGAACTGCTGACCTTGGGGATCTCAGTCCAACTGTCCCCGTGGCTGAGGCGGCTATGGGCTCCCAGTCTACTCAGCTTCCAAATCCTTCTGCTTCAGACTGTGAGGCTTCTTGGGAACACAATACTGTGCCCTCCTTGGCCCAACGTCACAACAGTCCCTAAAGGACACGGCCCAGTGGAGAGCTCTGCTCATGACAAGCCCCCACACAGACCAACGCTGTCTGGTCTTCACCATCCCCCGGGACCCGATGTGAATCTGACAAGGCTCTGTTGGGATGGTAGGGTTTCCGTTGGCTGATTTTCAGAAAGCCTTTCTTCCTAGCTTACCATAGTCTGAAAATGCCGGTTAGCTGTACTCTGGTGGCTCCAGGATTGCTGGGATGTGCGAAGACTACACCATTGACATTTTCAGTACCAGCAGAATCGCCCCTGGGTAATAGCTTGCTGCAGTTTCTAGATGAAGGCAGACCAGGAAGCCAAGCCCAGCCAGCTGCTTCGGAAAAACAGCCGGTTGAACATTCCATAGAGCCCAGCCCATTACTGTTCTTCCATAGTGCTGGAAGCCCAAACATGCCAATGATCATACAGATGGTGTATGACAGCAAGGACTGTCACACGCAAGGCCATCACGTGCTCTCCTTGACTAGACAGCAGCTAACCGTAATGCACAATCCTTGTCGCAGGAGGGCTTCCAATTGGTGCTCACAAAAGTCAATGAAAATACAAGCAACCACCCACAGAAGAGGCAGAGGAGGATGACTTGTGTGTGTGTGTGGGGGGGATCCCCACACAACAGAGAGCTTCCTGAAGTCAATGCAGTGCTAGGAGTCTTGAGGGATTGGTGGGGGGTGCTAGGAGAAGAGAGAAGAGATGATGAGATCAAAGCCAGGCAGGATTGCTCTGACGCGATCTGGGAATTTTGCCTTACACACAAATACAAGGTTGAGGCCTGTTTGGAGAGAGCCTCTAATTACCATGAGAGTCTAATATAAGGTTTAGATTGGGCTGCTAACCTCAAGGTCAGCTGTTCAAAACCACGGGCTACTCCACGGGAGAAAGACGAAGCTTTCAACTCCTTTAAAGAGTAACAGTCTGGGAAAACCCACCAGGGCAGTTCTACACCTGCTCTGCCGGGTCGCCCAGAGTCGAAATAGACTGGGTGGCACCGTCTGGATGGCAGGAAGTGTGGATGGCACAGTCTGAATGGCACTACTGTAGTTGGAAACAGCCCCGCCCACCGCGCTTCAACCAAGCGCTCAGCCGGACGCATGCGCGTCGCGCTACCATAGAGATGCGCGGCTAGATCGGCCGCTCGGCCCGGCCGCAGACATGTTGGGTCTTGGCAGGCAAGTTGGAACCGGTCGGGCCCTCGACCAGGTCGCTCTGCGCTGCCCCAGGCCGTGAGGACAGAGGACGCCCCGGGGACGCGCGCGATCCGGCGGCTGAGTGGACCCGCGGCCCGCACGGACGG
>NW_022111358.1:46603331-46626764 GCF_000313985.2 Echinops telfairi | reverse complement strand
CGGCCCGGGGCTCCGTCTGGCCCCGCGGCGCCGGGATCAGGGTGGCAGACCCATGCCGTTCCGGAGCTGGGCAAGGCTTTGAAGGTGGCAGAAGCGACCCTCGTCCCCCAAATTCGGCACTGGGAAACGGGGAGGGGGCCGACGTAGGCACCCCCACACCTCGCTGCTCCTCTTTGCTCGCGTTTCCGTCGTCTTGCCCACGCCCCCTTCCGAGGGCGGCGAGGAGAACCGGGTGGTCCAAGGCCCCCCCGGATCGAGTGGCAGGGGGGAGGGGCGCTGCGGGCACGGCGCCCCTTTACGCGCCCTGACTCCCCATTCCCACGCCCCCGAATTGAGAAGGGGCCGGGATGTGGTAACATGGAGGCCTTCCAGGTGGAAGATCCGGAGGCCACGTTGGAAGCCGGAGGAAGGAGGCCGGGAGACCCTGGGTTTGGATGGGTTCCTTCTCTTCCATTCCTGGCTGGACTGCATCCCTGCCCGGGCATAGTTCCCTGGGGAGCTTGTTAAAGTGAAGCTTGGGTGGGGACAGGTCAGCCTGTAAGGGAAGCTAATTCACTGGGTTGGTGTTACAAAGGTTAGCTCTAACCACTGGGCGACGTCTGGTCCGCTAACGGAGAGGTAAGCTGTGTGCGCTCACCCCCCAAACCTGGGGGAATACAGAGGCGGCTGTCCACAGTATAGGCCTGGAAGCCCTGTGGGGCTGTTGTCCTGTGCCCTGTAGGGTCATATGGGTCGGGACCAGCAGGAAGGCAGGGGGTTTAACCCAGTTTTGTAAGTCAGCTTTGGCTCTGAGTAAGCCCTGGGAGGAATTCCTGGGTGACCCAGGTGGTGGGTGACACACTAGAGGAAAGAGGATGCACCCCGGAGCAACGGGTTGGCAGTCTACTTCCAGCCACCACTGAGCACGTGCACGCCCACCGAGGGTGTGGGGGGGACCTCAGTCAATTCCTTTTGGCAAGTGAGCACAATAGGTCATTGGGAGCCAAGTCCTTGCCCGTGGGTGTGGTGGTTTCCCTTTGTAACCCAAGGAGGCTGGGGCTGGAGGGCAGCCTGTGGAGTCTGACAGATGTCCTTCCAGCCTGGCCACTTACCGGCACTGTGACAGTGCCTGAACTGGATTTGGAAAAAGGGGCTGCGAAGGAGCTAGTGTGGAATCTGAATTTCCCCCTGTGTGTGTGTTTGTGTGGTTGGGGGTGGGCGCTGTCATCCAGGGAGCTGCCATGGTAGATACCTATACTTTATCCTGGTGTGTGGGCTATATAGCACAAAGGTTAGTTGCCAGGGGACTGCTGAGTGATTTTTGGGGGGCATTTCTGAAAAGGAGGCAGTAGGCCAGATGAGTTAGGAACTTATTTACTGTAGGTCAGGCATCTGGCCAAGCAGGGGCTCAGTGTGGACTTCTGAATAATACCAGTTTGCTAAATGGCCTCTTTCTGCCGGTCAGCTTTTGGGGCAGCCCAGAGTACTAATTGGGGAGAGAGGTGAGGCTTCCTAGTCCCTTAAAATGTGGCAATGTCAAAACCTCGCAGGCTGGTTTTACCCTGTCTTGGACTTGGCAGTCAGAGGCCTGATGTTGAGGGAGAGTCTCCTGGTAAACCTCTGGGACATGACCGGGAACACCTTGTCTGTTCACATTCAGTCATTTCACAACGTGGTACGCACTTCAGTGCTGCTCTGGGAACTTTCCAGAGCTGATCCCTGTGATCGCACGCAGGGATTTTTTAAATTGGAGATAGTGCTAGTCTAGGAGGAGGCCTCTTCAGCTTGTATTTTCTTAGATCTCTTTCTTTTGAGTTGCAGATTTGAGATGAGAGGACTTTAAAAAGCAAAAACAAACAAACAACCTAACCCATAAAACCCCCTTTCAACAGCTCTGCAATCTACTCCATGTTACGATTTCAACAGACACCCCACCCCGACCCCACCCCAGTTCTTCGTAAGACCAAGGATCAGCCCCAGCCGCATTTGTTTGCATGGGGCCAGCCTTGCCCATGCTGACTTTCCCCAGTGAGCAACCTGGAAGCAAGGGGCCAGGGGGCATCTGGGAGGAGTCTTGTGCACTCCTGAAGAGTCTCTGCCCTGCTTTGTTCCAGGAAGGTGCCCTGTGATTGTAGAGAGTATGTGTTTGTAAACACTCCCCTTCTGTTCCCGATTGGAGTGCTCAGTAAGAGTTGATGAGAACAGGGTCTGAGTGTGAAGCGTGACTTGAAGCCGGATTGGCCAGGTGACCTTCCACCCCCACCCAGGCCAAAACATTCCGGGATTCCTCACCCAGCTAAACTTCCAGCAGGGATCTTCAAATAACAAAAGCAAAACAGCCCCTTCTCGGGCTAGACCTGGTCACACGTCCCATGGGTGCTTGTGTGTGTGAGTGAGTGTTGTCCCATGGGTGCTTGTGTGTGTGAGTGAGTGAGGAACAGGGAAGACCCTCAGTTGCCACTTTTAGCAACTCTTTGCTCGCCTTGTTTGTTCTGCTCAACAACCCCTCCCTTGGATTGTTTTAAGCAACTTCCCCACGGACTCAGCCTTGTGCTAGCGCAGTTTCGTGGTGTTTTTTAACGACACAATTACCACCACCCCTGCAAAGGTGCTCATTCCGAGTATGTAGACCTTGCTGATGTTTATGTTTTTCTGATGGTCCCCCACCTGGCTTTTTACAGCTTCCCACTTGGTCATGGTCTCAGACACCTGGTTAATCTGGAGGCACCTGGCAGTTGAGGTGTTTTCCTTCCTGGGTTGGGGCTCATTACTAGAGGCCAACTATTGGTCCTGGGAAGCTTTTCCAAGACAGTCATTGTATTACAAAGACAGTGGCCCTGACGCTCGCCTCCGTTGGGGACGCTCTGCAGGGAGGCAGTGCTTGATGGCCTTTTAAAATTTTTAAACTCCTTCTGCCCACAGGCGTCTTTGTGCAGAATTGGGGAAGTCGGTTGTGTACCAGGAGACCAATGGAGGTAAGTTACAATGCTTTTGTAAGCACCCTTTAGTGTTCGAGTTCGGCTGCTGCCCGCCAGGCCAGTGGTTTGAACCCACCAAGCCGCCCCAAGGGAGAAAGAAGAGGCTTTCTGCTCTTGTCGAGATTCAGTCTTGGAGACCCACAGGGCCAGTTCTCTTCGGTCAGTCGGTCGCTGTGAGTCTTGGTCGTTGGTGGATTCCATCTAGGCCATTTCGGCTCCCAGCCACCCCACGTGACCGCAGCGCCCGGATAGGGCTTCCCAGGCTGTGACCTGTGTAGAAGCAGGTTGCCAGGCCTTTCTCCCTCTGGGCATCGGGTCAGGATGTACAACACTTATTTAATCCATAGCACATCTCCGAGGGTTTTCTCCCGTCCTGTGAGTCGCCTTTGTACCCTCTCCGTGCGGACCTTCCTGCACCTGCTTCATTGGGAGGACGCCTGGTTTACTTACTCTTTGCCTGCTCGTCTCGTCCTCTGATCTTCTCCAAGGACGTACTGAGCCGGCTTGCTTTTCAAGGGCGAGTGTCCCTCCCTTTTTGTGGGCCAGAAAGCGCTCCTCCCTTCAAGGTCAGGGTACGAGGGATCATCCTGTACCCTCCCCCCCAGCAGGACATCTTCTTCCTCATCCTCCCCCTTCCCAAGATGTTGCCAACAAAACAGGCATGTGGGAGAGGAAAGCGAGCGGTGAGAAGATGTCATTTCTCCTCTGGGGGTTTGTCTGCCTCTGTGGGCATCGGCTGGCACCAGGCACACGGGGGGCATCGGGTAGCCTTGGTTTATTCCAGCTCCTCCCTGTGGCCTTTCTGGCTCAGTCCTTCCCCACCTCTGGCAGCCACAGGTGCATCCTCTGGTGTACTTGGAGGACCATGGCATGGTTACATGACTGAAGACAGACCCCTGCTGGGCGGCCAGAGCTCCTGGAACGCCAAGGTTGGAGTCCAGTGGGACCAGGAAGGAGCCCTGGTGCCGTGGTGATTATGCGTTGGGCTGTCAACCGCAACGTCAGCAGTTCAAAGCCACCATCCACCTCATGGGAGAAAGTCAAGACATTCTACTTCTGTAGAAACCCACAGGGCAGTTAGTCTGCCCTGCCCTACAGGGTCATTGTGAGTCAGAATGTACCCCATGGCAGTGCGAAGTGGAACCAGCACTTCAGGTGACAAAACCCACCTGGATGTGAGCCCCAGCTGGTATCAGATCCTTTGGAATTAAGTTTTGCAGTGTTGAAAGCCAGGGCCCACACGTCTCCACCCCTTTTCCTTCCTAAAGTCTTTGGAGGGCAGAGCTACCAAGAAGTAGCGTCATCTAGACCGGGGAGGGCACGCTGGTCTGGAGGCTTGCTTGGGGCCCTTCGAGACATCCTCTACAGCCTCGAGAGAGACTTTGTACTCCCATAGGCAGTTACAGTCTCACAGGACAGTCCTGACTCGATGGCAGTGAGCTTGAGGGCTTATTTTGCTTCTTTGTGGGGGCAAGTCATGAGCTGTTGATATTTAAAAACCTGAAAGTGGAGGCAGGTAGGGGAGTGCCCTGATTCAGGGATGATGAATTTAAAGTATCAGGTCTCAGGCTGAGAAGCCCCCAAGCAGGGCCCTCCTTAACTGCCGGAGTCCTCCTTCCCTCTCCCTGGGGCTCTTGGCCTCCTTTCCCGGCTGGCCTCTCACCTCCACCTCAGCCTGCTCCAGCCCACCCTCTGTGCTTCCACCGGACCTTTGTAAACACAAGTGATCAAAGGATTTTGTCCACCACTGCTGGAGGCCCTGCAGGGCCCAGTCACCCTGTGGGCCTTCGGCATCCCAGCCCTGCCCCTGCACCATCTCACCATCCATCACCTCGTCTTGTCCCTCTGACCCAGAGTGCAACCTGCCCTGCTGGCTTCCCACCGCTGAGTCCAGCCTGGACTCCGAGGAAGCCTGAAGTGGCGTCTCCTGGTGTTGGGAGCTCGGGCCCCAGGGGCCACTCCAACAGCCAGTGGTAAAACTAGCTCATGCCCTCCTCCCTCCGTGGCATCCCTGTCACACTCGGCTTGAAGCCCAGGCTCTTGATTATAGCTCTGTCCTCAGTTGGCCCACTGACCTCTCCCTCCCTCAGGGCCCTCTTCTGCTCTGCTGCCCAGCAGTTTCCAGGTGCTCAGGCTGCCCTTCTGCCCAGTCCATGTGGCACGGTCCCTTCCTCTACACAGTGAGGCTGGTGGCAAGGCCCCTCCAGCGCCGCATATCCTGCGCGTCCTTCCGGCAGCTCTGCCTCTGCCCTGAGGGCCTCGGAGGGTGCCCAAGTCTTCCTGCTGCGGTCTGCCCCTGGGCCCTGGCCTCTGCTGCAGGGTCTGGCGCGGAGGGGGCTTCTTGTGCGAACAGCTGGGGGTTGTTGGTCATTGGCCTCCTTGTGGGCTGTGGGCTTTTCCTCCGGGCGGGTTTCTGTGTCGCTTTTTGGGGACCTTGAGATTTTAGGAGGACTTTTGGCATATTGTCCTCCTAGCGTCACTATTCGTGGTGGCTCTGTCAAATAAGCACTGCACAGCCAACCACAATGCCAGCAGTCAAGCCCACCAGCCCCTCCCTGGGAGACAGCTGGGTCTGTCTGCTCCCTAAAGATATAGAGCTTGGGAAGCCCTCTCTCGGGTCACTCTGAGTGGGTTTGATGTGTGGTTTTGCTGTTTCTCAAGTAAAATTCTGAAATCTGGTGACGGCGATGCAGCTGCTGAAGAGCACCCGCTGCCCAGTGGGGGGAGAGAAGGCCGCCGGCTGCCGTGAAGGGTGGCAGCCTTGGAAAGCCAGGGCAGTTCTGCTCTGCCCTAGAGGGTCCCCATGAATCAGAATGGGCTCTGTAGCAATGTGGATTTTTCAGGATTTCATATTACTACTTTGGTGGGCCCGCTGAGGTAGACTGGTGTTTGCCTGGTGATGGCTTCGCCCAGTGCTGCCCTTAAACCTGGGGGACTTGCTGTGTTTCAGAGACGAGGGTGGAAGTGAAGGAGTCCGTGCGTGGCCAGGATGTTTTCATCATACAGACCATACCCAGGTAAGCCGTGCCGACACGCCGCAACCTGCGGGGGTGGGGGTGGGGGTGGGGGTGGTGCAACTGCCCCTGCGGGTCTCTGAGCCTGTCATTTTGGCTTCCTGACAACTTTTTATTTTTAAACAGTTTTATTGACACTTTATCCACATGTCATACAATTCAGTAACTCAATCATATCAAGGGGAGTTGCACAACTGTCATTCAATTTTAGAACATCTTCCTTGCACTCACTGTTATTCATGTAATAATTTTTTCCCCTAATGGTGGCAAAAATTTATACAACAGAACGTTCTCCGATTCCATGACTTCTGCTTGTGTAATTCAGTGTCCTTGATTATACTCTTCCTGCTGGACAGCACTATTGATGCCTTTTCCAAGTTGTCCTAGCGCCTCCAACACAAACTCAGTGCCCCTACGCAGCACCCCTTTCCTTCACCGACACAAACTCAGTGCCCCTACGCAGCACCCCTTCCCCTTCACCGACATAAACTCAGTGCCCCTACGCAGCACCCCTTTCCCCTTCACCGACATAAACTCAGTGCCCCTACGCAGCACCCCTTTCCCCTTCACCTAGGGCAACCATTGGCCAAGCTTGGTTTCTCTTTTTTTCTGTGCTTTTCTTGATAATCATATTCACACACCATCTACTTCCATGGTTAGATTGCTTTTAAAGTGAGCTGTATAATCTCAGTCAGTTCTAGTGCTCTCTTCTCTTCCTCCATTCATTGTCTGCTCCCCAATCTCCTCACCCTCTCCCTATCTCCCACCCCCACCCCTAAAGCCCCTATAAACCCTTGCATCATCTTGCTGTTGTCTCCATGCATCCCCTCCTCTGTGCTTTGCAAACTGGGAAACCCAACAGAAACAATAAAAACAAAACCAAAATAAGTGGTAAGGATAAAATAATAACGTAAAGATAAAAATACAAGTAACGAGGAAGAAAGAAAAGGCCCACCATCAATACTTTAAAAACCAGGGGGGTAATTTTGTCATGGAACAAGCAATTAATACTTGAACCTCCCCAAGAGGAGAGCGAATTTTGGGAATGATGAGGGCAACAAATGTATAGGTGTGCTTTACACAATTGATTTATGTATTGTGATGAATTGTATGAGCCCCAATAAAACGATTTAAAAAAAAAAATACTTGAGCCTAGAGCAAATTCAGGTTGGGTCAAGATGGAGGTCAGCTGACCCAGTATCAGGTTCTATCCAGCATAATCAAGTTTACAGTGAACTCTGATAGTAAAGTTGTTCGAGACCCTTGCCTGTGGCTAGAGGGGATCGGCCAGTGGCTTAATCCGACCAGACACTCTGCAGTGGGTTCTGGGCTCCCTCTGCCCTCCAGAGCCTTCTACAAACTGGGTGTTCACAATGTAAGCTCTGATACGTTTCCCTTCATCGTGTTGGATTTTGTTCTTGTCACCTTGGATCACACAGGCTCGTGTGCCTCTTCCGTGAACTTAGTTGCCGCCTCCCTTGACGGCTGCCTGTTTGAATACGAGCCTCGAAGACCCCATCCGCTTTTTCACCACACTTTGCTGTAGCACGTGTGTCTCAGTGATCTGTTCATGAAGCCGAGTATCGAGCAGGGCCACGTCGTTGGATGGGGACTAGAGTTAAGTGGGAGCCAGCCCAGCATCCATCTGCTTGTCCATGGGATACGCACAGCTCTGGTTTACTTCTGCAGTGGTTTTATGATAAAATCAAAACCCGTAAGCCCAGCTACTCCACCACCAACAAACCAACCAGCAAACAAGCAAACGGCAGGACCAGCAACCCTGGAAACAGAAAGGGAAAGCTCGGTCAGTCACTCCGGGCGCTGATAGCGTCAGCGGTTTTCCCACTGACAGCCTGGACCACCCACGAGGGTCCGAGAGTCTGCTCAGGCACAGGCCCGTCCCTCTCCATGGCAACAGAGCCTTGTACTCAGTGGTGGTCAGTCAGCAGCCGTCGCTTAACCTCCCCACCACCAGGGCTCCTAGCCCTGCTTTTTCAACCTTCTTTCCCTAGAAATTGTCGATGGGAATTCACTGTCTACAGGAACAGCCATTTGGTGTATTTTTTTCTTTTTTTAAAATTCCGTCGAATCATTTTTTTAATCGTATTAGGGGCTCATACGACTCTTATCGCAATCCAAACATCAATTGGGTAAAACACACTTGTACATTCATTGCCCTCCTCCTCCTCAAAACATTTGTACTCCGTTGGAGTATTTCTCTCAACGATGGGCTATTTCCAGGTGCAGACTGCTGCCCTGCACGTAGGCACAGGCCCCGCTGTTCACTACCCCGACCAGGAAGGCCTTTCAGCTTGTCAGGGCAAGCAAGTGCTCCTGACGCTGCTTCCTGGGCTCCTCTGGGAAGCGTTTGGTGTCGGGGTGGTGTGCACGCGTAACTGTCCTGTGTTCTGGTGACGCAGCAGCACATTTCTGGCCTGTCCCCTCACCTCAGCAGGAGGGCTTGTCTGGAGAGCGCTCCCCTTGCCCATCACCTCCCAGGGCACGGAGGGTCCTGCCATCCGGGTCTGTGGGAAACCTAGACCCCAGTGTCCTGACGTGGGTGAGAGAACCCCGTGGGAGGTGGGGCGCACTAGTCTGATGCAGGGGAGCTGCTGCAAAAGCAGCTTCCTCCCCCTTTTGGCCTGGCTTCTGGACAAGAGGAGAAACGTTTCTAATCGCTGAGTCTTTAAACCTTGAGGGAAGAAGCAGAGCGCCCACATAGTTCACGTCACTGCCCACAGGGCGTGCCAGGGCTGTGCTCCTCACCGGGCTCGCAGGGACCCTTGCCCAGACACGCACGCTCGGGCCACTGCTGCCGGGTGCTGGCTTTGGTTTCACGTGTGCCGAGTGTAAGCCAGCCAACCACGTGACCGCGAGAAGAGCCACCTCGTCTTTGGAAACTCTAATTGGCGGGGAGGTTGGGTGTGTGGAGCAACCCTGTTAGCGTAAGCTGCCAGCCTGGTGGCCCAGATACTTCAGGGTTCAACAACACAGCGGCCTGTCGTCACCCTACACCCGGTCCTCTGTGTTGTTACCCCGTCCACGGGGTGCTGGCCCATGCCCAAACTGCCCCGCCACAGAAAGTCAGCCCTTATTGGGGGGCCCTGCTTCAGCCCCCTGGACTTTGAGAACATCTGCTCATGATGAGGCCACACGGGAGGCGCACAGGCGGGAGGCCAGCTGCTCTCTGCTGCTCTACAGTAGGTGGTCTGTGTTGGGCTCCGAGGCAGCGGCTTCCAGCCTGTGGGCACACAGGACATGCTAGAAGGGAGGCAGGCACACAGCAAAGAGCCTTGGTGGGGCCAGCTGAGATGACGTGTTTACTAGGGGTGAGAGGGGGGGAGAGCAGTAGCCTCGGCAGCCCCACGCAAACCAGCCTCTCACGGCCCTGCCGGGAAACCTGGGGCTCGGAGTTCGGAAGGAGGCTCACGAGTCTCCTGTCCCGACTGAGACTGCTCTCTGAGGACTGTAGGAGGCGGCCAGCCACTGGCCAGCTGAGCTTGGCCTCGGTCCCTTTCTTCTGTGACGTGTATTGAGGGGCCAGGACCCAAGAGTGACTCCCTAGGGTGAGGCGGTCAGCACGGCGTGGATGGTGGCGGAGACAGGAGCCATCTGCAGGTGTCCGCACGCTGCCTTTTCTGGACCAGCGGGACCTGGGCGGGCTCTTCTTTCATAAGGTGGGGTGGCTGCGGCCGATTTCTGACTCGGGCTTGCCGTAGTGAGCTGCCCTGGAGGCAAGGATGGGAAGGACATAACACCGCAACCCATTCTCACACACACTGCTGTGACGACACTGCCGCCGTGCAGCCACCCTCCCCAGGCCTGGTGGGTGTGTGGTGGCAGCATGGCTACCACGAGCCCTGTGGCTGTCCCTGCCCCGGGGCTTGTGTCCCTTCCCGGCTCTGGTCCTGGCGGTGGCACTGCTTTAGAACTGGCTGGCCGCCAGGCCGAACGGTCCCATAAGTCAGTGTCCAGGATGTTCCAGGCACCCGAAGCCATGGACCGGAGCGGGGTCCATACCAAGCAAGAGCAGTTGTGGAAGGACGAGGTTGGCGTTTATATGCACCTGCGCGGATGCTGATCTAAAATCAGCTTCAGTGGAGTTGACTGTTGGATTGCTACAGGAGAGTCTGTGCGTGTTGGGGCAGGGCAAATCCAGCTGTGGCCCTGGATCTCCTGCCTTCACGGGCCTGGCTGTCGCTGGGTCTGACTGAGGGCCTGTGTCTCAGGAGAGCGCTTTCAGCAGCCGATTCCCTGGTTGGGTTGCCCGGCCATTCTTTAAGGTGCCTCTGGGTGGACTCGAAGCTTTTGGTGGGCAGCTGACTAAGCTCATGAACCCCCCCCCCCCGCCCCCAACAAGACAAAAACCCTCCCTTTTTGTGTCTCCCAAATGCTCACACAGTGAGGCTGGACTGCGTTGAATAAGTAAGCGTGTGATGACCTGAGCCGGGCCAGGGATGGAGTGGGTAGGGCAGAAAAGCGGTCAGCTGGGAAAGCCATTAAGATTGTCCTGCTGAGATAGGGACCGAGATGGAGCCAGGATGTAGTGGGAACATTCTTTGGGACAGATAAACAAGGCCAAGGCTGCCAGCCACCCTCCCTTCACCCCCGCTGCACAAAGTAGCTAACTGCCTGTCAGCAGACGGTCCCACCAGAGGGACAGAGCCCCTTTGTCCTCTGCTGACCAATGCGGTGCGGGGTGGGAGGCTCTGCTCAGCCCAGGCCGGAGATGTCGGCCCGAGGTTATCAAGAGGAGGAGAGTGCAGAAAGAAAACGGGGGTGGGGGGGGTGGACTTCATGATGAATAGAAGCAGAAGCAAACCCGCCAGCAGAGCCAGCTCTGGGTGACCTTGTAGGACAGCAGAGCCGCCCCGCAGGGTTTCCCAGGCTGTAAACCGCCCGGACTTCCTCGTGCAGAGGGGCTGGTGCATCTGCACCACCAGCCTGCAGATTTGTGTTGAAGCTCCTTAACTACTGCCCCAGGGCGCCCATTGCCCCCTTCCCGGGGTGGCTGCTCAGCAGGCCAGGTGGGCTCGCCCTGGCGTTCATGGAAGACATCCTTCTGCAGATCAGGTCTGCGTTGACCATTTCTCAACCAGCGTTTACCCCATCCCCACTGTGACACCTGCACTGTGTGCCACCCAGTGACCATATCGCCGTCACAAGATCAGGCACAGAGTGTCAGGGAGGAGGCAGGGGCTCCCATGGTGACGTTGCTGAGCTTGCGGTGCTTGATGTCTTCTGCGCTTCCTCCTCCGGAGTGGGAGCCAAGCCCTTCTCCAGCGCCTGTTCTTGGGTGACCCTGCTGACCTCTGAAGCATCATGCCACACACAGACCCTCACAGCACTACACACACAGACCCTCACAGCATGACACACACACACAGACCCTCACAGCACGACACACACACACAGCACCGCACGACACACACACACACACACACACAGACCCTCACCGCACGACACACACACAGACAGTGGTGTGGGACACTGTCTCAAGAAACCCACCACCGTTTAGTCCATTTCAGCTCCGAGTGACCTAGAGGGCAGAGTGGAACGCCCCCTGTGGGTTTTCAGAGACTTGAAATCTCTGCAGAGCTGGCGCCTCATGGCTCTCCCCCAGACCAGCTAGTGAGTTTGAACCGCTGACCTTGTGGTTAGCAGCTTCGCGCCACCAGGGCCCCTGAGGAACCTTCTCGGGACTACTAAGGGCATGGGGCTCTTTCAGAGACGTGAACACGGCGGTGATGGAGTTGCTGATCATGGCGTACGCCCTGAAGACGGCCTGCGCCAGGAACATCATCGGGGTGATCCCGTACTTCCCCTACAGCAAGCAGAGCAAGATGCGGAAGCGGGGCTCCATCGTGTGCAAGCTGCTGGCCTCCATGCTGGCCAAGGCCGGTGAGTGCGAGCAGGGCCGCGGGCGGGGCGGGATGCTGGCTGGAGGTGAGAGCTCAGGAACAAGGTCTTGTTCTTGTCTGTCCACTGTCTTACAGTTAAAAGGCATAGACCCAGTGTTTTCTGCTCTCGAATGCAGATTCCCACTTTCGATTTCATCCTATCACCAGAACTTTGGCTGTTGGTCTGGGCCTTCTTGTGGGGTCTTTTGAGCGTCATATCTACATGGATGGGTTTGCCTTCGTCGGAACGTCTGACTCCCCCCCATGCTATTGAACCTGCACTTGTATTTCGCCGTCATGTGTTCTCCTGGTCGCCTCCGCACGGCAGCTCGCTCTTCCTGCCTTTATTCTGCCTTGTGCCTGTCTAGCCGGGCCGTGTGCTCTCAGTACACTGCTGTCCTTACTTGTCTGGCGTTTGTGTAAAACAAATGTATCTTTGAGGCCCATCAGAAGGAAACCTTTGAATTACATTCACTCAACAAAGGAGAGCGGTTTGTTTTGAAAAGACCATGTGATGATGCTGGCTCTGTTCTGTAAGCCTACGTGGAGGTTGGGCCAGTCGCAGTCTGTTTATACGCTAACCTTTTTGTTTGGTGACTGGGAACCCTCGTGGCAGGTAGTAGCTTCAAGTTGGGCTGCTAACCACGAGGTCAGCAGTTTGAAACTGCCAGCTGCTCTGTGGGAGAAAGACAGGCTTTCTATTCCCATAAAGAGTTTCCTTCTCAGAAACCCCTGGGGTAGCTCCACCCTGCCCTGTCAGGATCCACTCGTTGGCAGTGAGTTTCCTGTTTGATTTAGTTAATGTTTTCCTATAAACTAAAACCAAAACCTTGCTGCCACGCGGTCGGTTCCGACTCACAGCATCCCGGGTTATGCACCATCGGCCTGCTAGCCTCACAGACAGCACTTTGACCAGCTCTCTCTACGCCCATGAAGAGTTAGTCTCAGAGAGCCACAGGCCAGCCCCACCCTGCCCTGCAGGGTCGCCCTGGTTTCCCTACAAGAATACTTGTCACCTGTCTCTTCCCGCACACAGACGGTGCTGCAACCCCTCTGACACAGCGGTTCTCAATCTTCCTAAGGTGTGGTGACCCCCAACCAGAAAATTGTTTTGGTTGCTACTCCATCACTGTCATTTTGCTACTGTGATGAATCGGGCGACCCCTGTGAGAGAGCTGTTCGGCCCCCAGAGGGGTAAAGACCCCAGGTTGAGAGCCACTGCGCTAGCACCTGTGTGAGGTGCGGGCCTCGTGCACATCGATTGGCTTTCTTCCTCCTCTCCCTCCGCCCGCCCTGGAGCAGTTTCTTCCAGATTCTAGTCCTCAAGGCCTGCTGCCCATCGGTGATTGCTTGGGCATTTCTTCACTCACCCCACGTTCAGATACAACGCTTTCTCCATTTCCAGGAGGGACGCGCTTTCCCTGCAGCTAGCTAGAAGGTTCCATTTGGCTTGCCAGCCCGTCCTTTAGTCCAGTAAGGCAGGGGGGTGTCCAGGTAAGGAGTGAAAAGGAGGGTTCCTGTGCTTACCCACAGCAGCCCGGCCTCTGCCGCCTGTGGGCCAGCGTGAGCTTGGTGACTTTGTTCTGTTGACACTTTCAGGTTTGACCCACATCATCACGATGGACCTTCATCAAAAGGAAATACAAGGCTTTTTCAGCTTTCCCGTGGACAACCTCCGCGCCTCCCCTTTCCTGCTCCAGTATATCCAGGAAGAAGTGAGGCACCCCCACACCCGCCCCAATGTCCCCTAGCGGTCTGCCCTAGTAGCCTCCACCATTGGGGCCACCCGGAAGCCCCCCACCCCCCTTCCCTTCCCTTTAGCCAAATGTCTGAGGCAGCCAGCAGGGGGCCGGGCTGGTCGTTTTTTTTTGTTCGAAGGCACTAACAGTAGATTCACTTTTAAGTAGTAGTTTTCAACTTGGGTTTCCTGAAGCTAAGGTTTACAGCCAGGTTTCCCTGGGCTTCTGGACGTAGCAGGGCACATTGCACTGACGTTTATTGAGCATGCGGAAGATTAGTTTTGCTAGTTTCAGTCCTTGCAACAAGAGGGAGGGGGAAATCCCCACACCTGTATTCCCAGCCCCAGATGTTATCGCTGATGCATAAAGCTTTTTTCTTGGTATTTTCTTATCTTCCCACCAAACCTAGATTCCAAATTACAGAAATGCAGTCATCGTAGCGAAGTCTCCTGATGCTGCGAAAAGGTAAGTAAGCAGAGGGCCCGCGACAGGCTGTTGGGGGGAGGCAAGGGCCCGCTGCGAGGCCCTGGCCCTGGCTCTGAACAGTGGACGACCAGCACCTTCAGGCAGTTGTTTCTTAAAGTGGTGAAACATAAAGCAAACATCTGCCGATAGGGCCTTTTCACAGGTGGGATTCAGCGGCGGCAGTTACATCCCCGTAGAGTCCAGCAGTTGACCTCCGAGTCTCTGCTGGAGTCCCCATCCCAGCTTGGGGCCCCCTCTCCCTCCCCCATCCTGGGGCTGCAAGTGAACTCTGGTCTCGATGCCTTTGTCCGTCTGGGTGGTTCCTACAAGCGGGTCAGACCTCGGCAAGAACTTCCCCTAGTTGGTGGCCAGCCTCCTTGTTCTGGTGATGGCGAGGACAGCTGTAGGAGCAGAGACTAGCCCGGGCCCCTCCTTGTGAGCCTCTCGAGGCCCACTAGAGAGCCCTCTGCGTCCCTGAAAGGCTGAGCATTGTTTCCTTCTCTGCTGTTAGAGCGGTGAAAGCCTGGTGCTGGCAGTCCCTCCCCAGGAAGGTCGCCATGCCCCTCCCATCTTTCTCCTAGGGCCCAGTCGTATGCAGAGAGGCTGCGCCTGGGGCTGGCTGTCATCCATGGGGAAGCCCAGTGCACAGAGCTGGACATGGACGACGGGCGACACTCCCCACCGATGGTCAGGAACGCCACGGTGCACCCGGGCCTGGAGCTGCCCTGTGAGTGGGCGTTGCGGGCAGGGCAGGGACTCCTGGCTCCAAGGGCGTCCAGCGAGCCAGGGTTTGGGATGAGGCCGTTGGGCTGTAGAAGCTGAGGTTCTAGGTGATTTCAGGATTTGAGGAAGGTTGAAAGGAGGGCACGCCCACCACACCTTCCTCAAACTCGAGTCTCCAGTCGAACACTTTCCTTCTCGGAGAGTGAGCTAAAGCATAGGATTCCTTGCTGACTTGGCCCACCACCTCCTGTGCCGGAAAACCAACCAAAAATGACCCTGCGCCCTGCTGGCCATCCACAGCGGGTGTTGTCCTCTGGCCGGTCATCCAGGAGCGAGTGGGGGTACCTGCTTTTGCAGCGGCCCCTCCCCACGAGGTGCATCGCCACTTTGGGAAACACACTGATTTGTAAGGACTGGGGTCATGGTAGTCGGGGCAGGAACATGAAGAACTAGAGGAAGGCTGTGTGCCTTGTCGGGGCTATCCTGCACCCTGGCTGGCTGGGTCCTTGTGACCCTTCTGTGAGGGACATCCAGCTGTCTACACACGACCCCCCTCATTCCCATTTGGGTCTTCTGGTGCTTGACACCCGATCGGTCCACACCTCATGATCACACAGGCCGGTGTACTTCTTCCATGTGGGCTTTGTTGCTTCCCAGCTAGATGGTTGCTTGTTTACCTTCAAACCATTAAGACCCCAGACGCTGTATCTTATAATAGCCAAGCACCATCCGCTTTCTTCACCAAGCACGTGACAGCCCCCTCGTTGCTGCCACTAACATGAAGGGCGGCGTCCTTCCTTGCATCTCACTGTTGCTCTTCTCAGGGCCGTGCCAGGTCGGCTGCCTCTCCGAGTAGCGTTCCGGGAGGTGACTGCGTTCAAGCGAGGCCACCATTCCCGCCCTCCTTGCTACTGTCATTACGGGAAACTGACTGCTTCCCGGTTTCCCGGCCCATCTTTTGGCTCCTGCTGTCATGTGATCACCATTCCTTACTAGGGAAGCAACCCTGTGGCTTTGGGGCTCACAGACGTGTGTAGGGACTGTTTCTGGTTGGAGGTTTCGGGTGATCTCGGGAAGTCGTTGTTGGGGAGAAAGCCAGCTCTGGCAGGTGGCCTTCACCTGCAGGGCAGTGCTTCCTCTGCGTCTCCCCAGGGTCTCGGTGAGGGTAAGGCAGAGCTGCGTCTGCCGCCGTGCCCTTGCTTTGCCCCTTGTCTTCCCAGGCCCTCCCTGCTCCCGGGGACGCTGCAGGCCTCAAACCGTGCCTGGTGTGCACAGGGCCGGCCCGCATACGTGTGTAGGGTACACCAGATCTTGAGTACAAGTTCACATGGGACTCTTGTTGGAGTCCCTGGATGGACAGACGGAGCTGCGTTGAACTTGGTAATGATGTTGCTGCTGACAAGTTGACATTGCATTGATTTGGCAGCGTTGAGAGAGACCCTGGTGGTGGGTCTGCATGCTTCTCAGAACGGTACTTAGGCATGTGGTCGTCCCTGGAGTCACTTGGGTCTGTGTTCTGATTCCTTTTCCAGTGATGATGGCCAAGGAGAAGCCGCCCATTACCGTGGTGGGCGACGTGGGCGGACGCATCGCCATCATCGTGGTACGCTGGGGCCCCTTGGAGTCCTCCCTCTGCGCTTCCTCACCCAACTCCCGTAGGACGAGGGGCAGGATTTTAGAGACCAAACCCACCGCCATGGGGCAATTCCAGCTCATGACCACCCTGCACGGCAGAGTAGAACTGCCCCTGGGTGTCTCCGAGACTGTAAATTCTGTGCAGGAGTAGAACACCTCGTGGATTTGAACTGCTGACCTTGCGGTAAGCAGCCCTAGGTGGAACCCAACATGGTCTACTGGCCCAACAGGGATTAAAGTACCCGACAGAGGAAAACATGTAGTCACTCCCACAGAATACTCCTCCCTGTAACCTTTGTACGACTCCCGTAAAACCCACCGACTTGGCTGCTGGACAGCCCGGTACAGACTCCTTCCTCCCGGAACGGTGTTTGTACAGGCCCTAATGGCTCTGCTGGGCCCAAGGGCCAGCCCTCTCCTGCACCACTCCTGGTTTGTAGTTCCTTCTCCCTCAGTGTACTCTCGTGGAAAACAAGACTACCAGGTTGGTGAGAAATGGACAGCAGGAGATGGGGCCTGACCACCATACACCCCAGCCCTGGAGGTTGCCCACAACCTCCCGACAGCCACACCAGGCTCCAGTGGGTGGGCCCAAGGGGGCAGCATGCCACCGCACCCTCCTTTGCTGGGGAGGCTGGGGAGGGGGGATGCCTTCACGCTGGGAGCTCAGCCGAGGCGAGGCTGGTCGGGCCTTCGCCCTCCCTCTCCTCTCAGGATGCTGCCCTGGTGGCGCAGGAAGCCTGGTGTGAGCGGCGTGGCAGACGGCACCCCCACACTCTCTGTTCTCCTCCCCCCAGGATGACATCATCGACGACGTGGAGAGCTTTGTAGCTGCCGCGGAGATCCTGAAAGAAAGGGGCGCTTACAAGATCTATGTCATGGCTACCCATGGCATCCTGTCGGCAGACGCGCCCCTGGTGATCGAGGAGTCCTCCATCGACGAGGTCAGAGCTGTTGCCGCCCTAACAGGACCACGGTCCTGCCACTGCGGCTGCTGGGTCCAGACATGCCGACCAGGGCAGAGGCCCCCAGCCCATAGCCTTCCGAGGGTGGGCTCAGACTGCTGACCTTTCTCACCAGTAGCCACTAGGAAGGGGTCGAACTGGCCCCTAGGCTGTCACCTTGACAGATGCCGGCTGCCCATCTCCTCTGTGGAGCTGCCGACCTTTCTGCTAACAGCTCTGTGAAACACCCACCCCAACTGTCCAGGGCTTCTGAGAGCCCTCTAGAGGGTTTCCAAGGCTGTAAATCTCCTCTTTGGTCCCAGGCAGCTGCTGGAGGGATGAAATGCCAACCTGGTTGCCAGCCTCAAGCTCACCGCTGCGCCAGCAGGGCCACCAGGGCTCCTTGGCGTGTGTTTGATCGTGCCGACATCAGCGGTGGCTTGTCAGGCAGGTGGTTCCCCGGGGAGATGTGAGTGGAACTGGGCCGGGGCGGCATGTCTCAGGACTCACATGCGCCCAATCACGTGGGGCTGGGGCATGGAGCTGGCCTCAGCCACTGTGGCCTGGCCGACAGGACCCCTGAGGACTGCGGCTTCAGGTTCTGAGCCCGGGAGCACTCGCAGCGTCAGGGTGTCGGGTGTCGTTTCTGTGCCATCAAGCGCTGTGGTGCTTAGAACTTGAGCCATGCCCAACTTGACCCAAGGGCCAGTCCACAGTGCCACTGTGGGTCGGGGGCCAGACACACTGGCGGGCAGCCTCTGACGGTGCAACTTGTGGGAGGAGAGTGATGACAGTGCCGGGCCCAGGGGGACAGTTTGTCCAGCGTGCCCACTGGAGCACCAGTCTGCAACCCCGGCACCTGAAGGACCAGATGGTGCCCGCTGCTGCTCTACCAGTTGCACTGCTGGAAGCCATCGCATTGGAAGGTGCTGAGTAGAGCGAGGGGGGAATGTGGCCCCCAAACTCAGTTATCTTTAAAAAGATCATGCTTACTGATCCGGTCAGGTAGAGACTGGTAAAACCCCTTCCGGTCTGGAAACCAGCGTACCCTGGTGCCCTGGTTGCCAGCCCAACAGTAGACGACAGGTTCCAGGTCCATTGGGGGCAGTGGCACTGGGGAGGTCCGTGTACGGCGGAGTCATCTGCAAGCACTGACCCCAGGACCAGGGTCAGAGGGTGAGAAACAGAGGAGTGGCAACGGGGGTGGGGGGTGGGGTTTGCGGTGAATGAGATGAGACGGATGAACCACGTGTTCAGGTGAGTAAGCGAATGCTCTGCCCATCCACCTGTACCAGTTGACAATCTAACATAAGGACAATTGCTACCAGGGTCCAGGGTCCCGCATCATCAGTGATGGCCACAGACAAGTCCCCTTAGGAAAGCACTGATCCTGCAGACTCAAGAGTAAGGGCTTCCCTGGGAAGGGCGCAGTCTGAGCAGTGGCTCCCAGGGGACCTGCTTGGCCACATACCAGGGCGAGCGCAGATGGTTCCGGCCACCACATCTTGAGGTGCCAAAGGGGTTGTCGTGGTAGACTTTTCTCAGAAGACGCTCATGAGGACTTCCTAGGGTAGGATGTGCTGGAGTGGTGAGACAAAGGGCAGAAAGGCTGTACCCGGGAGTTGTTTCCTCTGCACCTGCTCGTTCTTGGAGCGAGGGGAGTAGGGGCTGACTTAGGGGGAGTTTCGTTGGGAAAGCTCATCCCTTCCACCCTGCAGCCCTGACCTCACCCCTGCAGACTTCTCTTTGTCCCCCAAAGTCAGCGAGCTCAGGTCCCAGTCTGAATCCGCCGAGCAGGACGCTGTCTGATGTGGAGTGAACCGAGTCCAGACTGGCCGGGGAGGGTGAAAGGGAAGCACCATCTTCAGGGGGCCGTTGTCGCAGACAGCCTCTCCCTCGGGTGGTGATGGTTCAGGAAGGTGTCTGGCGTTGGCGGTACTTCGGACAGACCCAAGTGTGCGCAGGTCGGGCACAGGGAAGTCACTTGTCTCCCTCTCGCTGTCCATCTAGGTGGTGGTGACCAACACCGTCCCTCATGAGGTGCAGAAGCTGCAGTGCCCCAAGATCAAGACTGTGGACATCAGCTTGATCCTGGCTGAAGCCATCCGAAGAATTCACAATGGGGAGTCCATGGCCTACCTCTTCCGAAACATCACTGTGGATGACTAGCCCTCACGGTGGCCTCGGCCCCAGAACACCTGCAGGGTTCAAGTTCACGCGCCGTCTCCTTTCAGAGGAGGGCTGGGCATCGACCACCAGGAGGGAGGGAGAGCGTGTCTGTCGCCGAGATTGTGGAGGGCATCCAGTCCGTCAGGAGGGCAAAGCTAATGGAGAAGTGGCACCGCCCGAAGAGTCTGCCGTTGGCACTCCTGCTCCCCGAACTCGTTACAGACTTCCCCGGGAACATCCGGTTGCCTTTGACAGGTCAGAAAAGGCAGAGCGCCCTGCTCTGTCCGCGTCCCTTGAGCGTGTGAGCTCCCAAGAGACGCAGGAGTGTCTGCTGCCCTCGTCCCAGTTAACCAGCCTCATGTCGGCCTTTTCTAGAGAAGCCGCCGGTCTCGGCCCATCCTGTGCTGTCTGGATAGGTTGCTCTTAATAAAAGACCTTGTCTCCTAGCCTCCCTACCACGAGCCGTGTCCAAGAGGCCTCAGCCCCAGAACCCCTTCGGGGAAGCGTGGACAAGGCCGCACCATCAAATACACAGCCTGGGATTGTGTGGGAGAGGGTGGGCACCAGTACAGGGACGGGGTGGCATGACTACTCTACTCCCCAAGGCTCCACCCCGTGCCAGGCGATGGAGTAACGTCCTTGTTGCGTCTGCGTTGAAAAGAGGGGAAAAAATTAAAAAGCAGCTCATTGTGCTTTTTCCTGTGGGGTGGTGGGTACTTGGGACATCATACTCTTTTTTAATTGAAAGAATTGATTTTCCATTTTTGTGGCTGACCATGTGGGCAGCGCAGAGCACAGAGTTCCCTGGTGCAGCGGGCACTTGGTACTGCCTTCAGGCGTCACCCTTGCCACCTGATGGGACACAGGGCATCTCACATGCTGGTTTATACCAAGTGTGTCAGGTGCAGCCTTGCAGCGCACACCCACTCACCCCCCTGCCAACACCCAGTAACCCACAGGGCAGAGCAGAACTGCCCCGGGGAGCAATGGGGGGAGAGGCGGGGTTAGTTGTACAATTGTGTGGGGGCAGGGAAGCTTCCTCCACATTCCCCACCCTGCTTTCTCACACAAATGGGTCACCTCCGGATTGGCAGTCCACACAAGGCAGGCAAGGCGTTCTGTTTCTCACGCCCCAGAGGGAGCGGAGACTCTCAGGTATTCTTGGCAAAAGCTTGTATTTTCACTCGCCTGATGCAAGTGAAAGTTGAACAATTGAATAAGGAGAACTAAAGAAGAATCTATACACGTTAATTACGGTGTAGTTCGTTACAGGCAAAGAATGCCAAGTACAATAGACTGCCCAAAGCGCCAGGACGTCTGAGCCTGTCTTGGAAGTACAGCCAGAACACTGCTTGGACGTGAGCATGGCCAGACTTCTGCTTAGCACACATCCGTCGGCAGATGAGCCCTGGGAAAGAGGCAGTGGAAAAAACAAGACCTTGGAAGACCACTCGCCGCTCGTGCTCCCGTTAGCCACCAGTATGGTAGACCTGCCCCCCAGCAGTGTGGTGGAGATACATAGCTCACATCACGCACCAGCATAGGTCAGTCGTATTTGAAAAGAGTTGTATATACATCGACAGTTCTAGGGCCTCCTGCTAACCCCTGTGTTCATTAGCTCATTTCTCTCTCACTTCCCCCTCCTACACGTCCCCATCAGTAAGATGCTCTCATTGTCTATGCATCTGCCCATCCTGTGTATCATGCTGGGAAACATGAACAGTCAATCAAGCCAACAACAGCAAATATACGAGAAAAAAGACCAATGACAATGTTAAACCAGAGAACAAAGTTGTCGAGAAAAATGCCGGAAATACTGGAAACCAGAAGGAATCCAAAATGGATTAAGTGGGAGATCTAATGGCCAGCTACCACGTTATAAACCTAATTCCATCTGTCAGGATCAAGTTTTATAATAGTCCAGTAGCAAGATTATTCACGTCCACGAGATCAGAGGGGATCCACACATGGATCATGAGCCCCTCACTGCCATCCATGCATCCACAGCCTTCTGCAAATTAGATGTTTATAAGCTCTTACTTTTCCCTCCCTCGGATTTGGGTTTTATTACTTATTATCCTTGGATCTCACTGGTTGGTGTGCTGCTTCCATGTGGAACTGAGTAGATGTCCCGGGTGGCTGTTGAATACAAGGCTTTAGGATCCCAGAGACTGGTAGCCAGGCACCATCTGCTTTCTTCACCAGACTTGGCTGTAGCACCCATATCTTCAGTGATCTCTTCATGAGGCACAGCATCAAGCAGAGGCATGTCATAAGAACTAATTGTTCTTGGATTGGGGCTAGAAAAGTGGGAGTCCCCTAAAAGTTGCTCTGAGTCAGAAGAAAAGTGAGAGCCCCAAATCCATTCACCTGTCCAGGGGTGGTGTGCATCTGGTTTGCTTGAGAGGCATCAGTATTATTCTATGATGTCATCCCCTTGGGGTATAAGGTAGTACTGTTGGTGGTGTCATTAATTTATGCAATGGTGTAACACACTGTTGAGAATGTTTTGCAAGTAGGGACTAACTGAACCCCAGTTTTGTTGGGCTTTGAAATGATTGAGCTGTTTGCATTGCCCATGGAGGTTTGTGAGTGGGGAACATTTTTGGCAACATTCATTTACAAGGCCAGCACCTTACTGATCAGTTTAATGCATGTCAGTAGAACATCAAATACAAGGTGGTCTTGGCCCATAAAGCTAGGGACCCTCACCAAAGTCCAGCCACCTGTGGCAGACTCATCTCAGAATTGAACTGCTGGGCCAGGCACCAGGGTAGAAATACAGGGGACTTCCAAATGTGGTCCCGATTCCCAAGGCAGTCTTCCGAAAGATGCAGAGGCTGCAAGAAAGGAGGCGCAGGACCAGGCAGGGCTTCGGTCTGTGGCATCTGCAGCGTGCTGTCAGCACTGACCGGATGGCACCTGAGGAAACAGCACGGTGATTCCCGGGATGAGGGTCTGCTGCCCCTTCCCTCTGCTCAGTCCAGCGAAGGCTGGAGGAGCCCTGGTGGCTCTGAGCAGTTCGCCGCAGGGTCAGAGCTTCAAGCCCAGCAGTTGTGCTGACCGAGAAAGGTGAGTCAGTGTGCTTTGGTAGCTGCTTGCCCCCCGCACCCCCCCAGCCTGAGAAACCCTGGGGGGCAGTCCTCACTGCATCGGAATCAACGGGGGATGGGGCAGTGCTCTTGGCAACAGGAAGGTGGGCATGGCCGGCCTGAGCCAACATTCTGCTCAGAGCTGGTACAGTGCTGGGGCTGCTAACACTTGAGTTGATTAAGTAGCACTGACACTGACCAGAGACACATCGGCATGTTTGAAATAACTGGTGTTTGCAAAGTACCGGCAGTGCCATGGACTGCCAGGAGAACAGCGAGACTGAGGAAGGGCCGCCCAGAAAGTCTCCATCACATGTACTTGGGACCTGTCATCAGAAGAGATCAGTCCCCGGAGGACACCATGCCTGTAAAGTAGAGGGGCAGTGAAAGAGGGAGACTTCAAGGGCTGCCCCCATGGGCACAACCCTAGCAATTTAGAGGATAGACCTGTCGGGCAGTGTTTCCGTCTGTCCCACCAGGGTCTTGATAAACTGGGGGTGACTGGTTGGTCCCTAACAGGAACTCAGACCGGACAGGAAGCCCCGAATTGGAAAGTAGACCCTCCCACCTCTACCGTGCACCCCAAGGGCTGCCCGCCAGATGCAGACTACTGTCCCCGAGTGGGGATGGCCTCAACAATCAGGGTTCATGATTGCTAGGGTACCCCTGTAGCCTGCCCATGCTCAGGGGTCCACAGCTGTCAGAGTTGCTAGCTTGTACCTTGCTAGCTCAAGGGAATGGTTGGAGTTCAGTTTGGACTTTGGGAGGCCTACACCCTATGCAAAAAATGAGGGG
>NW_022111358.1:46601781-46602868 GCF_000313985.2 Echinops telfairi | reverse complement strand
GGAGCGAGGTTCCTCTTTATTGCTAACCAACCATTATATCACTTTAGGGGGACATCATTACAGAATCACACGTCACAGGAAGGGGCAGTACAATAGGCATACACATTGGAGGAAGGTGATCTATGATAGGTATAAGCATCACAGGAAGGGATGAGCTAGGGGTGTGCCCATAGGAATGGGAAGGTCTAGGGGTATACGTGTGACAAGATGGGCGGACCCTAGATTCATCCACTTCCAGCCCCTCATCTCCGAGGAGTCCAGCTACCCGGGGTCCCCTCGCTACTCCTTGAGCACCCCGCAGATACCCCCGACCAAGGAGAAGAAGCGGAGCCTGGGCAAAACGTCCTCGCACATGCTGGAGAGCCAAGTGAAGGACCTGGGGGGGCAGGTGCAGGACTTGGACAGGCAGCTCCGGACGGTGGAGAACCAGGTGCAGGACCTCGTCAGCCACGTGGAGTTCTTCACCGCGCAGGCCACCGGGTCCGATCTGGAGCCCCGCGAGTGGCTGGAGGGGCAGGCGATGGGGTCTGAGAGGGCAGGGGCCGTGGAGGGGCTCGAGAAGCTCCCAAAGTCCCCAACCACAGCCTTGACGAAGCTGATGGCCCCACGGGAGCTCCCGAAGAAGGGGATGGCCAGGCCCGACAAGTCCGTGACCTCAGAGAAGCTGAAAAAGGTGGTGAAGCAAGCCCCGAAGGACGGCCTGGAGGACGAAAGGACAGAGGGCGACTTCCAGGTGAGCGAGGGCCCCGCCGCGCCTGGAGCCCGGGGAGCGCACGGCTCCAGGCGTCCATGCGGCCCGGCCTCCCACACTGTCACACTGTCCCCTGCAGGCTCAGGACCTGGGGATGCTCCAGGACATCATTCAAGATTTCAGCACCCTGAGGGAGTCCCAGCAAATGGTGGAGGAACCCCTCCAGTTGACGCCCCAGGTGGGGGCTCCCCTTTACTGCCCCCTCCCTCGCCCCGCCCCCTCCTCTGCCCTTCCTCGCTCCGCCCCACGCCCCCTCCTCCGCTGTCCCTCGGCCCCCCAGCTGGATCCTCCCTCGCCCCGCCCCTTCTTAGCTCCGCCCTCGCCCCGCCCCCCTCG
>NW_022111358.1:46599903-46601317 GCF_000313985.2 Echinops telfairi | reverse complement strand
GGCACACACTCACGTGCTCACACACATTCCCACATGCACACAACTCTGTTTAAAAAATCATTTTATCGGGGACCTGTACAGCTCTTATCACAAATCCACACACACATCCGTGGTGTCAAGCACATTTGTACATATGTTGCCATCATCTTCAGAACACTTTCTTTCTACTTGAGTGAGCTCTTGGTATCAGCTCATCCCACCCCACCCCCCATGAACCCTTGGTAATTTATAAAACAATTTTTTTCATGTCTTACACTGACCGCTGTCTCCCTTCACCTACTTCTCTGTTATCTGTCCCCCTGGGAGGGGATTATATGTAAATCATCCTGATCAGTTCCCATGCACGCAACTCTTGTAGCTCCACTCTGCCAAGTCCATCGCTACACTCCGACACGGCAGGCAGGTGACCTCAATGGCACTAGAACTGGGCCAGCAGCAGCCGGCCCAAAGGGCTGGGCTTCCCTGGACAGGCAACTTCCAGGTTCATGGACAGAAAGGCCCTGGGCCATTTATGGAAAAAAATTATTTAAAAAAACGAAAGAAAGCCAAGCAGGCCCTGGGCCTCGTCCTTCAATGCTGCAGGTCTCAGGAGGAGGATGTGGAACCCAGGGGCTCCCCAGCCTGCATTAGCACTCATGCCCAAGACCCCCAAACACTCCTGCCCCGGGCACCTCCCAGGACGGAGCCTGGCTTTCTTGGAGCCTCTCCTCCGGAATGTGTGTGAGCGTGAATGTGTGTGCAGTTTGGGTGCACAGGTGTGAGTGATTATATGTGTGTGTGTGTATGACTATACACGTGTGAATGTTTGGGAGCATGTGAAAGTGTGTGAATATACATGTGAATGAGTATGTGTGGGCTGGGGTGTGTGTGACTGCACGTGTGTGAGTGAGGGTGCGAATGTGACTCTATGAATAAAGATATGAATGAGTGTATGTGTGACCGTGTGGTATGCATGAGTACACATGTGTGAGTGTGCTTGCATGTGAACATATGGTGAGTGAGTGTGCGTGTGTGTGAGTGTGTAGGGGCCACCAGAAGGAGCAAGAGGACTTACTGTGACCCTCCCTCCGTCTCCCACCACTTCTAGAAAATCCTTGAGATGCGGGTCGACATGCTGGAGAAGCAGATCAAAGACCGGGACAACTTCCTGGTAAGGTGGAAAGGTCCCCCCACCCGCCCCCGCAAGGGGACTTGGGAAGGACGATTGACCCAGCCTGGCCCCCTCAGAAGGAGCTCCTCAAGACCCCACTCTGGATGCCTTTGTCTTCTGGAGGCAGGGTTAGGGGCACCTCTGGCCTCTTGAGGCACCATTCCTGGGCCAGGGAGACCTCTTCCCAACTGGGGTCCATATGGGATTGACCAAAGGTCACCCCAGACTTGCTGGCCACTTGAAGGACTGTAGTATTAAATTTGG
>NW_022111358.1:46594616-46599182 GCF_000313985.2 Echinops telfairi | reverse complement strand
CAACTACTATCCTTATCAGAAGGGAGTGGGCCCTACTTGTTGTGGGATAAACAGTGGTGTCTGCTTGGTCTAGACAGCTGATAATTCTCAGGGAGAATGACCCCCCAATCCACTCCTGATGACCTCCAAGTGGACAGTCATTCTCAAGCAGCTAAGTCTGGCCTATATTTGGGGGGGACAACTTGAGAGAAACCCTTCTGTTTCCCACAAAGAACAATGAAGTCTCTCTGAGGGGAGGGAAGTCCCCGGCTAGTCCCGAGAGCCCCAGCTTCCCAGAACTCAACTAGGGGTGTGTGTGTGCCGTCAGAACATAGTGGGCCGGAAGCTGAGCGTCATTCCCGTTGGAGAGGATGTCACCATGGTCACTTGGGAAGAGCTGGAGCAGGCCATCACGGATGGATGGAAGACTTCTCAGGCGGTGAGCACGTGGGGAGGCCCGAGCGAGGGTCTCAGGTGGGCGCCCCCCACGCCTCCTTCCTTCTCACAAATGCATGTCCCTGGCCACTGGGTCTGTCCCCGCTCAGAGCAAGCTTGTAGGATGGAGGAGGAATGCCTCCATGTAGTTCTCCCCTGGGGCCACCAGGCCACTGGAACGCCAGCCTTCTCGCCGACTGGCACCGCCAGGGCTCCCCCAGACAGTCTCCCCCAAGATGGGTGCTCATCATTGCCCTCTCAGGTTCACACAGCCCCGGGGAGGGCACTTCGGGCGCTTCTCCGATCTCACCACCAACAGCGCTCCAACCTAATGCTAGTGCGGGCACACAGACTCTCCTAGGAATCCCGGGGCACCGGAATGCGTATTTGTAACTCCGCTAGCTCGTGACAAATGGCCTTCCATGGGCGTTGCTCCAGGCCAGACAGCCCACGCCACCCCCCACCCCACCCTCCAGAGTAGGGACGAAGTTGTTTCCAGCATGTCCGCCATCCCCACCGGCACTCACGAGCCAGGCCCCACTGTCTGCAGGGGAACCTTGCTACCCAAGATCACTTTCAGTTCATTTCACCGCTGTCCCAGACTTTCTTCCCAGGCGGCCCTGAAAGGCCCGGGTCCCTCCATGATCAGTGCAAAAGGTCACGAAGCCTGGACAGAGAGCCTTTCTGGTGCCCTTTGTACACGGACACGGGTCTGTCTATCTGTCTGTCCTGAGGCAGTCCGCAGGAGGGCCGAATGGTGTTCCATTCCTTAGCCTGTCTCCATCAGCATGAAATCAACCTGAAATCTTCCCAAAGGGCCCCAGAGCTGCCCCTGTTGCTCCCTGTAACGTTACAGGATTCCCACGGACAGTGATGCCCAAGCAGGCGAAGGGAGCCGGCCTGTGGGCGCCACCGTGTGGCCTTCTGCGTTGTTGTTAGGTGGTGTCCAGTCGATTCGGCGACCCTGGGTTCAACAGAGGGAACCCTGCCCGCCCGGGGGTCCTGGGTCATCCTCGCCACTGCAGTGGTTATGTTCGAGCCCATTGTTGCAACCACTGCGGCAGTCCATCTCGCTCGGGTCTGCCTCTTTCCCACTGCCCCTCCACTTGCCTAGACACAATGTCCTTCTCCGGCACTTGTCTCTCCTGAACACGTGTCCAAAGTATGTGAGGCAGACTCGTCTTCCAGGACAGACCTGTTTGTCCTCTGGCAGTCCGTGACACCTACCGTCTTCCTCGCCAGCACCGAAATTCAGGTGCACCGGTGCCTCTCGGCCTGCCCCATCCAACTTCCGATTGTCACATGTCGACGAGACAATTTAGGAACCCTGGTGGCGTCGTGGGTCAGCACTGGGCTGCTGACTGCATCAGCAGTTCCAAACCACCAGCTGCTCCGAGGGAGAAAGAGGAGGCTTGCTTTCTTCTCTCATAGAGAGTTCCAGGTTCGGAAACCCACGGGAGCAGTTCAACTGTCCTACGGGGTCACTGTGAGCGGGAATTGGCAGTGCATTTTTTGGATGAGGCGATTGAAAACACCATGACTCTGGTCAGACTGACCTTCGTCCTCAAAGTGACACCTTTGCTCCTCAACACTTTCAAGAGGTCTGGTGCAGCCTCTGGGGGTGACAGGTGTCGTTGGGTGCCCAGTGTAGAACTGGCCCCAGGAACATCCTTCTATACACATCCTGTAGTGTATCGTGTTTCGGGTGAAAGTTTGCGTATAACCATCTCCACACAGATGTTCAAGGATACTGCTTACGCTTCTCCTAGCGTGTCCCCGGCCTCACTCATTCCATCCCGGTCCTTGCATTCCGTGCCCATTCCCCTGCCCCTCACCTCCTGCTCCTGGGTCTGGAGCAACTTGTGACCGTTCGGGTGCACCGGGGTGTTTGTTTGCTGCTTAGATCGTATTTTAGTCTTGAGACCGTTCAGATACCTCCACTCACTCAGAGCCGTTTACTGGCCCTCTTCTTCTGAGTTCCTGCTGAGCCCCGTACCTTTCTGGTGTACAGGACCAGTCCTGCCCTTGGACCTTAATGTCATAGACGTTTGCCCTACAATGTGTGAGCTAGTCACCTTAACCCTTTCCTTAAGGCCTCAAAGCGTTGTGATATACTGCTGCACCCAGAAGCACCAAGACACTTACAGAAGGTTCCAGATTTGGGACCTTCCCTCCTCCGTGCCTAGGGCCAGTAGATCAGGTTAATAACTGGTTCCATCCAGGTAAATCAGGGATTTTTTTTTGGAAGGTGCTATTGACTCAAGCATGATATTATTTTTTTTAGGAGCCAGTCCGTGGTCTTGCTCAAAGGTGACTGTGGTAGTTACATAATCTGGTGTCAACTTGAGACTATTAAGAGTGGAGGGGTGGAGTTTAACCTGACAATCAGGTCGCAGCTTGATGACCTCATTTGGAGGTGCCATGGAGATGAATAGCTCACTGGAGGCCAGGCATATTCACTCTCTGCTGCGTCTTCCTGCTGACAAGGCACATGGAGCTACGCTGATGGAGACAGAGTCCTGGAGGTGCAGGAGCCATGTGGAGACCCACGCCAGCGCTACGATGCTTCCACTGGATCCACAAGATCCACAAGACATTCCACCCACTGGCCTGTGATCTTGCTGCATTTGGCATCATTGCGTGTGTTGCATGAGTCTGAAGAGGAATTCATAGACTGGTATCGGGACATATGGGCAAATAATGGACTTACGGACTTGATCTGGATTGGGCTGGGATGTTTTCTCAATATGCAATTACTCTTTGATGTAAAGCTCCCTCTTACATCCATCAATGATTTTCCTGGATTTCTTTCTCTAGTCTACCCAGACTAACACAGTGACCTCCAGAGAGGATTTTGGCTTCAGGCTTAAAAGGGTCTCTCTGGACCCAGCTACCACCACCTACTGCTCTACTTGGGACCACAGAAGGTCCTGCAGGGAACAGGTGGAGAGTGCAGAGCAAAATTTGAAATTATTATTTTTTAAAGACCAGCCTTACTGGTCTGATGGTGGAACCCCAGAGATAGTGGGCCCTTCGATTGCTTTCAAGCCTAGAGATGAAGCCCCATACACCCCAGGGCCCCCTGGCAACCAGCGAGCCGACACAGCAGTAACATCAACAGCAACACGTGTGAGAAACGTCCTCAGAACAGTTAACCAGCGGAGGCCCACTGAGCAGCTCTCGCCCCCAAAACAAAGCCCCTGAGGCAGGAAGGGGCAGAGGAAGGACGGATGGAAATGAAAGCTGAAGCAGAAACAAGGCTGTGACCTTGGGTGGTGTGTGTGACAATATGACAACATGTGTCTAAATCATTGACGGCAAAACGAACTTGCTCTGTAACGCTCACCCACACCACACCGCCTCACTACCACCACCGACGGACGACCAAAGATGGACAAGACCCCAGTTTGAATCCACCAACGGAAACACGTGGTGGCCCCTGGCAAGCACGCCCCGTCTGTCCCCAGATGAGGAGCGAGGAGGGAGGAAGGCATCATGGACTAGGTACTTTGGGGAGGCTGTGGAAGTTGGGGTCTCCAAGTCGCTCTGGTTGCAATGAGGACTCCCATCCTCTGAGATCAGGTCACGAATAGTTGGAGCCCTTCTGCTTTGTGATCCAAAGGACAGTGATGGAGGGTTTATGAAGGGACATGACAAGACTTAACCTGACGTTCACTAGATGGGCAGAATCAGCCTGCCCGCACGGCCCAGGGGGAAAGGAGAATTTCGGATTGTAGTGATGACTGGGAGGTCAGGGCTTTCCACGAGGGCGGCAGGGAGAACACGGCTGTGGGGAGGAGCCGCTGGATGGACCCAGGACCACCAGGCATGAACGCACCCAAAAGGCCAAGGCCAGTTTCAAAGAAATGTGTCAGACTGAGGAGGACGCTTAGGCGGCAGTGAGTTCAGCGTAACTGAGGAGGGACCGTTTAGAAAGGGAGGGTGGGGAAGGTGCCCCGCTTGGAAGCCTGTGAGCAGTCGGCGTCCTGCATTGCATGTGGAGAGATCGGTGATTGGTGGTACGTTCAGCCGCGCAGATTCTCCATAAGAGCAGCATTTTTTTAATCGAGGAAAGAAATGTATCTTGCATCAAATATCTTTTTTTTTGGTGTTTATATATTTACACATTTATTTCTTTCTTGATTTTTTTTT
>NW_022111358.1:46586546-46593642 GCF_000313985.2 Echinops telfairi | reverse complement strand
TTTAAGACCCCAGACGCTATATCTTTTGATAGCCGGGCACCATCAGCTTTCTTCACCACATTTGCTTATTCGCATCAAATATCTTATTCGCGGATTCTAATATAAACATTTCTTTGCCCCCACCCCCACCCCCCTACCTCACATTTTAACGTCTCTGGAATTGGGGTGAGTCTCAGAGTCGATGGTGATTTGCCAGTTCACCGGTGGTGGAGTTTTTCCCTTCTGACTGGTACACAAATCTTGGTGCCCCTTTGTGACGCCATCTGGTGGGGCTGGTGGCTCGGTGCCTTCAGGCCGGTTCCGATGTGCGACTGAAGGGGGCATCGCCTGGTCCCGTGTCGTCCCCACGATTGCTCTTAATGTCTGTTATGTGTGAGCCCTTGCTGAGCCTGTGTCCCTCCATCCTGCCGAGGCCTGCGACTTGACCCAGCAGGATGTCCACTTCCAGGGAAAGCTCGCTGCCCGCGTCTTAGACCGTGCGCCTCAGACTTCTCGAGGGGAGGGGGGACAAGTGGCGCGCGCAGGGAGTTCGACAAGAGGGATGACCTTAGGGCAGCGATTCTCAACCTGTGCGTGGTGACCCCTTGGGGAGTCGAACGACCCTTTCACTGGGGTCGCCGTCAGAAAATACATATTTGCAATGGTCTTAGGAACCGAGACCCCGCTCCTCTATCCGTCTCCGGGCGGGTCCGCCCACATGCAGATACGCCCACCTACGAGTACCCGGCGTGAAGACTGTTACCTGTGCTACACCATGCTTCAAGACAAAATTTCATTTATTTGTCATTAGAAATAAACATTTCACAAAACATAATGACATTGTTTTTGTGAAGAATCACGATGCTTCCATTACGTTCAACCTGTAACCACAAGAATACATCCTGCCTATCAGATATTTACATGGCGATCCCTAACAGTAGCAGCGACAGTAATGCTATGGTTGGGGAGGGGGCGGTCACCACAACATGAGGAACTGTGGGAACGGGTGGCGGCATGAGGACGGTTGAGAACCACTGCCTTGGCGGGTGTGGGGTACTGAGAAATTGTCACATAACGTGACTGGCAGAGGGGCAGCCAGCACCCAGAGTCTGAAGAGCTGGGCCCTAACTCAGGTGGTTTAAACAAATACCCCCCACCCTGTCCCCCAACACACAAAGCAGAACAAAAAACACTCACTCAGCGTGCCTTCCACGAAGAGGGGGCGCCTGGAACTTGTCTTGCAGGGTCTCAGACTCGCTTGGTGCACGACACACCCTTCCTTCCTTCCCGTCCGTCCTTCCAGTGGTCATGGAAAGGCCCGGCTTGGGAAGCAGCTCCCGTGTGTTCGAGCTTTCCCGGGGAAATGCAAAGGAAGAGCAGCTTTGTCCCGCTGTGGGAACACACCTAAGGCCGCACCTACGTTTTGTTTAGATGATGTGGTGGGTGACTGGTTCCTCACTGGACTGCGAACCGCAAAGCCAGCAGTTCGAAAACACTGGCAGGGGAGAGAAGAGGCTTTTACCCCCGGGGTTGGGAGTTACCGTCTTGGAAACCCACTGAGGCCTGGTGGGTCGTGCTGAGTCCGTGGACTCCGTGGCAGTGCGTTGGGGGGTTGGGTTTGGTGGATTGATCTTCACCAAAAGGCCGTGAAGCCACCAGAGTGCCTGTGTTTCATGTGTGGGGAGGATGCGAGGATTGGAGGCCAGCGGGTGGTGGAGCCTAACCTCTGGCCTTGTAGTTACGCTACCAGGAGGCAGGATGAGCGGAGGATGGGTCTTGAGTGGATCTCGTTTGTGATAGAAAAGAAATTAAACTAGCGAGGGAGCAAGCCAGAAATGGGGGGAGTTTGATGCCGAGTCTCCCGTGGATCTCCTGGAAGCCTGGAAAACAAGCTGAGGGGACCAGGCCCTTCCCTGCCAGCCGGCACAAAGAGCAGGCGTCCCCTGGGGCTGGCAGAGAACAAGAGGAAGGCCCTCGGCCAGATGGATGGACGCAGCGGCTGCCAGGATGGGCTCGGGCCGAGGATCCACCGAGGGTGGCGCAGGAACGGCAGTGTTTGCTTCTGTGTGCACCGGGTCGCCGTGGGTCGGAACCCACTCCATGGCGGCAGAGCTGGCACCCTGCGCCCAGACTTGCTAGCCTCCTCAGCTTGCCCTTCCCCATCTCCACGTGCCTGCGGCAACGACAGGAGCTCTGCTCAACCTGCATGCCACCCTCCCCACCGCCCGTCTCCAAATGTCCCCACCACCCTTCAGAGACACCCAGGGCCCCTCTCTCTCACACACGCTCTGCCAACCCTCTCTCCCTTCCCCTCACTGACCAGTGGGGGGGGACTGAGGGCACGGGAACTGTGAGAAGCTGGGTCTTTCCTTTCTTCGGGCCTCGTGGGTCCCGACCTCCCAGAGGGTGCTACTTTGCGACCAGACCTCTTCTCTTTGGTCACCAGCCGGTCACCTCCGTTCGTTGAAGCTGCCACACCTCCATTTATGAGCCAGGGCATGTAACTCACCGTGTGTGTGTGTGTGTGTGTGTGTGTGTGTGTGTGTGTGTGTTTTGAAAAGGACACAATGCATATACCACGTCCACAATCTCTACCTGTGGAAGTCAGGGATAGTGATGGCAGTCCTCAAGGTATGCTCCATTCTTACTCTCTCACTCGCCTTTCCCAAATGATCCCACCACCGTTCACCTCAACTCGACGCAAACCTGGCTTCGATACATTCATTTCTTTTTGTGACGGGGAATAGTCCCTGGTGCCGGCGAAGAATACTGAAAGTCCCACGGACTGCCGAAAGGACAAATCTGCTTTGGAAGAAGGATAGCCAGAGTGCTTTTTAGAAGCAAGGAAGAGGCAAGACCTCGTCTTGCAGACTTCGGACATGCAGTCAGGAGAGACCGGTCCTTGGAGAAGGACATCACGCTTGGTCAAGTGGAGGGGCAGAGAAAGAGACAGACCCTTGAGAGGGACAGACGCAGCGACTGCCCCAATGGGTTCAAACACAGCATAGGACCGAGGGTGAGGATGGGGCAGGGCTGGGCAGTATTAAATCATTTTATTGGGGGCTCATACAACGCGTATCACAATCCATCCTTCCATCGTCTCAAGCACATTTGTACATTTCTTGCCATCATCATTTTCCAAACATTTGCTTTCTAATTGAGCCCTTGGTATCAGCTTCTCATTTTTCCCCTCCCTCAGGAACCCTTGATAGTTTATAAATTATTATTACTTTTTCGTGTCTTACACTGACCAACGTCTCCCTTCACCCACTTTTCTGTTGTCCATTGCCCTGGGAATTGTGATTGGTTTCCCCTTTCTCCCCCCACCTTCCTCTTGCCCTCCTGGTATGGCTACTCTCAATATTGTCCTGGATTCCCGTGTTTCTAGCTCCTATCTGTACCCGTGTACATCCTCTGGTCTAGCCAGATTTGTAAGGTAGAATTGGGGTCATGATAGTGGGGGAGAGGATGCATTAAAGAACTAGAGGAAAGTTGTATGTTTCCTCAGTTGCCAGGGTAGCCTGCCCCTAACACATCATCACAGATCTGGTAGGCGCAATTGTACAGCGATAATAAGTAAAGATTATAGTAAAGTCAGAGAGAGCATGAGAGGTAGAAGAGAGATTGAATTAATGGAGTCAGATACATTTCATGGTAGCATGCTCACCTCAGCCCCGCTCGGTGGTCCACGTGGAGAGAGAGAGAGATTTATTACCAACCAAGGCTTATATATCTTTGGGGGGATGTGCAAGCCCCGTAAATACAGGCGAAGACATACGTCACAGGAAGGGGTTGTGCTATAGGTACTACGGTAATGAGAGGGGGGTGATCTAGGGGTATCCACATAATAGGAAGAGGAGGAATTAAGGGTATACATGTGACAAGATGGGCGGACCCTAGATTCAAGACGTTGGCCTAGCCTTGATTGCCCTAGAGCTGGAGACTTTATTTAGCCTAAACTTTCGGGGGAAGCAATCCACTGTCCCTGACAGCAGGGTGTGAGCCCCACCTACTGTGGGAGAAACAATGGTGTCTGGATGGCTGGAGTCTTCAGGGAGAGGACTTGACAATCATTTACCATTAGTTGCAAGCAGTGTCCTAAGTCTAACATATATTTGGGGGAGACAACTTGGGAGAAATCTTTCTGTTTCCCACACTTGGTGGTACACTGCACCCTGACTGGCTCATCTCCTCCCCGAGACCCTTCTGTAAGGGAATGTCCAATTGCCTACAGATGGGCTTTGGGTCTCCACGTCGCACTCCCCCTCCTTCACAAGTATATTATTTTTTTGTTCTTTGATGCCCGATACCTGATCCCATCGACACCTCATGATCACACAGACTGCTGTGCTTCTTCCATGTGGGCTTTGTTGCTTCTCAGCTAGATGGCCACTTGTTTACCTTCAAACCTTTAAGACCCCAGACGCTATATCTTTTGATAGCCGGGCACCATCAGCTTTCTTCACCACATTTGCTTGTGCACCTGCTTTATCTTGAGCGATCGTGTTGGGAAGGTGAGAATCATGGAATGCCAGGTGAATAGGACAAAGTGTTCTTGCATTGAGGGAGCGCTTGAGTGGAGGCCCAATGTGACTGGACATTGATCTGTTCTGTTGTGCATGGGGTCGCTATGGGCTGGAACTGACTCCATGGCACCTGACGACAACAACAACAACAACATTCCATGGCACGGATGGCCCACACCTTGTTCATCCATCCATCTGCTGACAAACACTTCCGTTGCTTCCACGTTTTTCTTTTAATTAAAAGATCATTTTACTGGGGCTCCTACAACGTTTATAACAACCCATGCATCAGTTGTATCAAGGGTGTTTGTGCATATGTTGCCATCATTCTTTTCTAGACATTTACTTTCTATGGAGCCCTTGGCATCAGCTCCATTCTCCACCCCCACCCCCGCCCCTGCCTTCGTGACCCCTTGATAAATGATAAATGATTATTATTCTCATATCTCACACTGACCGCTGTCTCCCTTCCCCCATGGTTTCTGTTGTTTGTCCCCTTAGAGGCGGGTGTGTGGTTATGTGTCGGTCATGGCGATGGGTTCTCTCTTCCTCCCCTCCTCTTTTCACCTCCCCCCTTGTGTCCACTTTTCTATGGAAAGGGCCGCGGTGAATATGGGAGCGGTGGTTTCTGCTTGAGTTCCTACCCCCACACGCTGGCTGTGTGCCGGGATGGGAGTCGTGGGTGCTGGGTGGCTGTGGAGCCCTAGTGGTGCTGCAGGTGAAGAGGGGGACTGCTAACGGAAAGATCAGTGCTGAGAGCCCTCCAGCCACCCCATGGCAGCAAGATGAGACGGGCTGTCTCCGTGAAGACTGCCAGCCTCTGGGACCCTCGGGGGCCAGTTCCCTCTGTCCTTGGGGTCACTCGGAGATGGGGTCAACTGAGTGGCAGTGAGCCTGCTGGGCGTGTGGTCAGCATGTGTGCTGCCCTGTTTGCCACAGCAGCTGCGGGCCATCATGTGTTCCTGGCGGCTCTGGACCAACTCTTCTCCCAAACAATCGGATGGAGCTGTGGTGGCACCTATTGCCGGGCGGCCTTTTCTCGTTTTTCTTTTTTACAGTTTTCATCTTTACTCATTGAGATGAAAGGCAATAAAACAATATAGATTGCGATAAACGTTCAGAGAGAAATAAAAAGTCTCAGAGAATAATAGGGGAGACACCCTCCCTTTTTGACGTTTTATTGGCACATAATTTACATTGCCCTTCAATACATCAGTCGCGCAATCATATGAAGGAGAACTGTCCAATCAATACCACAGGACTAGAGAACATCCCCCCGCCGCCCAGGGTGGCCTTCCGATGGCGCCCTGTCATCACCTTCAGTCCCCATGCCCCACCCCCCACGTCCCCAGCATCATTTTCTGAGCATCCAAGGAGAAGATCCCTCATCCTGGAATCTCAGTGTCTGAGGGCCGTTGCGTTAACAGTTTCAACAGATGGATGGTTTTTCCAGCCCGCAGCGCTTGCCGCTGCACCCTTCCACCCTCAGTGAGGTTGGCTGGAACGGGGTCTTTGGGACTTTGTCATTTCCTGGTTGTCTTTTAAGAAGGACATCACACCGTCACACGTCCCCTGCCGTTTATAAATGTGCAGGCTCTCAGCCATCTGGATACCCAGCCTTCCAGAACGCCCGAGGGTCTCTATGTCTTGCTTAGCTTGGGGGGCGGGGGTGGGTGTGGGTGGGGGGGGATGGGCAGAGGTTGCCTCCTGTAAGGGTTAGATCACCCTCCTTAGCCCGAGTCCTTCCCCCACTCTTCAGGTGACAACTTTTCACACCCAGCTCTCTCCCTTCCCCACCCTTCTCTTGTTCTTCCCCCTGCCTGCCACCCTCAGGCCTCAGAAACATCAACGGTGGCTCCGAAGCGCAAAGGCCCGGGTCCTTTGCCCTCAGCTGATGGGACGCCAAGTGGAGTGCCCACCAAACATCCAAGCACTGATTTTTCGGGCGGGCTCACCCCCGCGAAGACCTACTCAGGAGCCAGTGGCTTGGGATATGGATCCACAGCAGAGCGGGCTGCCAGCCGGGATCGTGGCAGAGTTCCCTCTCTCATAGGGCCCCACCCACCCTCTACTCCCCACTTGGATCGTCGCCGGAGTCGAGATCAATACCAAAGGAGGGACGAGCGGGATGCAGCCCCTGGTCTGGCCCAGCAGGACCTAGCCTTTCCCACAGAGCAGTTTGGTTTGGGACACCCCTATCAGCAAGGCATGGTGTATGTAAGCCCAGACCTCGGGCAGATTCCGTTAGGGCCACAGGGCATGGGTCAGCCTAGATTGGGGTACCCTAGCCCTTTCCCACAGGGTGTGCTCAGCATGGGCCAGCCAGGGGCACTGCCACCACTCATACCTGGTGCTGTTCAGCAAGGACAGGAACCACCTAGGGCAGAGCAGCTTAATGTGGGACCTCTTGGCACGGACGCATATGGTATGGGCCAGTTTGGCATGGATCAGCGTGGATTCATGACACCTTTTATAGATCAGAGTGGGTTGGTATCATCTGGTTTTGTACAACCTGGCATAGGGCAACATGGCTTGGTGCAGCCTGGGGTAGACCAGAGAGGCTTGGTGCAGCCTGGAATAGACCAGAGTAC
>NW_022111358.1:46584500-46586148 GCF_000313985.2 Echinops telfairi | reverse complement strand
CCTGGGGTAGACCAGCGAGGCTTGGCACAGCCTGGGGTAGATCAGAGAGGTTTGGAGCAGCCTGGGGTAGACCAGAGAGGCTTGGTGCAGCCTGGGGTAGACCAGAGAGGTTTGGTGCAGCCTGGGGTAGACCAGAGAGGTTTGGTGCAGCCTGGGGTAGTCCAGGGTGGCTTGGTGCAGCCTGGGGTAGACCAGGGTGGCTTGGTGCAGCCTGGGGTAGACCAACGTGGCGTGGTACAGCCTGGGTTAGACCAGCAAGGCTTCGTGCAGCCTGGGGTAGACCAGAGAGGCTTTGTGCAGCCTGGGGTAGACCCACGTGGCTTGGTGCAGCCTGGGGTTGACCAGCGTGGCTTGGTGCAGCCTGGGGTAGACCCACGTGGCTTGGTGCAGCCTGGGGTAGACCCACGTGGCTTGGTGCAGCCTGGGGTTGACCAGCATGGCTTGGTGCAGCCTGGGGTAGACCAGCATGGCTTGGTGCAGCCTGGGGTTGACCAGAGAGGCTTGGTGCCTGGGGTAGACCAGAGAGGCCTGGTCCAACCAGGCACAGTCCAAGGGCGTGTCATGATACAGCCTGGCACAGTCCAGAGTGCCATGGTGCAGCCTGATGCAGACCAACAGGGCTTGGTCCCACCAGACACAGACCAACGCGCCATGGTGCAGCCTGGTGCAACCCAGCCTGGCATGGTTCAACCTGGCATAGTCCAGCAAGCCATGGTGGAGCCTGGTATAGATCAACGTGCCATGGCGCAGTCTGGTGTAGATCAACGTACCATGGTCCTACCTGGTGCAGCCCAGGGTGCCATGGTGCAGCCTGGCATATATCAACATCCCATGGCGCAGCCTGGCATAGATGAGGCTGCTTTGGTCCAACCTGGTTTGGTCCAGCCTGGTGCCTATCCTAGTTTTGTACAAACTGGTACGTACCCACCTACTTTAATACCTGGTGCAGATCAGCGTGGCTTAGCACCACTTGGGGTAGATCAATATGGTTTGGTCCAGCCTAGTGCATATCCTAGTTTGGTACAAACTGGTACATACCCACCTACTTTAATACCTGGGGCAGATCAGCGTGGCTTAGCACCACCCGGGGTAGGTCAATATGGTTTGGTCCAGCCTGGAGCAGACCAGCGTGGCTGGGCCCAGCCCTGGGTAGACCAGCGTGGCCTGGTGCAACCCGGGGTAGACCAGCGTGGCCTGGTGCAGCCCGGGGTAGACCAGCGTGGCCTGGTGCAGCCCGGGGTAGACCAGCGTGGCCTGGTGCAGCCCGGCGTAGACCAGCGTGGCCTGGTGCAGCCCGGCCGCAGCCCGGGGTGGACCAGCGTGGCCTGGCGCAGCCCGGGGTGGACCAGCGTGGCCTGGCGCAGCCCGGCGTGGACCAGCGTGGCCTGGCCCAGCCCTGGGTGGACCAGCGTGGCGTGGCGCAGCCCGGGGTAGATCAGCGTGGTCTGGCGCAGCCCGGGGTAGACCAGCGTGGCTTGGTGCAGCCTGGGGCAGACCAGCGTGGCTTGGTCCAGCCTGGGGTAGACCAGCGTGGCTTGGTCCAGCTTGGGGTAGACCAGCGTGGTTTGGCGCAGCCCGGGGTAGACCAGCGTAGTTTGGCGCAGCCCGGGGTAGACCAGCGTGGCCTGGCCCAGCCCGGGGTAGACCA
>NW_022111358.1:46577968-46583665 GCF_000313985.2 Echinops telfairi | reverse complement strand
CAGCCTGGGGTAGACCAGCGTGGCTTGGCCCAGCCTGGGGTAGACCAGCGTGGCTTTGAGCAGCCCTGGGTAGACCAACGTGGCTTGGTACAGCCCGGGGTAGACCAGCGTGGCTTAGTGCAGCCCGGGGTAGACCAGCGTGGCTTAATGCAGCCCGGGGTAGACCAGCGTGGCTTAATGCAGCCTGGGGTAGGCCAGCGTGGCTTTGTGCAGCCCGGGGTAGATCAGCGTGGCTTTGTGCAGCCTGGGGTAGATCAGCGTGGCTTTTTGCAGCCCGGGGTAGACCAGTATGGCTTAGTGCAGCCCGGGGGAGTCCAGCGTGGTTTGGTCCAGCCCAGGGGAGTCCAGCGTGGCTTGGTGCAGCCCGGGGTAGACCAGCGTGGTCTGGTTCAACCTGGTGTAGACCAGCGTGGCTTAATTCAACCTGGTCCAGGCCAACGTGGCTTAGTCCAACCTGGTATAGACCAGTTTGGTCCGATTCAACCAGGTGTAGGTCAGTTTGGTTTGGCTCAACCTGGGGTAGACCAGCGTGCCTTACTTCAACCTGGTGCAGATCCACGTGCTTTGATACAGCGTGGCTTTGTGCAGCCTGGGGTAGACCAGCGAGGCTCTGCACAGCCTGGGGTAGATCAGCGTGGCTTTGCACAGCCTGGTGTAGGCCAGCGTGGTCTGGTTCAACCTAGAGTAGACCAGCGTGGTTTTATTCAACCTGGTGCAGCCCAGCGTGGTATGGTGCAGCCTGGTGTAGACCAGCGTGGCTTAGTCCAACCTGGAGAAGGCCAGAGTGAATTTGTGCAGCCTAGTGCAGACCAGCATGGCATGATGCAGCCTGGCCCGGGGCAGCGTGGCTTGGTGCAACCTGACTTATATCTACCTGGGCCACTGCAAGTTGGCGCCTATCCTCCTGGCCTGATCCAACCTGGTGCCTATCCACGCGGTTTGGCACCCCAAGGACTTTATCGACAAGACTTTTTACCACTTCACACTGACTCTCGAGGCATTCTACCATTACCAGGAGATTCTCCAAGTCTGATATCATCAAACCTATATCAGCAGGAAGTGGCACCTCCTGGCAGAGACCATGTGTCACCACTCCAAGCTCGGCCAAGTTTGCCATTGCTGGGAACAGACCACGATGATTTGTTGCTACAGCCAGATCAACAGCATGCGCTGTTTCCTGGCCCAGGACGCTTGCGTGAAGAGGGGTTCAGTGAGGGAGGTCTGTATCCCAGGGGAACGGATTTCGGAGCTCAATTTGGGACAGGGCTGCTTCAACAAGGCGAGGAGCCCACCAGGAGAGACCGTTCTGGCCTCCTCTACCAAAGCCTATCAGACATGATCGAGGACTCAAGTGAACAAGAGCACCAGGATTCACTGGATAAGTTGAGTCCAAGCTTCCCCATTGCAGTGGAGACGTTTCGCCTGATGGGAGAAGTCGTTGCCCTCTATTTGGAGCTCAAGGATTATATAAGGGATGTGGACGAGGAGCAAGCGGGCCAGACAGACTTGGAAAAGATCCAGTATGTGATTGCACAGATGGGTGAGTACAAGGTGTACACGGAGGGGACGCCACGATCTCGGTCGTGAGCTGGTGGCTGGGTCCCTTTCCTCCTCCTGGCTGCTGCTCGAATCCCTGAAGACAGGGTGTCCATTGGCGGGCACGCCGGGTTCTCCTGTAGCTTCCATAGTGGGCACAAGACCAGGGGAAATGAGCTGATGAAGCCCCCCCCCCCACCAGGAGGAGAATGAAGTCGCTCTTTTCTCTTTGATGGACCCTCTGGGTCACAGCAGGGGGGGGTGTGATGGGTAGGGAATGTTGAAGAAAATCATCATGATTTCAGAAGTGGGTGCAAATGGCAGCCCTCCAGGGCATCAGGCCTTAGGTGGGATTGTGATGGGCCAAAGGCAGCCACTTCTGCCCCTCTTGTTTCGGGAGAAGCAACATAAGAGACCTGCCCTATCCCCTGGGCCCCTTCTTGGCTGTTGGAAGTGGGGGCACTGAATATCTGGCCCCTCTGACTATGAACCTCTGTTCTCCATAGTCAAAAAGAGTATATCCACTGACCTGCAGGAACAGATGAAGGGCATAAAGGCCTTAACTAAAGAAATTCGGCAGGAAAAAGCAAAAGTAAGGCGGCATGAGTGGCGGGGGGCACGCAGGAGAGGGGAGGTGGCCCAGCTTGGCCATTTACTGCTTGACAAGCCCTCGCTCATTTCCTTTGGGCTTTGAAGGACCATGCCCCGTTCCATACATTATTCTCTCATCAGATGGCAAATGCTCCGCAGGTATCATGGGGTGTGTTTCCTGGGTCTAAAACCTGATGCTCAGAGCTGTTCCTCTCACTACTTGGGACCATTTACAGCAACCTTGCAAAGGAGGTTGTGGGACTCTATTTTTCTGGGGCCAGGACCTGCTACCTGTTCTTCTTCTTTTTTTTTTAATATAATACTGATTCTTTATTTTTTTAATCATTTTATTGGGGGCTCATACAACTCTTATCACAATCCACATATACATCAATTGTGTAAAGCACATTCGCACATTTGCTGCCCTCATCATTCTCAAAACATTTGCTCTCTACTTAAGCCCTTGGCATCAGCTCTTCATTTTTTCGCTACCTGTTCTTTTAATTCCAACTGTCCACATGGATGAGTAGATGAGTGGGTGGAGATGCATGGAGGAATGGAAGGAAGGGAGGAAAGAGGAAGGAAGAGTGATAGGTGGATAGATGAACAGTGGAGAGGGTGGATGGGTGGATAGATGAACAGTGGATAACGTGGATGGGTGGGCAGGTGGACGGATGGATGGAAGGAAGGAAGAGCAGATAGATGGATAGATGAAAGGTGGGTGGGTGGATGGATGGATGTCAGGAGAACTTGGCTTTTGCCATAGAAAGTTGGATTACAGTTGAGGCATGGGTGGGGGACTTGCGTGGGGTGCATGGACACCTTCCAGAAGTGGAGAACTCAGGCCTGCCGGACTCTCCTTCTCATTGGATTTGTAGGTGGACAGGCTGCAGAGGATCCTGGAGGGTGATGGGGGGAGAGAAAACGGGAAGGAGATGAAAACCGGCCAGCTGAGCTTGCAGCTGGGCATCCTCAGGTAACACTCCCTTGCCACGGGTGGGCAGTGGAATCCTGCTGGCAGCCCCACTGCCCCATCACCATGGAAGTGATAACATAGCCTTTGGCCCACTCACGCCCCTGAACTAGCCACTTCCTTTGACCCGATGGGTGTTGGCTCTTCAGCTTTGCCCGTGTTTCGCTAAAGGCACTCAGGGAGGTTCCCAGGCTCCTAAAGGGGCCCAGCACCTGGGTTCAGGAGACCAAGCAGTCTGGTCCGTAGACTGGGTCTCAGTTGGAGGAGAAGGCTTGCTGGAGCCTTTCAGAGCCCAGTGCCACCTGCTGGAAGCGCTCACGGGGCGCACAGTCCCAGGAGGAGGCAGAACCTCGGACTCCCACGTGTAGGCGGTTGAGAGTGTATCTGTACCCTCCTCCTCCATCCCTGCTGGCCAGACCCAGCACTGGTGGCTCTGTTCCTGGGGCCGGCAGGGAGGCCAGGCAGTCTCTCATATCCTGTATTCTGCAGAGACACGGTGGCTGACATTGAGAAGGAGCTGGCCGACCTGAGGGAGAGCCAAGAGCGGGGCAAGGTCAGCATGGAGCACTCCGTCTCCGAGGCTTCCCTTTACCTGCAGGATCAGGTGAGTCCTGTCCGCTCTTTGGTTTCAGGGACCAGGGCTCTTCTAAGTCCTGATCCGCCCCCCGACCCCGCCCTCCATTCATCAGTGCGTGGAATCCCTCATTCCCCCCATCTTGGGGGTGGAGGGTGACTCTGAATCCACAGGCACCCTCCTCTCCCACAAAATCTTCCAGGTGGTAGTTGTTGGTTTGGTTTTGTTTTCTGACACTGAATTGTCATTCCCATGCAATTCACCTCTTTAAAGAAAACAGGCTGGTTTCCAGTCGATTCAACAAGTCGTACAACTATCACCACTAACTCCTGAATATTTTCATCACCCCCAAAAGTACCCCCGTGTCCCCCAAAGTATCTCCATACCAATTCACTCCCTGCCCGACCCCCAGCCCCTGGCAACTACTCATTTCCTTCCCATCTCTATGGACTGGCCTCATGGGGACACTTCATAGCAGTGGGATCAAACAACAGCTGCTTATCTTTGGTAGAGTAGTTGGTTACACGTTGGGCTGCTAACTGCAAGGTCAGCAGTTCAAAGCCACCCGCCTCTCCTCAAGAGAAAGCTGAGGCTTTCTCCTCCTGTGAAGAGTGACAGTCTCAGAAAGCCACAGAGGCAGTTCTAGCCTGTCCTGTAGGGTCACTAGGATTCAGAATCGACTCGATGGCAGCGAGTTCTTTCATTCACTAGGAAATGACTTCTCAACCTTCCTAAGGCCGCGACCCTTTCGTACGGGTCCCCTGTGGTGGTGACCCCCACCCCACCCATAAAATTATTTTCCTTGCTATTTCATCACTGTCATTTTGCTACTGTAATGAATTGGGCGACCCCTGTGAAAGGGTGGTTCGACACCCCCCCCAAAGGGGTCGCGACCCACAGGTTGAGAACCGCTGACTTCCCGTTTGTGGCTGCACGGAGTCCCACGGTATGGAGACACCACACTGTGCGTCCACGTTGCTCTGCTGCTGGGCCTTCAGGCGGTTTCCCTCAACCACGCGGAACCTCAGGACCAAGCCAGTCCGCAAACACTCTCTCCCCTGCGGCCGTGCTCGTTGTTGGCCGTCCCCCGTTGGAGGACGGGGGGCAGAGCAGGTCACTAGGTTCACAGTCCACAACTCCACACACGGTTTGCTTCCTCTCCCACACTTCAGGGCCCTCACTGCCGCGCCCCTCCTCCCTGTCCTGGGGCAAGTGCGGCGCCTTGGTCACCGACGGGGTGGTCTCAGGTGTGCGCACCTCACTCCTGTGAAGGCACCCCTTAGAGACCTGCCTGTGGTTTGGATGAGCTGTGTGGACTCAAGACTCAGGACTCTTGTCCCAGAGGTCCTGCCAGTCTCCACCGGGCCAGTAAGCAGGCCAGCTTCCCTCCCTGCTTGTGAGTTTCAGTCCACCTTCCCACCTCAGCGATGCCATCGGCCACTAAGTCTTGGATGGGGGCTCTACTCGCTGAGCCCACGCGACACTTCAAGTTCTGAACCAGGCCAGCCGTCCAAACCCTCAGAGAAGGACCAGAGCGGAAAAGCCCTGGGCCATGGGGCTTCATGTCGGGGCCCACTTTGTGCTAGAGGCCACTTTGGGGGTCCCCTCCCACGTGTGCTGAAGCAGTAGCACGTGCCGTGTCATGAGCCTGGACCCTGATGGCCCAGGGCCGGACTTGAGGGGCACTGAATACACAGTAAATGCACCAGTCACAGGCCTGAGCTTAGGCTCTTGCAGGGGCGCAAGCCTGCTTCTTCATGCTGACCCCCCCCTGGGGGATGGGATGGGTGAGGGTCCTTCTATTTCTCGGCTGCTCCGTGTTCTTCAAGGTTGCCTCCAAGGTCCAATTTTGCAGGCAGTGCCCTCCTTTTTCTAGAAAGAACTCGTTGGGCCCTTGGCATCCCTGGGGGTCCTGAGGCATGCTGGCTATAGTATATAGGCCCTCTGGTTGCAAGTAACACATTGCTGGTGAACCCAGGACAGGAGCAGTCTGTGCCCCCGGGAGGGACCTTGGCAGAGTGCA
>NW_022111358.1:46576040-46577575 GCF_000313985.2 Echinops telfairi | reverse complement strand
CCCATCGCTCTCTCACTCCTGCGTCCTGCTGGGGACCACCTTCTTACCCCACAAACCACAGCCAAGATGACTGCTCAGCCCCCAAGGGCCAGACCCAATGCCTGTCTTTTCTAGTTCATCACTCACTACCAGTTTCAGGTTTTTCCCCCATGAAAGAGACGGGTGCGGGCTGGCCCAGCCCCTCTTGCTGAGCCGGCAGCAGGTCACAGAGGATGGTGGCCTTTGACTCATCCTCTGTAGTGACAAGCAGGAAAGGGGACACAGAAGAGGGCAGGGAGGGTGTGGAAGGGGCCCTGGGCCATCAGGGCCCAGGGTTGTGACCTGGCTTCAGTGCACATGGGAGGAGACCCCAAAAGTGGCCTCTGGCACAAATCAGGTGCCGACACTCGGAAAAACAGCTCTGCCCCGCCCTGTCGGGTTTGACTCGGGGCGTTGTCACCCCTCGGTCCGGAACTTGGAACTCACACCCCCGGCCCAGTTTTTCCACAGACCACGGAAGACTGCAGGCGGAGTCTGAGCATTTTTCGCATCTGTTGCTTGTTACTGATTGACATGCTAGATGAGCCCATCCCCCCTCCCGTGTCACCCCAGCCTGGTGCAGAGCTCTGGGGTCATCGGGATGCTCTGCAGAGTGCCCTCTGACTGGTGAATAGTCACCTTTTGGGATTCAGCTAGAGGAGCTCTGATCTCATGCCGGACCAATGGGCTAGTTGGGGAAGGTTCTGGAAACCTCTGGGCGTCTATGCAGCATGAACGCTCCTGTCCCGGGGACTGTTTAGAACCCGATGGACACACACTGAGCACGGAGGTGGGGACGACTGCCCGTGTCACTGCACGAGGGGTTGAGGGGACACACACACACACACACACACACACACACACACACACACGGATGGCTAATGGTGGTGCCTGCCTTTCCTCTCACTTCCCTGCACCCCACCTACCTTGGGCACCTAGCTGGACAAGCTCCGGACCATCATCGAGAGCATGCTCACCTCCTCGTCCACGCTGCTGTCCATGAGCATGGGCCCTCACAAGCCCCCGATCACCTTGGCGCCTGACCAGATTGACCCTGAGGCCACCTGCCCCGCCTGCAGCCTGGACCTGGGCCACCAGGTCAGCACCCTGGTGCAGCGCTACGAGCAGCTCCAGGACATGGTCAACAACCTGGCCTCCACCCGGCCCTCCAAGAAGGCCAAGCTCCAGAGCCAGGTGATGCCCCAACTCTGCCCCCACCCACTGGGCCAGGTGATGCCCCCCTCGACCCCCTGTCCACTGGGGCCAGGAGATGGGGCCCCCAGGCCTCCAGCCTGGACATCAATCTTCCACACTGGAGGCTCTGGTCCATTCACAGGGTCACCCTGAGGGCAGGCAAAGCTGGTCTGGGGACTGAGAACTTGGGGAGGGGGGTTAATACAGGCTGGCTGGGTGTGGATTTGTTCATTCCTAGGCTGTTGGGACACAGGTCCAGCTACAGGAGACATGGGCACCCCTGCACACATTTCCAGAACCTTCCCAACTGCCCTGCCTGTTGG
>NW_022111358.1:46564170-46575325 GCF_000313985.2 Echinops telfairi | reverse complement strand
TGTACCAGGGCATCGAGAAGCTGGAGCGGGAGAAAGCCAACAGAGATCATCTGGAGATGGAGATCGACGTGGTAAGTGCTGCCCCTGGGGTGCCCCCCCCCCACACACACACACAATGGGTCTCAGGACCGTGGCTCTGGGCTCTCTTTGTAAGGGGAGGTTTAAATGGTGGTCCACTGTTGATGTCTTCGAGTGGGTCCCGGCCCATATCGGCCCCGTGCACAACAGCAGGAAACCCCGCCCGGTCCTGCGCCGTCCTCACCGCGGTTGAGCCCATCGATGCAGCCACTGTGTCCACCCACCTCCCGTGAGGCTCTTCCTCTTGTCCGCTGGCCCTCCACTTTACCAAGAGCAAGGTCCTCCTCCAGGGGCTGGTCTCTGCTGACCACGTGTGCGAAGCATGCGAGGCAAAGTCTGGCCACCCTCGCCACTCCGGAGCACTCTGGTCATGCTGCTTCCAAGACAGACTGGGACTGTCAGTACTCTTCCCAACACCGTCGTTCAAGGCATCGCTTCTTCTCTGGTCTTCCTTCTGCACCGCCCAGCTTCACAGACGTATGAGGCAATTGAAACACCATGGCCTGAGTCAGGTGCCCCTTAGTCCTCAAAGTAACCTCCCTGCTTTTCAACGCTCTAAAGAGGGGTTGTACAGATTGGCTTACATATCTCACACACACACACTGCTGTGTTTACCAGCCGTCAGTATATAAGTCAACGACATTATTCACATTCAACACAATCACTGCCCGTTGCCTAAAACGAGGAGAAACTCATCCCCTCGATCGAGCCCAGGGTGCCTGTCCCTCATCTCTCTGTCTCCACTTGCATCTCTACGGCTTCCTAGTCTCAAACCAAACTGCCGTCACGTCAATGCCGACTCCTTAGAGACCCTACAGGACAGGGTAGAGCTGCCCCCGTGGGTTTCCAAGGCTGGAACTCCTTATTTACTTCTTGAGCTTTAATGCGTATAACATCTCGTTCCATATGTCAGTCACGTCGAGTAGAATTGTACAACCGCCACCACGGTCTCCAGCCATTCTTCTTCTACACAGACTCCTTGACATTGTCTTCCTTTCGCCCCGCCGCTACTGCTGTACGCCCTCCCCCCAGCCCCTAATTCTACTCGCTGCCCCTCTAGGCTCATCAGTCTTGGGTTTCATCTACTGAAAAACGGAAAAGCACATAGCACAGACTCAAGAGGGTCACCTGCATTGATGTAACACCTCTGAGAGCCACTCTACTTTGAGTGAACAAAAAACGAACCAAAAATACAGAGCATTTTGGAAACCAGACCCGGTCCAGCCTGCATCATAGGGGGCTCTACTGGCACAGTTTTAACTCTTCGGGTCGCATGTGTGCCTTTTCAACTTGCTCTCACATGGGAGTTAATACCCACGTCGTAGCATCCCATAGTCCAATCACGTCAAACAGAATTGTACATTTGCTTCCATAATCAGTCTCCAAACCTACTTTTCCTTCCTGGATTCCCTGACATCAGCTCCCTTTTATCTCCCCCACACCTTTATGTCCTCCCCCCGCCCCACAAAACCCCTGAACGCCCATCTTTCTCCCTCAGAGCGGCTGGTGGTTTTGAACTGCAGACCTCGCAGTTACAGCCCAACATGTAACCACTACGCCACTAGGGCTCCACTTCCTATTCCAGATCGTGCATCTGAGTGGGATCCGACGGTCTTCGGTCCCTTTCGTTTGCCTCATTTCACTGAGCATCAGGCTCCCAGGCTGTGCCCGTCTGGTGACGGGTGCCAGCACCTCCTTATGGGTATGCGCTGCTCTGCTGCCTGGGCTCTGCCACACCTCGTTGGTCCTCTTCCCGAGTGTCGGCAACACTGGAATGACGAGTCTTCACGGAGCTGCGCTTTCAGGTCTTGGGGCAGATGCTCAGGAATGGAGTTGCCAGGTCACAAGGTCATTTCTAAGGAGCCCTAATGGCGCAAAGGTGCTCGCTGAAAGGGTGCGAGTTCAAACCCACCCAGCAGCTGCCAGGAGAAAGATGTCGCCGTCGGCTCTGTCAGAAGCACGGCCTGGAAGCCCTAGGAGCCGGTTCTACTGCCCCCGGGGCCCCTGTGCGTCCAAACAACCCCACGGCCTCTGCCAGCAGCAACAGAAACGGGGCAGCTTTGTTCAGTTTTTTTAAAGGCTGGGCCAAACCACTGTCCCACACTCCCTCCTGCCCTGCCTTCCGACCTTCTGATGCCCGCTACCCAAGTGGGTGTGAAGTATCACTCGGTGTTTTTTGGGGGGAAAGGGGCCCTGGTGGAGTTGGGGTTAAAGCACTTGGACCAGAAAATCAGTGGTTCAAATCCCCCAGCGCTCCCTAGAAAAAGAGGGGGCAGTCGCCTACCATTTAGATGGGCAGCCGCGCAAGGCCTCTTGGGGCCCCACGGACGTGGACCTGCAGGGTTGTGGCTGAGTCAGAATGGACCTCGGCTGCTGGTAGTCCCTGGAAGGCAGGCATGGAGGAACGTGGGAACCTGCCCAGTGTTCCCAGAGGCCAACACCTGGGGGGGGGGGGCTGGGGCGCCTCCTGGCCCTGCTCCCACGGGCACCTTCTCTCCTGTGCCCCGCAGAAAGCTGACAAGAGTGCCCTGGCAGGCAAAGTGAGCCGCATCCAGTTTGATGCCACCACGGAGCAGTTGAACCACATGATGCAGGAGCTGGTGGCCAGGATGAGTGGGCAGGAGCAGGACTGGCAGAAGATGCTGGACAAGCTCCTGGTGGAGATGGACAGCAAGGTGCGGCCAAGGCTCTTGTCCCATTCTCGGGCAGCCAGGCCTCCCCCACCTGCTGGCTTAGCTGTGCTTGCCTGGTCCCCTGCAGCTGGACCGCCTGGAGTTGGACCCGGTGAAACAGCTGCTGGAGGACCGCTGGAAGTCCCTGCGGCGGCAGCTCAAGGAGCGCTCTCCCCTCTTCCAGGCGGACGAGGCCGCCATCATGCGGCGGTGAGGCCCGAGGCCAGGTGGTGGTCGGGACAGCTGGCGGTCAGGCTGGAGGGACAGAATATCAGAGCTCAGAAGGGTCTCCTAGCCCATCCCTCTTTCTGTCATGGAGAAAGGGGTTCAGGGTCATGGCAGGCCTCGGGCCTTCCTACGGTGTCAGCAGACAGCACGGGCCTTTAGGAGCCCTGGGGACCCTGGTCTGAGGTCCAGACACGGAGGCGCAGGAGCTATCGGGTGGGCCTGCAGTAGAGAAGAAGATGTACCCTAGGACCTCTGGGGCCTGGGGTCCAGCCCCCCCAGGGGTGGGGCTCCTCACTGCGTGCCCTCACTCCTCACAGGCAGCTCCTGGCCCATTTCCACTGCCTCTCCTGTGACCGCCCCCTGGAGACACCTGTGTCTGGACAGTGAGTGCCTGCTCGGGAGCACCTGGCCACTCTGAGGGCCCAGCAGGCTGTGAGCCCTGCATCGCCCCACCCCAGACACCCCAATTCTTCTGTTCCCTCTTTCCTATGTGGGTCGGACTGGTTCTCACCACACAGCCTTCCCCTGCTGGCCCGCCCGCCCGGGTGCCCCCCGCCCCCTTAATCTTCCCTCCCCTTCCCCCCCCCCCCCACGCTCCCCATCCTCTGCACCCCACCCCACCTTTACCTGAGGCCTTGGGTGACTGGGTCTGTGGGCGGGGCATTTGCTCACCCCCACACCCCCCTCTCCTTGTCCCTGGCAGAGTCATCCCGGTGACCCCGGTGGGGCAGAGCCTCCCCGGGCACCGGTCCTCCCGGCCATACACCATCTTTGAGCTGGAGCAGGTTCGCCAGCAGAGCCGCAAGTATGGCCACGGAGGGATCCCCAGGGGAGGGGAGGCCGGCACGGGGCTCTGTAGTTCTGGGGAGCACTAGGGCGGCTCCCTGGCGCTCGTCCTTCTTGGTGCCCTTTGGGAGTTGTGGGAGGAGTCCTGGGGGCACGGTGGTTAAGCGCTCGGCTGCCAGGTTGGCAGTGGGAAGCCCACCAGCGCCACGCCAAAGGCAGATGCGGCACTCCTCTTCTGTAAAGGGGGACAGCCTTGGAAACCCTCGGGGGCAGTTCTACTCTGTCCTGTAGGGTCGCCGGCAGAGCATGCCAGCCCCTCAGCTGAAGGTGGGTTCAGCCAAGGGGGCTCTGGATCCGGCCCTCAGGGTGGTTTGCACACTGTGCTTCGGGGATCGAGAGCTTAGGTGTGGCCGGCTTGGTGTGCAAGGAGGATGGCAGGTGGCAGCTCCCAGCTCCTGCACCCTGCCTGCTTCAGGGAGCACAGGCTCCATGTCACTGGCACAGGGTCCGGCCTTGGGGCAGGGGCGGAGCAGGGCCAGCTCTGGAAGGCGAAAGCGCCGTCCACTTTGGGGCTGTCTGTCTGCAGCCTCAAGTTGGGCAGTGCCTTCCCAAGGGCCGAGCTGGGCCAGATGGAGAGGAGCGTGGGCCGCCTGCGCAGCATGCACTCCAAGATGCTGATGGACATCGAGAAGGTGCAGGTCCACTTCGGGGGCTCCGTCAAGGCCAGCAGCCAGATGATCCGGGAGCTCCTGCAGTCCCAGTGCCTGGGCACTCCCTGCTATAAACGGTAGGAGTGTGTGTGTGTGTGTGTGTGTGTGTGTGTGTGTGTGTGTAGGGGGGAGCTGTAAATGGAACACTGCTGCCTGCCTGAGAGCGCATGAGCAGGCCTGCGTGCGAGAGGGGAAGGAGTCCATGAGTGTGTGTCACTATGAACGGGTGTGAATAATTGAGTGGGTGTGAGTGGACAGAATGGGTGTGAAGGAATGCATGAGTGCTTGTAAGAGTTGAGCATGTGCTAGTGTGAGGGCATGCATGATTGTGTATGAGTCTGAGTGTGTAAGTAGTGTGTACGTGTGAGTAGTGTGTGTGTGTGAATGAGTGGGAGTGCTTGTAAGAGTTGAGCATGTGCTAGTGTGAGGGCATGCATGATTGTGTATGAGTCTGAGTGTAAGTAGTGTGTACGTGTGAGTAGTGTGTGTGTGTGTGTGAATGAGTGGGAGTGCTTGTAAGAGCTGAGTGTGTGCTAGTGTGAGGGCGTGCATGATTGTGTATGAGTCTGAGTGTAAGTAGTGTGTATGTGTGTGAATGAGTGGGAGTGCTTGTAAGAGTTGAGTGTGTGCTAGTGTGAGGGCGTGCGTGATTGTGTATGTCTGAGTGTGTAAGCAGTGTGTACATGTGAGTAGTGTGTGTGAACGAGGTGGGAGTGCTTGTAAGAGCTGAGTGTGTGCTAGTGTGAGGGTGTGCATGATTGTGTATGAGTCTGAGTGTGTAAGCAGTGTGTACGTGTGAGTAGTGTGTGTGTGAATGAGTGGGAGTGCTTGTAAGAGCTGAGACTGTGCTAGTGTGAGGGTGTGCATGATTGTGTATGAGTCTGAGTGTGTAAGCAGTGTGTACGTGTGAGTAGTGTGTGTGTGAATGAGTGGGAGTGCTTGTAAGAGCTGAGCATGTGCTAGTGTGAGGGCGTGCATGAGGGTGGGAGTGGCTTGAAGAAAGGTAGGTATGTGTGAGCGCGGAGTCTGTGTGAACGATCCGGTGCGGGTGTGTGGAAGTATGTGTGGCAGAGTGCTGTGTTCTTGCGAGTGGGAATGAGTGTGGCAGAGTGAGTGCGTGTACAAGTTGAGTGTGTTCATGTGAGGTGTGAGTCAGAGTATGAATGTGAATGTGTGTGTGTGTGCTTCTGCTCACTCTGGGAGAACAAAATGAACGGCGGGGGGTGTAATGGGCCTCCTTCCTTGGAAGGTCATTTTACTCTGAGTGTGTGTGTGTGTGTGTGTGTGTGTGTAGATGTGTTTCTCAGGATGACGTGGCTGGAGGGTGCGTGGCCCCCTTGGTGTCCTGCTCGTGACTCCCAGAGACCCCTAGGGCGCGCTGCCACTTTCCTCCGTGTACCGGGCATGCCCTGGTGGCCTGCCCTAAGTGACTCGGTGGCTGTCCCTCACAGGGTGCTGGACCTGACCGACTACACCTACTCTTCGGCACCCAGGCGCTGTGGAGGCAGCCACACCCTGACCTACCCCTATCGCCGCACCCGCCTGCAGCACCTGCCTCAGGGCCTGCTCCCCACAGAGGAGACCCAGATTGCCAGGAAGGTCGGGGGCTGTCCCCGGGGTGGGGGGGAAGGACCCTGGTTCCCAAGAGTCTCAAGTCATCCAGGATAATCCCCCGGGCGCCCCCATCACAGCCCTCTGCCTGGGGGCAGTTGCTTCTGCAAAGAGTCAGCCAAATCCTGGCCTGGCCCTGGCCCATAGCCACCCATCACGGGCCCTCGGAAGAAAACTAGCTCCACTTCCCTTCCTGGCTGGGCCCACCCTGAATCCCGAGGGAGGTTCTGGTGTCAGGGGAAGACGGTGTTCTGAGAACTGCCATCTCCACAGCATGACGAGGTGGACATCCTGGGTCTGGACGGACACATTTACAAGGGGCGGATGGATACAAGGCTGCCGGGCATCCTGACGAAAGACAGTGAGTGTCTAGGTAGTTTGGGGCCCACAGGGACCTTCCATCCCTTGTCAGGCCAGGTACTTCTTTGGGCCACTGGGCCCTGGGCTCCTTCCTTTTCCCTCCCTAACTGCTCTCCATCCAGGTCTCCAAAAGCCAGTGGGCTCATGCTCGCAGGCGGAGGTCAGCTTTCCAGCCTCGGCCAGCCAGTCAGGACCTCATGTCCCAGCATCTCTTGCTGGCTTTTCCCTGTCACATGCTGCCACCAGCATGCTTTTCTGCCCCAGCCTCGCCCCGCCCTCCCCCTTCCTCAAACCAAGACGCCCTCTCCGAGTCCCCACACGCTTTCGCTCTCCTCCGATGGGCCTGTGGCTGGCTAGTCAGAGCAGAAGCTCGTCATGCCTCGCCTCCCACCCGTGCATTATGTGCATTTCTGGCTCTGTCCCTCTGGACTTGTCAACCCGGGGTCCAAATTCCCCTAGCACCCAGGCCAGGGCCAATGCGTGTCCCTCCTTGGGGACGCTGGAGGGATGGACGGACAATGGCTGGTGGCTTGCACAATGAGATGGACTAGTGCACAGACAGGTGGCTGGATGGTTGGACACGTCACGGATGGACAGATGGGTGGATGGGAGGGGGGATGGGCAATTGAAGGAACGAAGCAGTTACAAAGGGCACCTCCACAAATGCAGATAGGGAAGGGACCAGAGACCCTCTCCCCTCCCCCGGGTCCCCACCGTGCTCTCCCCCTCTGTCCCATAGCACAGACCTCCGTCTCCCATTGCCCCCCTTCAGCCTCAGGACTTGCCAAGCACAAGTCGAAGCTGCCCTCCCGGGCCCTCGTGCACCGGCAGCAGTCCCTGAGCGGCCACAGCCAGCTGCCCCTGCGGCCTCAGAGTGCACAGACAATGGTTGGCAGCAACACAGGTAGTTTCCCTGCCAGCACCCATGCCTACCCCCAGCTGCTTACCCTTTTGACCTGGGGGCTGAGAAACGGGGTGACACGGAGAAGGGAAGGAAACCCGCGCCACTGTGTGCCGGGCGGTGGGCTGTACGCTCTTGCTGCTCCCCGGTTTCCACAAGGAGAAATGGCAGCATGGCCACCCAAGGCTCTGGCAGCAGGCTGGGGCCTTCCCCAGGGCTGGTGCTCCCAGCGGGAGCTAGAACAAGATATAACACACTGAGGCCAGACGCTGTCACCGCTCAGCTTCCCCACTGCCCCAGGCCTAGAGGACCCCTGGAGTCCTTGTGCTCACACCTGGAGGCCAGGCCACCTGAAGGCTCACGGCGTTCAGCCACACAAGGGCCTGGGGGCCTGGTAGACTTGGAAGCCCGTGGCCTGAGAGTGGCAGACAGGCAGGACCGACTCCCTCGGAAGGAGCAAACCTCTCCGCTCTCCAGGGCCAGTTCCCCAGTCTGTGCACTAGGGGTCGCCACAGCAGCGCTGCCTCCCTCCATGTGGCCTCACCACACTGGGCCAAGGAAAGCGCCTAGGAGGCTCCAGGGTCCCTGGGAGCCCACAGGAGACCCTCCTAGGCTCAGCGCCACAGCCCTAGCTGCCACCCAACAGATGTCCCAGTCTCAGAAGTCGGTGTCTGTGGCTGGGTGCAGAGGACACAGGGAAGCTCCCAGCTCCCTGTCTCCGGTGTGTTGCTCACCCGCTTTTATTGCTCACCCCAACTCGAAGGGGTAGAGGCTGCCGTGAGCCCCACAGATGGTTGAGAACACCAAGGCACAGAGAAGTGAAGGCACTGGGCCAAGGCCACACCGCTAGGAAAGAGGCAGAGCCAGGATCAGAAGACAGGCTGCCTGGCCCCAGAGCCAGCCCTGGCCACGGAGCCACGGCTGTCCCCCCGCCCCCCTTCCAGGCCAGCTTGGGTGGTGGGAACAGTTGGTGCTCTGTGCCCTGGTTTGCAGGAGTCTCTCGACGGGCTCCTTAGCGCCCTTCTCCTAGACCCCAGTCTGCTCTGAGGGGATTAAAATTGTCGAGAGGTAGGAGGGGCCAGGAGGAGGGGTGTGGGTATGGCAGGAGTCTAAGTCTAAATCAGCGGTCCTCAACCTGTGGGTGGCAACCCCTATGGGGGTCAAATGACCCTTTCTCAGGGGTCGCCCGATTCATCACAGTAGCAAAATGACAGTGATGAAGTAGCAACGAAAAATAATTTTATGGTTGGGTCACCACGTTATGGTCACCACAACATGAGGAACTGTAAGAAAGGGTCACGGCATGAGGAAGGTTGAGAACCACTCATCTAAATGGCCATCTGTCTGTGAATGGGGGCCCCTGGTGGTGCCAATGGTGATCTCAGCTACTCACCAAGAGGTTGGAAGTTCAAATCTACCCATAGGCCCCACAGAAAAAAACAAAACAAAAACCTAGTCATTGAGAATCTTGCAGTGTACTGCTCTGACCCAGTTGGGGTTGCCCTCCAATTGTTGCTTCTGCTTGTTTACTTTAAAGCTGTCTGAACGTGGCCTTTAATAACCCCTATACTCGGGGATCATAAGGACAGACCCTCACTGCTTAAGAGCAAGACCCTGAGCTTGCATTGAAGCCCGGGGACAGCTACCCTCATAGCCTGGCTCAGCCTGGCTGGAGGTGGTGGTGGTGGGGGTTTAAAGGGGGCTGCTCCCTGCTTCCAGGGACCCAGCCCAGGTGGGCCCCAGGGAGGGAGGCGGGAACCACCTCAGCCCCTCCTGTCTCGCAGCCCTGTCCCGCCAGCGGGCAGACAGACCCATGTCCTCCGAAGGGCGCCTTGCTGAGCTGAACTTGCTGCACCAAACCAGCCCCACGGAGACGGCCAGCCGGCCAGGGGGCAGCTCCTTGGATCTGGAGATGCACATGGCCGTGCCTCCCCAGGAGGGCATGGAGGAGCCTACCCGGGGGCCGAGGGCCACTACACGCTGAGGAGAGCTGTCAATAAAAATCTAGGGAGATTCTGGTGTTGGTGACTACAAATGACAGACAGGGAGGGAGGTGCCCGCTGCTGGGGAGCCCCCCACCCGTGTCTCCAGAGTTAGGGGGCAGATCTCCTTGCATAGGGTAGGTCTGGTGCAGTCTAAGAACCAGAGCCCTGAAGAGCTGCTGCATTCTCCCAGGGTGCTGGGCCCTGGGAGAGGGGCATGATGCTGGTCAGCCTTGGTGGGACCTGCCCTCCCACCTGACCTGGGCTAATCCGAGGTGCTGCCACCATTTCTGGCTCTGACCCTGTGCCCTGGTAGGGTGGGACCTGTGGATGAGCTGTACATTGGCTTTGAGACCAGGGGGCCAGCTGCCTGCTGCCCTCCCACTGTTGGCTCAGGGAAGCTCCCAGGGCCTGGCACAGGGCCCATGGGAGCGTTGCCACCAGCAGAAGCCTTCAGCCAACTGGGAAGGGTGTTTGCTGTCCTCACCCTGCAAGGGGAAGCTCCCAAGACAGCCGGGCCCGAAGGCCACCCCCCATTTCTTTGGCAGCCCTGGCAGACAGACCTAGACCCAGGGCTGCCTCATGGCCAAGGGAGGCAGATAGAGACGTGCGGAGCCTGGGAGGGTGGCATGGAAGGGGTAGGCTTGGCCCTGGCTCAGTGTGCCATCTCTATCTTGGCTGCTTCCAAGACGAGTCCCCATTGCCTGCAGGGCAGAGGACTGCCTCCCCCTGTGCTGAAGGTGGTGGCAGTGGGAGGGGTGGCAGGAGCCCAGCAGAGGCTGAGTTCTGGCAGGTGCAGTGTCTGGATCATGGAGGTTCCTCTCCCCTCCTCCCCCCAGCTAGATTCTGGGCTGCCCCATCAGCCCATAAACCCTTCACACCATCAGTGGGGGTTTCTGCCTTCCACACTGTTCCCAGGGCTCAGAACTGGTAGCCCAAATCAAAGATGGGGATCCCCCCACCCCCATCTCACCTGTGGTGTGGGAAAGCAGAGCTGGGGCCAGAGGTTGGCTCTGGGGTGTAAGGAGAGGGGGTGGTGGAATCACACAGGAAAGAGAAGAAACAGCCCCAGAGGGGTTCCTCTTCCCTGTTCCCCCCCCCCACCCCCAGGCAAGAGGCCAGTGTGGTACAGGGGAGGGGTTGCACTGGCATAGGTAGTCAGAGGTTCACCTTGAACACACCCCGTGCTCATCTGCCCCCTCCCACCTCCATTTCTGCCACTCAGGCCCCAACCCTGCCCATGAAATGTCAGGTCAGCTGGCTGTTGCCCCTATCCACACTCACCTGCTTGACAAGGTGGCCAGGGCCAGCCCTCCACACCCAGGCCCAATACGCCCACAGGGACAGGACCCACGGTCTCCAGCAGCCAAGGCCAACATCCCCAATTCCCATGCCACCCTGCCTCCCTCAGGCCCCACTGACCAGCCCCGAGGCGGGGCCTCCACCCCCAACCCCTGGGGAAGGGGCTCCCCCTCCACCAGGGGGGAAGCACAGGTGGGCAGAGCTAGGGCTGTGGTGGGAGGCCTCAGCCCAGGAAACAAAACTGAAAGGACCAACCCAGTTTCCAAAGGCCCTGGTGAGTGGGTCCCCTGCAGAGGAGGCCAGGTCCGCTGGGGCCCAGCGTTCTACTCCGCTGGAGCAGGGGTTGCCCCAGAGACCGGCAGAAGATCCGAGAAGGCCCAGAGGCAGCAGCGGGAGAGGTGGGCCTGGCTGGCAACCCCAAAGTCTCACCACTTTGGGTCAGAAACTAGCAGGCCCTTTACCCCCATCTGGATCACAGCAGGAGCACCCCCCCCCCCAACCCAGACGGGAAACTCCACAGTGGGG
>NW_022111358.1:46562918-46564070 GCF_000313985.2 Echinops telfairi | reverse complement strand
GCTGGGGGCGGAGCCACCCGTGTTGATTGGCCTCGTGACTAACTTCCCTAGTTCCCCAGGCCAGGACAGCTCCCCCCCCCCAACCCAGACGGGAAACTCCACAGTGGGGTACGCGGAGTTAACAGGGACTACATTCTAATGCCTGGGGTGCGTGAGTGCATGTGTCCGAGGGTCGGTGCGGACAGGAATGGAAGCAAGTCCCTGCAGTGTGCAGCCCCATCCCGAGGGCTCCCACAGCCTCGGCTGTCCTCTGGGTCATGGCTCCACTGCATGCCCACGGGGACCCCCACCCTAAAGGCAGCTGAGCACGGGGCAGCAAGGTCAGCCCAGCTGGGAGGGGGGTGCTGCCCTCAGGAGGCCACAGAGGAGGGGGGGGCTGGAGAAAATGGCATCTGGAGGGCCCATAGTAGGAGTCCCTCCCTTCTCTGGTGGGATGTGCTGCATAGCTGCTGAGTGAGGCCAGGCCTTGGCCACCCTCCCTTTCCCGCAAGCCCGTGGACCTTAAGCCAGCCCTGCAGGAGAGCGGCCTCTGCCCTCCAGGAGCCCGCGTTGACCATGGTAAATAAAAGCACCACGAGCCAGGGAAGTCAGAAAAGTCAAGTTTTAAGGTTAAGGTTTCACCCTGGTGTGCTGGGTTCTGATTGGGGCCAAAGCTCAAGATCTGAGCTCGCTGCTAGGCTGTCTCCTTAATTCCAAGGCCATGGTCGGCCCACACCTGGCCCCTTCCTGCAGGGGAGACCCCAAGAGAGGTGAGCAGTGCTGAGGTGCTACCCCAGCACCTGGGCACGGGGAAGGGGGCATGGCAAGAACCCCTAGGTCCCGTGAATCCTGTTGGTTGGGGCGAGCCACTGCTGGCCTGGGTGGGGTCAGGTGTGCCTTTTGACGGCGTGGCTTCCCTGCGGCTGCTGGGACCCGGTTGCAGTGGGGCCGCTGGCACAAGAGGATGCTCTAGTCTGCCCTCCCTGCTCCGGCCCAGCCAGCCCCATACTCACATATGTTATAATCATATATTTATATATATTATACATATTAAAAAGAGAAGGGGAAAAAAAAAACTTGCCTGAAGAGAAAACTCCTCAAGGGCCCAAGAGGCTCAGGAAGTTTACTGCCTCCCCCGCAAACCCCACAAAAATTCTTTTATAAAATCTTCCA
>NW_022111358.1:46559163-46562689 GCF_000313985.2 Echinops telfairi | reverse complement strand
TGGGTGGTGGTGGTGGTGGAAGCTGTGGGCCGCGGTAGGGGAGGAGGGTGGGATCCAGGCCGCCTGGTGGCTTGGGGGAGACGAGGCCCAGAAGGGGCTGAAGTTTGCAGGCGGGGAGCAGGCCCCAGAGGTCACGGGCCCGGTGCTGCCCTGCAGGCTCTCAGAGGTGCGAAGCTTGGAGAACATGGCCAGGGCGTCTGGGAAGTTGGGGGGCGTGGCCGGGGTGTTGCTGGGTGTGCACATCTGAGGGAAGAGAACGGAGGTGTCGGTCCCAGACCACCACCGCCCCCCACCACCCCACTTCCTCAGCCCACAGGGTAACACCCTCACCCCCAACCCCAGCCAAGATGAGGGCAAGCTCATCACAGAGCTTATGCAGCCTGGTGGAGCTGGCTTCTCCCCAAAAGGTCACTGGTTCACACCCACTCAGTGCTCAGGGCCAGAGAGATGTGGCAGATGGCTTCCTTTGGGGTGACAGCCTTGGAAGGCCCATGGGGCAGTTCTAGTCCGGAGACACAACGCCACTGTCACACCAGTTCCGACTCCACAGGGGTTTTCAATGGCAGGCTTTTGGGAAGAGGTGGCCTGGAACCACCGGCCCTTGGGCTGGCAGCCGTGCGTGTGCAGCGCCTGCACCGGCCAGGCCCTCCAGCAGTAAACAGTTAATTTGGACTAGGTCAGGTGTCAGATTAAAAGGGAGAGGACAAGGGGCAGGCCAGGACAGGGCTGTCTGCGGAGGGCTCTTCCCCTGGGTGAGGAGACCAGCTGGTCCCCTGGGTAATCCACCCTCAGATCTCCTGGCTCCTCAGGAGGGACAGTGGCCAGGTGGAGGGTGTCACTCGCTCTGGGACCGCAGGGAAGCTACCCTGGCTGGGCATTTCTTTGACCCAAACCGATGGCGATGCTGTCAGCAGGTCTAGGGGCATGGGGGGGGCGTCCACTAGCACATGTCTCACAAAGCCTCCAGGGGGAGGAGTTGGGGACTGTTAGGATTATTTGTAATTTGATTCCACCGGTGGGCAAATTATGGGCAAATTAAGTCGTTCAACCACAAACATCCATAGCAAACTGTGGGGATGCAGAGCCAGGCGCTTATCCTCCACCTGCACACCCACCTCCCTGCTCTCCACCAGAGTCTGGAAGCATCTCCCAGTTCAGCCCTGCTCGGTCCTCTCCATGGGCATAGTAACAAAACACCCCAATACACACTGTCTTTGACTACATGGGGGCTGGGGGAGTCCTGCCTCCCCCTACCCACTTCTGGGCAGCCCCAGACAGGGCAGAGCAGGAGTCCTGCCTGGTGCCCTCGAACTCTAGGAAGCTTCCTCCCCTGTGGCCCCAGCCCAGGTCCACTAGCATGCTCCCTGCTCACCAAGGTCCAGAGACCCTATCTCCGGGTGGGAGGGCCACCCAGAGCTGGGTCTTGCCAGGGATGGGGCGGAGAAGTAGCCGGGGCAACTGAGACCACCCAGCCCCCCCCTTCTGGCCTGCCTGTGGCTTCTCCCTTCCCCAGGAAGCCCAGGGAGTCCTCTGAATTTCTCCTAATTTTAGCAACACCAGCCCCTCCCCCAGGCACTGTGGGGGGTGGGGAGCGGCTGGGCAAGATTCTGGGGCTCTCCACCTAGCCAAGAGGGGAGGGGCACTATCGCAGGTCTGCAGCTAAAGCCCAGCCAGAAACTCCACAGGGGAAGGGCGACCACAGAGGCAGGCAGCCCTGAGGACCCAGGGGACCCATCATGGTCCTCAGAGGCCCAGCTGAAGGACACCAGGCAGAAGCCTAACCCCACCCAGAATGCTTCCCTCCAGCCTTCAAACCCCCCACCCCCACCCCCAGGGCTGACTTCTGGGCAGCAGGAAACAATGAATGGGGGGTGGGGGTAGGGACCAGTTTCATCATAGCACTGTGACTAACTTCCCTAGTTCCCCAGGCCAGGACAGCTCCTATCTCCAACTGGCCACCCAGCCAGCAGAAGGGGCTGGAAAGCTAACAGGATCCCCCTGGGGGGTTTATGTGACCTGCTTGGGGAGGGGGAGGAAAGGGCAGGGGCAAGTTACTCAACCCCTCTGGAGAGACCTTTAAAAAACACACTGCCCACGCTTCTAGCAACTTCAGGGACAAGCTGGTGTTGCGGGGAGGGGGCCTGCTCCTAGTCTGGGGTCTTCTATGGCAGGGCACCTGTCAGGTTGGGGCCGACTCATAGTGGGTGACCCCAAGGGACAGGGAAACCCGTGCTATGGGATCTTCTTGGCTATAATCTTTCTGGGGGTGGGCTGCCAGGGCTTTCTGTAGAGCTGCTGGGTAGACGGAACTACCCGCTTTCCCCCTGGCAGTTGAGCACTTAACTAGAGTGCCACCAGGGGTCCTTTCTCCTCTCTGGTCCTTCCAAACCCAGCCACAAAATTCTCCTACCATCTGCGAAGCTACTTCGGACCCTGCAGGATGCTAAGGGCCACTCACCCACCAACCATGCATAAACCGGGCCACCACTACCCATCTCCGCTGTTCCCCGTCACCTCTCCCTTTATTTCCCTACCTACATTACAGACACCTTGAGGGGGGGGCAAAATACTTGTGCACGCTGCCAGGCTCTCACAAGGCCCCAGACCTTCCTTCTGGGAAAGAATCTACTGCACCCAAAACCGGCCAGGCTGGAGCCTCAGCAGACAGGCTCACACGCCAGGCCTGTCTTGCATGAAGGAGATGCTAGAAAGCTAGAGGTAGGAGGTGGGAGCTAGAGGCAGCCCCACTCAGGTGGCTCCGGGAGCCAAGCCTCGACTCACCATCACCCTGCAGTTCTCCCGCCCGACGCTGACCTGTTTGGTTTGGGCAGTGGCTTCAGCACGAACCAACCCCAAGAGGTGGGTCTGAAAACGGTCATGGTGGATGCTTCTACCTGTCCTTCATCCTGACCCAGCAGAGGACCACATAGCCCATGGAGGGGGCCAGGCTGGAACAGGGAGCCACGGGCAAGAGTGCACTTGCTTTAAGAATGCAAAACTGAACGGAGAAACCTCCAGAAGTCACCTGGCTGCAGCTCGCCTAGTCGGGGAGTAATGTTTTACAAGCCTTGTTGTCCACACCACTGCCTGTCTCCCCCACCAGGGCTAATGGGTAACTAGTGTGGGGAGGGAGGGTGGCAGGGAGAGGCACTGGAACTTCTAGAGGGAAAGGGTTGAACTGGGGGATGGGGGTTTAGGGCAAGGGCCAGAGTTGGAGAGGGGGGGAGCCCCACTGAAGTGGGCAGGGGACACTGCTCCTTCAAGCGCTTTAAATTTGTAACATTCTGAGATGATGCCCAAATGGCCAGCCTGCCCTTGTTCTGGGCCAGCCAGATGTCAGTGACCAGCAAGCCCAGGAGATGTCTTTACTCCACTAGGAGGAAGGCTCCCAGGCCCGGGGTCTTCGGAGAACCCACTCTTTGGGCATGGAGACCCAAGTCCTCCGTGCCTTTTAAAGTGGGTTTGTGTGTCGGTAGAGAGCCCCCCACAACACCCCAACTCACAAGGTGCTTCACTAGGCCCCCCC
>NW_022111358.1:46556020-46557731 GCF_000313985.2 Echinops telfairi | reverse complement strand
CGAGCCGCCGCCGCCGATTGGCCGGTGCGCCTCGTGGCCACGCCCCCTCCGCGATGGGGGACGTTCCATTCCAATCCTGCGGCCTGCCCGGCCGGCTCTGTTTCTCTTTTCCCTGCGCCGAGCCCATTGGAGGAGGCGCGCGCCGTGCGGCTACCCGGTATTGGCTGACCGTTGTGTTTTGGCTTTTCCGAGCTCGTGATTGGTTGGTATTGGGGGCTGGGGGCGGAGCCACCCGTGTTGATTGGCCTCCGGTAGTCCTGTTTGAACCCAACTTGAAAACCTTGAGTGCCCGCTGATTGGCCAAGGCTTCACTGTTTGCTGTTGTAGGCTTGGGGGGGGGTGCGGCCAAGTTCATTCATCACTTCATTGAAACTGAACATGCTCAGCTGGAAAAGCAAGACAGAGTGGCTTTGACTCATTTCCTCTGAAAGATGTGGTCATCTCGAGAAACAGAGCGATCAAAATAGAAGACAGACACAGCCTTTGCCGCTGCGCCCGTCTCCAGATTATTTAATTTTTGAAACAAGAACGTTCTAGCGCCCCTCCTTTTTCTTTATCCTTTTATTGAAATGTAACGCCCACAGCAAAGTAGGCGTATCACAGATTCGACTCTTGACGGAGTGTGTACTCCGTAACCGGCACCCGATCGATAAGCAGAACGTCAGCCACACTGAACTAGCCTTCCTGCCGCTCCCCCCGTAGGAGCCAAGCAGCTTTTCTCTGTGTTTTTGGAAACGATTCGAATCCATGTTAAAGGACGATAAATACAACTGCAAGGGGGTGGGGGTGGGGGGTGGGGTGAGAAACGAGACGTTCTCAGGGATTGGTATCTCAGGCCAACAATTTTTTTCCCTTCCACTGATTGATACTTTTATCTCTACTATCCCTTTAAAATAACGAGTAGTTCTACACAGTAGCCACTTAAACAGGAAGTTTGTTTATACACACTTCCATTTTTGGATTAAGATTTGAATTTCAGGGTTTGCCTTTGAGAATTGTGTGGAGCAAGGGAGGGGGGAAAAAAACTGCAGGAGTTTCCGCTCTTTACTTTTTCAGTTCTGTCTTGCACAGCACTCTTGCCTTTTCTTGCTGGGATTTCTTTCATTGCCATGGTCACAGCCCATGCTTATGATTATGCGGTTTATTATGCAAGGCAGCGGGTTACAATTCAGGTGAGAAGTGCTCAGGATACAGTTGTTCAGTCAGGCCACGTGACAAAGCTCATTCAGGACTGCTAATAGCTGCCCAAAGGGCATGCCACTCTGCTGTAAACCTCAACCCAAAGGCTCTGTGGGTCAGCAAAGCCAAGTCCCTGGATTCATTTCTCAGAGGCACCCCACTCAACAAGCCCCAAAGCGCTCAGCTTTCCCAGCTCTGCAGGCTGGGAGGTCCACTGCTCTGTCTCTTCTCTGCCTCCTGGTTCTGCTGCTCCTCTGCCATGCCTCTGGTGTCACAGCTGTCCCCTGGATCAAGGAGGTCCACTGTGCAGGGATCTCAGTCCAGAGGTGTGCTCCACTCGTGGCTCACTGCTTCTGAGAAGGTTCACTGTATACCCAGTAGCATGGCAATCACAACTGAATCATAATCCAGTTACCCCATCCCCACCCTGCCCCCACACACACCATCTTCTGACCCAGACCCATCAGGAATTCCAGGGGTCTTTGGTGGGAGCAACAAAGGCTATGGTTTATTAAATAATTCGCTACCTTGC
>NW_022111358.1:46550725-46555770 GCF_000313985.2 Echinops telfairi | reverse complement strand
AGCTCACGGCAGATGAGCTTAGGAAAGTCAATATACTGCCACAGTTAAAACTTTCTATTTCAGGAAAGCTTTGTAAACTGGTTACACAACCGGTCTTAACTAGTGCAAGGGATTGCAGGGCAACAGGAGTATAAGAAGTAAACCAAAGTTCAATTTCAACTTTGCCTGCAGGGCAAGTTGTCAGGGACATTGTCTTACTTGGATCCACAATGAACGCGCATGGAAGCAGCAATAAAGAGATTTTTTTTAAAGTGTTGCATTAGGTAAATCTGTTGCATAAGACCTCTTTATAGCATTGAAATGCCAGGGTGTTACTTTGAGGACTAAGGTGAGCCTGACCCAAGCCATGGCATTTTCAGTTGCCTCATAGGCATGTGAAAGTTGGACAGTGAGGAAGGAAGGCTGAGGAGGAATCCATGCATTTGAATTGTGATCCTGGCGAAGAATATCGAAAGTACCACGGACTGCTAAAAGGACAAGTTGATCTGCCTTGGAAGAAGGATGGCCAGAATGCTTCTTGAAGGCAAGGATGGCCAGACTTCATCTCACACACTTTGTGGTTAGGAAAGACCTGTCCCTGGAGAAGGACATCGTGTTTGGTAAACAGGAGGGGCAGCCAAAAGCAGAAAGACCCTCGAGCAGATGGGTGGACACCGAGGCTGCAACTGTAGGCTCCGCTTAGGCACCATTGTGAAGACGGTGCTGGACCGTGCCGTGTTCCGTTCTTTCGTGCACGGAATGTAAGTTAAGTGCAAGGATTTGGAGGCCTTGGGTGGAGCAAAAGGATAGGCCGCAAACTGAAAGGCTGCTAAGGTTTGAAGCCACTCAGAGGCACCCGGAAGGAAAGGTGCAGTGATGGCCTGCCTGGAGAGCCACCATTGAAAAGCCAAGGGGACTCCGTCGAATGACACACAGCACGTTAGAACAGACCCCATGGCAACTGGCCACGGTGGATTTTGATTCCCCATCTAAGAAACCTTGACCTGATTAAAAAAAACAAAAACAAAAAAACCCAGAGCATAAATAAGGAAAGAATGCTGCCACATGTTTCTGTTATGATGTAAAACCGCCTTCGGTAACATGATGAGCGGATCCCGGTTAGTTAGTCTTTTTGTTTATTTGCTTGTTGCGAAGGACAGGAGTCAGCTTTTTGCCTGCTGAGACCCGCTTAGGAAATCCAAGTCTCTCTGGCTGTCGTTACGTTGCTCTTGCTGCTGTTCTTGGGGGATACCCCAAAGTGAGCCAGCCTAGCCTGAGACCCAGAGCGCGGCTGGATGGCCGTGCAGCCTGTAGCCTCTTTCTGCCAGGAATTGCCAGGTGAAAGCAAAAATCCGCCGCCCAGACCACAAGCCGCCTCAGAACAGGGAAGTACTGTCACTGTGGGTTCCAGTTCTCACAAGTACAAACAGGTGACAAGCATAGCAGCACCGGGACTTGTAGAGTCTGCCCTGGGCCAAGATGTTTCAGGTTTCAGGATAACGTCCCCCATGAGCCCCTGGTCGAAGGTCTTAATTAAGATGTCCTCACTGGGGCCGTAACAACTTGATTGGGGCGGTTGGGTGTGAGGTTCATGTTTGTTTTGTTTGGTTTCAAGAGAGATTAAATAACAACAATCCCCCCCAAACTCACTGCCACTGGGTCAATGACGACTCACAGCAACCCTGTAAGGGCAGGGTAGAAACTGCTCCTGAGACTGGGAACTCTTTATGGGAGCAGAAAGCCTGGTCTTTGTTCTAATGTTATTTTTTCAGAGCAATTCGCTGCCATGAAGTTGATTCCAACTCATTGAAACCCTGCAGGACAGACTAGAGGTGGCCCCATGGGTTTCTGAGGTGGTGACTCTTTATGGGAGGAAGACATCTTTCTCCGGTTTCGAACTGCTGACCTTGCATCGTATAACCACTCTGCCGCCAGGGCTCCAGTTTTCTTATTTTCAAGGGAGGTAAGGCTCCTGGGAATGCCCAGATTTTTTCCTGGATGGCAAGACAATCCACCCCACAGTCCACTACTGTTTATCATTAGGGAGCACAGCCCTCCTCTCCACCCCCACACAAGTGGGCCTTGACTCTGATCATCTCCAATGGGTGTCACAGGCCTAGGGGAGCGGGGGAAGCACTTAAGCAATCATTTGGCTTCTATGAGAATCTGGTTGAGAATAAATGGTGGCGGGGGTGGGGGAGTGGGGGGAGAGGTGGGGGGGTGCAGGCTTCCCCTTCTCTGGTTGGAAGCGCAGAGGTCATGAATGAGGTCATGTTTGCGGAGGGCTTTGAGCGGTTCGGATGAAAGCAACTCCCCAAGTGCAAGGTATTATTAACTGGAGGTATTATTATTTTAATCTGCGAGGACAATGTGAGGCAGGTAAAACAGGCCTCTAAAAACAAGGCCATTAATAACCAACAAAACAGTAGTTGCAGCAGAAAGAACAAAATCCCCATTTCACAAATGGTCTGGGCTACTTCACGGATCGCTGGGGCGAACAGGGCAGGCGATTCTGCCTTGGCTGGTGTTTCCTGGATGCCGGAAAGAGGGACTGCGGAGTCAGTCCTGAGTCAGACACACAATACCCGGACCCTCACCAACCAACACTTGTGAGGATGACGCAGGACCAGGGCGGGGCTTCTTTGGTCCGTTGTGCCAGGGTCACCAGGAGTCTGAATCCACTGGATAGCCCCTAACAATGCCCACCACCCACCAACCAACCGCTGCCTCTTGCCGTGCCCCTCCCAGGAGCCAGGTCCCTTTCCAAGAGCTTTCTGTGGATTCACGGTTCACTTCTTATAACAGTCCCGCATCCCATTCCACAGAGGTGGTAGAGAAAGCGCAGAGGGGTGGCGTGGATCAGCCAACATCACACAGCAGGAAGTGGAGAGAAGTGTTTTAGGATCCAAAACATTATTTAATCTCAAAGATTCTTTAAGGGGAACACATATGAAGTCTTCAACAGGAAAAGACAAACATGTATCATCACGAGACCCTTAATGTGAGGTCGTCATGGCAAACAAGGGTCCACAGGGAAGACGAGGCTAAGCTAGGGCAAGGGAGGGCATTGGCGCTTACTAGGTGGCCGATCAATGTGTCGCCTTTGCAGGCGGGACTGTAGAAAAGAGATTGAGGCCACGTTTGAGACAAGTACATTGTACCAGACCGACGAGCTCACAAGATTGGCTCAGGGTCTTCCCACCGAGGTAGTGCGACTGTGAGACCTCTGAAAACCAGTTGCCATCAAGGAACGCACCCCAGCCAGCCACTGAGGGAGACGGCCCCTCCCCGAGCCGGCTGGGCCGGGTGGGTGGTAATCTACCTTCCAATGCAGTGTGCCTGAGGGCAAGCATGATCCATTCTTGGGTAAGGGTCAGAAGGAATTCACCGGGAGATTCCGGTTATCCTTGAGGAGACCCTGCTCCAAATGGGTTTCCACTTTCACTGTCCTGTGCAGCCTCCCGCAAGCCCCCATTCAGAATCAAATCTGTAACGCAAAGGCAACGCGGAAGGTTTTCACCAGCTTCTTCCTCCGGAGTGAGGAGCCCAGTCCTTCTACGGTGTGAAACAAAGTTGTCAGTGTCACCTGTCACTTTCACATTGCATTTGAAACTTGGACACTGGATGAGGAAGACAGGAGAACTGTGGTGCTGGAGAAGAACGCTGCAAGGACCGTGGACTGTAGAAAGGACAGACCGATCAGGGTGGGAAGAAGTAAGGCCAGAGTGTTCCTTAGAGGCCAGGGTGGCAAGACTTGGTCTTACCTACTTTGTACATCTTGTCAGGAGAGCCCAGTCCCTGGGACCGGCCACGTCTGGTCCTGGGGGGAGGGGGGCGGGCAGTGAAGAAGAGGAAGGCTCTCAATGAGCTGGGCGGACACAGAGGCTGCACCACGGCTCAGGGCAGGCAGTGTTTCCTTGTGTTGGGCATCAAGTTGCTATGGGTCAGAGTCGACTGGGTGGCACCTAACATCAACAAAGGTAATGACCCAGTCTGGTTTTAGAATCTTGTCACTGACTACTGCACCACACTGCCTTCTGTGATTGTCGCTTAGGAGGGTTTCACAGGGAGGCCTTGTCCAAACCAGCTCAAGGACATTGGGATCCCACTGGAAGACTGGAGGTGATTGTACTCTGGTTGGACCACACAGAGGACCAAAGCTGTGCTAGACAGTAAGGGGAAGAGATGTAAAATCCAAGGAAATGTGTCTTCTGATCTCTCGATTGCTACTTCTCTGAGCATTGGTTGTGGATCCAAGTAAGGCAAGATCCTTGACATTCCAATAGGTAAGATTACATATAAATGGCTTTATATGCAGCCCATGCTCATGGTAGGAGATAGCTGAAATAAGAACCGTCTAAGACATTTCCATGCTTCTATCACCTAAGGATCATGGAGCGCATTAAAGGTCTGTCCCTGCCCTTCATGGAGTGCACTAAAGATCTGTCCCCGCCCTTCACCCACCCAGTGACTCCCCTATCCCCAAACAGATTCAACAAAGTAGAGATAGCAATCTCGAATGTTCTGTAGTATGAGGCGCCTGTGGGAAGCTTTGCACACTTCTGCACACCTCATTTGACTTAGACAATGGAGAATTCCAATGTTGTTCTCATTAGGTGCCCCAGAGCTGTTCGGATGACCCATAGAGACCCCATGCACAAAAGAACGAGGCACTGCCCAGGCCTACGCCATCCTCAGAATCATTCCCATGCTTGAGCCCCGAGGTTACAGCCGCTGCACTGTGTCAATCCATCCAGTGGGGGGTCTTCCTCTTCTTCGCTGCCCCTCCACCTCACCATGCATGATGTCCTTCTCCATGGACTGGCCTCTCCTGTCCAAACATGTCCAAAGAATGTAAGACGAAGCCTGGCCATCTTTGCCTTCAAGGAGCTCGTCCAAGACACATTGGTTTGTCCTTTGGGCCGTCCACGGTACTCATCAATATTCTTCTCCAGCACCATAAGTTCCAACTCATTGATTCTTCTTCCATCTTCCTTCTTCAGTGCCCCCCTCTCCCATGCATATGAGGCAGACACAAGTGGGCCTTGACTCTGATCATCTCCAAT
>NW_022111358.1:46545967-46549392 GCF_000313985.2 Echinops telfairi | reverse complement strand
GCCACGGCCGCCGGAAGAACAAGCCGATCTGCCTTGAGAGGACAGCCCGCGCTTCTTAGAAGCCAGGATGGCAAGACTTCGCTGCACATCTTTTGGACACGTCGTCAGGAGAGATCGGTCCCTGGGAAAAGGACGCCGTGCTTGGTAAAGTAGAAAAACACACAAGGAAGACCCTGGAGAAGACGGATTGACACAGTGGCTGCAACAATGGGTTCAAATACGGCAACAATTGCGAGGACGGTGCGGACCGGGCAGTGTGTCCTTCCGTTGCATATGGGGTCCCTTCGGCTTGGAACCAACTCAAGGGCGCCCGCCATCGAGAGTCACTTGAACCCTCCTGGATACAGACTGGTCGCACCTTACTTCGACTCTCGCAGGCGGCACATCGTTCCAGAATCTGCCTGAGCCGTCCGAGGTTGGGCATGCAGGCTGCTCCACTGATGAACAGGATGATAAGCGTGTTCCTTGCATGCGCGCTCTCGCCTTCCTTGTGCTTCACGTCTGTTTGGATGGCCGCACCTTTCTCTGCTCTCCAAGTCCTACTCCGCTTACCCTTCCTGTCCCAGTTTAGATTGTGCTTCTTTGCAGGCATCTTCCCGGAGGTTCCACTGCTTGACTGATGCCCACCTGGGTAGCCCCTTTCTTCCCCACCTCGGGGCACGTGTGTGTTTGCCACCTGTCTCAGGCAGCAAGGATGATCCTAGACGCAGCTGCCCCACCTTCACGACCGCTGGTCTGCTCAAGCCCAGTGTTGGGTGTACCATGTACTCTGAGCTCCTCCCAACCCAGGGGCTCCTCTTGCGACCCTGTATCAGACAGCGTCCACTGTGATCCTCAGGCTTTCCCAGGGTGTTCCCTAGAAGCCGGGATGGTGAGACTTAGTCTCACGTACTGTGGACATGTGGTCAGAAGAGACCAGTCCCTGGAGAAGGACATCGTGCTTGGTAAAACAGAGGGGCAGTGACAGAGAGGAAGGTCCCTTGATGAGATGGACTGGCTCTGTGGCTGCAAAGATGGGTTCAAAGCTAACGATTGTGAGGGTGGTGCAGGACAGGTGGCGTCTTGTTCGGTTGGACATAGGGCCACTCTGGGGTGGAACTGCCTTGATGGCCCCTACCAACAACCACAAAGACAATTCTCAGCAGTAGATTGCTAAGCCTTTTTCTTCTAGTCTGTCTTACCCTGAAGGCTCTGCTGAAACCTGTGCACCACAGGTGGCCCTATGGGCGTTAAAATACTGGTGTCATGGTTTCCAGCATCATGGGAACCATGAAGGTCACCAGAATATGGCAGACTGACAACCAGTGATAGTATTAGTTGCTGACTATTGAGAAGGTATTGTAGACCCAGCCCTTCATAGGTTTATCTCATTTATTGCTCACAACTACCCAACAGAAGGAGGCCTGGTGGCACCATGGATTAAGCCCTGGGCTGCAAATAGCTAGGTTGGTAGTTCAAATCCACAAGAGGGTGTGCAGGAGAAAGATGAGGCTGTTTGCTTCCTTAAAGATATACCGTCTCAGAAACTGAACAGCAATTCTACCCTGTCTTAAAGGGTCACTCTGAGTCGGAATGGTCTTGATGGATGTGGTTTGTTTGTTTGTTTGTTTGTTTGTTTGGTGGTGGTGATGATTGCATTTCTGTTTCGCACATGAGAAAAGGGAGGAGGAAGTCAGAGACTTGTATAAGATCACCCAGCGAGTTTGGAGTGCAGCTAAAAGTTTGGAGCCCTGCTGGTATAGTGGCTAAGCATGGGGCTGAGATCCACAGGGTCAGCAGTTTGAAACCACCGGCAGCTCCGAGGGAGAAAGGCTGGGCTTTCCACTCCCATAAAGTTACAGTCTCGGAAACCCACAGCGGGTGGCTATGAGTCAGCAGCAGTGAGCTTGGAGTTTTTGAGATTGGAGCCCAGCACTGGAGCACGATACTCGATACTCGGCTCTCTAGCCCTTCTCCCCCACCGGAGCCACCGGAGCCACCCCTCAGCGGGAACGGAAGGACCCCAGAGCTGGTCTGCATTGCCCTCAGGAGCAGGGAGGTGGAAGGCAGTGCCAGGTGAGTTCACGCTGGTTCACACCAGATTGCCTGTTCCCCAAATGTCAGGTGCCCTAAAGGACAAAGGCCACACCACACCCAAGTACAGTTACTGGCATTTCCCAAAAGCAGCGCTGGTGCCGTGTACGCTCTGTCCTGTGCCTGCCAGCCCAGTAGCAATAAGTTGGCCCTCCCTCTGCTTCCTAGGTGTGTCTCTTGGCAAATGAACTTCTGGCCGTTGTTTCAAAGAGACAGTCGGCCAGACCAGGGTGGTTGGGGCTTGCTGAGAGGAGAGGGGGGAAAGTGGGTGTGGGAATGACTGGCACCCAGAGGAGAACGGCTCTGGGTTTCTGAGACCCTGATTCTTCCCAAGAGCAGTCACCCTTCTCTCTCACTCAGTCACCGGTGGGTCGGAGGCACCGACCTCGAGGTCAGCAGCCCAAATGATGAAACCGCTGTGCCCCAGGGCTCCTCGGCTTTCTTCAGCAGGGTCTCCAACTGCTGTCAGAACTCAGCACTCCCAGTCGCCTTCTCTAGGTGGGCAGGGCTGGGTTGGCCTGGAGCCTCCACTCTCGCTCTACCCTGGGGTCCTGAACACTGGGGGCCCTTTGTTGTGACAACCTTGACTCCAAGGACCAGCCACACCACTTCCTTCCTGACCCTTTGTGTGTGTGTGTGTGTGTGTGTGTGTGTGTGTGTGTGTGTGTGTGTGTACGGACTCGCTGCCAGCTCTGAGCCCCGAGGGACAGAGTAGAACTGCTCCCAGGGCTTTCCCAGGCTGTCAGTCTTCATATTTCACCCCGCCCACTGGCTCCCTTCACCCACGTTTCTGTTGTTCGTCCCCCTGGGGGGATTGTACGTCAATCATTGAGATCCGTTCCCCATTTCTCCCCCCGACCGTTTGATCCTCTTGAAGGGCTCCAAGCACCTTCTTTGTGGGGTGGCACCTGATCTTTTGGTAAGAGTTACAAGACCATAGGTAGAAAAGCTACAAAAAAGCCACCCATTGTGCCATACACGCATTCTGTCCGCTTGATAAACAGCCTTTGATAATGTCACTCTGACTGGTCACCAAGCCACTCTCAGTATCTAGCAATGTTCCACAGCTCCACGCGATTTTCCGTGGCTGATTTCTCAGCAGTGGACAGCCTGTTCCTTCTTGATAGTCTGTCCTATGGAAGCTCTGCTGAAGCCTGTTCCTCCTGAGTGCCCCAGCAGGTATTTGAAATACCAGTGAGGGAGCTTCCTGCATCAAAGCAACAAGCAAGCCCTCGCAGTAGGACACGCTTACGGACAAGTGGTGGAAAATGGGTGCATTTGAAAGATGGTGCTGGAGAAGAACAGTGGAAGTGCCACGGCCGCCGGAAGAACAAGCCGATCTGCCTTGAGAG
>NW_022111358.1:46541384-46545867 GCF_000313985.2 Echinops telfairi | reverse complement strand
CTCATTATTGGTCCTGAGGGGTTTATCTGTCCTGGGTTCTGTGTGTTGAGAGCTCTTCTCTGTACCAGTGTACATGCTCTGGTCTAGCCGGATTTGTAAGGTAGAACTGGGGTCATCATAGCAGGGGGAAAGGAAGCATTAAAGATCTAGAGGACACAAGGTTGGATGTATAGCTCCCCCCTTCCCCCCAGTGGGATGAATAATAGAAAGGTAGGTGAAGGGAGACAATGGACAGTTTAAGACACAATATAACAATAATTGATCCAGAATTCACGAGGGTGGGAGGGTGGGGGATGGAGGGGGGGGAAAGAGGCTCTGATACCAAGGGCTCAAGTAGAAAGACATTGTTTTGGAAATGTTGATGGCAACATATGTGTAAGTGTGCTTAATACTACCGAATGATGGATTGTTATAAGATTTGTAAGAGCCCCCCCAATAAAATGATTAAAAAGAAAAGAATTAGAGTAATGTTGTATCTTTCATCGGTGCTATACTGTCCCCTGGTTTGCCCCCTCCTTGTGACCCCTCTGTGAGGGGATTTCCAATTGTCTACAGATGGGTTTGGGTCTCCATTCTGACCCCCCTCATTTGCATCAAAATGGTTGCTTGTTTTGGGTCTTCTGGTGCCTGATACCTGATCCCCTTGACAATTCATGATCACATGGGTTGGTGTGCTTCTTCCACGTGGGCTTTGCTGCTTCCCTGCTAGACAGCCGCGTGTTTAGCTTTAAGCCGTTAAGATCCCAGATGTTATATCTTGTAATAGCAGGGCACCATCAGCTATCTTCACCACGTTAGCTTATGCACCCATTTTGTCTTCAGCGATTGTGTCCGGAAGGTGAGCATCACAGAATGACAGGTTATTAGAAAAAAGAGAGTGTTCTTGCATTGATGGGGGGCTTGAGTACGAGGTTCAATGTCCGTCTGCTACCTTAATACTTAACCTGTAAATACATGTGCATGGACATATATCCCTATTATATTTTAATATATTTGCATATGTACATGCCTGTATTTAGATCTCTATAAATGTCTTTTGCCTCCTAGTTCTTTCCTCTATTTCCTTTTACTTTCCCCTTGTCCCACTATCATGCTCGACCTTCATTCGGCTCCCTGTACTTTCGAGCAGTGGAACTTCTGGGGAGCGGACCAACTCATAACCCACTATGCCACCAGGCTCCATCCCTAACACGAAATTAAGAAATCCAAGACCAGCGCCTTGCATTCCCTGATATGTGACCCACCCTGAATGCAGGCCCCCTTCTCTGCCTCAGAGAGAGTCAGGATCCTCAGTTTTGTGTCAATCACCTCCTTGCCTTTCTTTGTCATTGAATCCCTTCTGCCCGTAGTCCCTAATAGAGGACGGTTAGCCCTTCTCTTTCTGCTGGAGCCCTATTAGTTACACATTAGGCTGCTAACCCCAGGTCAGCAGTTCAAACCCACCAGTCAGTCTATGGGAGAAAGTCGAGGCTTCTTTACCCCCACAAAGAGTTACTGTGTCAGAAACCTACAGGGGCAGTTCTACCCTATCCTATACGGTCACTATGGGTTGGCATCGAGTAGATGGCAGTGAGTTATCTTTCTGGCAAGTTCAATGGCTTTCTCCACCTATGTGCTTGGTGAGCACCCTTGACCCTGAGGCCACCACAAGGCCGACTCTCTTGTTCTCTCTTCAATGGGCTCAGACAACACCTCTGATCCCCACCCAGCAGTCACCAGGAGACAGGCTCCTTAGAAGAGGGTAAACTGAAGCCAGGAAGGATTGGGATAGAACAGGGAACCCAAACACCCACTGCCATTGAGGGGATGTGACTTGCTGCTCCCTGACATGACAGGGCTGAGTGGAACCGCTCGCATCTTTAGGGAAGCCAATGGACACACCTTTCTCCCGGAAAAGCTGCTGGTGGGTTTGAACTGATTAGCTACGGTGTCATTGAAAACAAACCGCAGCCACGAGTGCAGATTTCAGAGCGACCCTACATAGGGGTTCCCAGGCTGTAACTCTTTACTGGAGCAGACAGCCTCATCTTTCCCCTGCGGAGCCGCTGGTGGGTTTGAACTGCCGACCTTGTGTTTGACAGCCCAATGCTTACCTGACACCAGCCCCAGGGCTCCACTGTATGACCAGGGCTACTTGATTTCCACCCACATCCCAGAGTTACACAGGGATTTAAACGAACCAGGATGCAGCAGGCAGTCTGCCTCCCATCAGTCTCTTGCGCTGTGGTGGCCCGTGCATTGTTACTAAGCTGAAAGCAATGCTACCAACATTCCCACTGCTGGCAGGTCCCCTCCCGGCAGACAGGTTTCAGTGGAGCTTCTGGACTAACGGGCGAGAAAAAAAAGTCCTGCCAATCTACCATCTGGAAATCAGCCCATAAAAACCCTATATAACCATAACCAAATATTGTCTGACTCGGTGTGGGAAGACGGGCCCCCAAGGCTTCAAGACACAATGGGCTCAAACGGGACCAGGATCCTGCACAAGGTGCAGGCCTGGGCACTGTTTCCCTCGGTCGTACTTGGGGCGTCGACGAGCCAGAGAAGATGCCACCATGGCCACTCCGATGGCATCAGTTGGCAGACGAGCAATGCTGTTAAGAGCGCTCGCTCAGGACTTCTGATGAGCAATTACTGCTTGGGTTTCAGAAATTTTCGGGAACAGAGGAAGTTAGAAAACATAGAAAACCGCACACAGATAACAGGGAGAAGAAAGGGCGGTGGGGGAAGAAGAGAGAAAAGAAGTTTATTTAAAACCAAGCCCCGGGCAGCTTCTCTGTCAGTCTGTTAGTGAGAGGACTCAGGGCAAAAGGTGGGCAGACTCATTCTTGACCCCCAGTGCCCAGACCACAGCAAGGAGTCTTTGAAGCGCGCTCTGGAGGCACAGTGGGTCAGACGTGGGGCTGTAATGCCAGCAGTGGGCGGCTCAGAGGGCAGAAGATGAGGCAGTCTGCTTCCGGAAAGATTTACCATCTCGGAAACCCACAGGGGCAGCTCTACTCTGTCCCACAGGGTCGCTCTGGAGGGCTGTGAGTTTGAGTGTGATGGGGAGATGGTGCTGGAGCAGGGGCAGGCCCAGGATCTGCATAAAGGGGAAGGAAGCGCATGCTGAGAACACAACACAGCACAGCACGGGGCTCTCTACCAGAATTGGGAAACTACTAGGACCTGCCCCCTCCCCAGCAGCCTGGAGCAGCGCTCCATGCCCAACATGCCCTGGGTCCTGGAAGAAGCCAGGGACAATCTGGCCAGTGTCCTGCAAGGTTGGCATGCAAACCCAACAGCCCTGGTGGCTGTTGTCATGGCTAAGTACTTCCTATCAAACCAAAAGGCTCGGGGGTTGAACTCCCTCTCCATGGGAGAAAGAGGTGGCTGTCTGCTTCCCTAAAGATTTCCTTCCACCCTCGGCCGTTGAGTTGATTTTATCTCATAGAGACCCTATGAAGACTTTATGTCGGGTTTCCCAGGCTGTAAATCTTTTCGGAGGTAGAAAGCCTCATCTTTCTCCCAAGGAGCAGTTGGTGGATTTGAACAGGCGACTCTATAGTTAGCAATCCAATTCTTACCTGAAAGAACCACTGGGGCTGCCTGTGGGGCAGTTGTGCTCGGTCCTGTAGGGTCCCCATGTGTTGGCATCGACTTCACAGCAATGGGTGTAATCTTTGCAGAAGCACACTGAACCTCACCACTGGGCCACCTGGGTGCTTTTGAGAAGTGACCGCATCCTCTTAATGGCCCTTTTAGAGCCTGCTGGCCAAGTGGGTGTGTTGGGGTGGGCCCGTGAGAACTTCTTACAGGGGGGCCACGGGCCATCTCAGAGAAAGTGCATTGATTAGGGGCCACATGGGAGAGCTGACTTAAAATATTCAGGAATGTCGCCAGCCTTTGTTAAGCTCTCTGCAGCTTGGAATCGGCCACAATGGGCGTATTTACACCATGGAAACAGCAAAGGCTGCAAATCCGGGTTCCCTCCACTCCCCAGAGCTGCTTCCTCCACCACAGCCCCTGTTGGGTGGGCCTGCGAAGCCCCCTGAGGGGCCGTGGACTGCTTGCCTGCCTGGTGACCACAGACCAAATCAGTGGCTGCTTAAAGGCCTCTTAAGGATAGTCATCGTGGAGTAAGGAGTAAGGACTGACCACGCACTTGCTCACCCCAGCAGAGTGTGTGTGTGTGTGTGTGCGCGCGCCTGTGAATCCGTACATGTCCACTCATTCCGTGTGCTAGTCACCTGTCAAGTCCTGAAAAATCCAGGATCCTTGTGTTCCAGCACTTTTGAGTCATTAGCTCTTAACAAAGCTCAGCGATAAACACTGACTGTTTCCATTTCCCAGAGGAGACTGGAGCTGGTGGCACGCAGACAGCGGGAATTTGCCCCGGGTTTGCTTGAGTCAGAAGCTCCAGCTCTTACCGCAGAACCACACCTGCTGAGAAGCAGCCTGACCTGCCTTCAGGGAGAAAACCTGTCCAGGTGTCTGCAGAGAG
>NW_022111358.1:46530509-46540777 GCF_000313985.2 Echinops telfairi | reverse complement strand
GTGCTGTGTTCTCGGCAGGCGCTTCCTTCCCCTTTATGCAGATCCTGAGCCTGCCCCTGTTCCAGCACCATCTCCCCATCACACTCAAATTCACAGTCCTCCAGAGCAACTCTGTGGGTTTCCGAGAGGCTAAATCTTTCCGGAAGCAGACAGCCCCATCTTTCTCCCTCGGAGCAGCTGGGAGATTCATACCACCGACCTTATGGTCAGCAGCCCAATGCCCAATGCCCAGCCCACAGTGCTGCTAGGGCTCTGGTGCTGGGTTCTCCAAACCAAACTCCCGGCCATGGAGTTGACCCCCGCTCGAAACCACCCTGCAGGCCAGGGGAGGACTGCTCCTGTGAGCTTCCACGAGGAGAGCTTTATGGGAGCAGCACGCCTCATCTTGATCCAGGGGAGCAGCGGGTGAGTTCGAACTGCTGACTGCCCAGTTAGCAGCCTGACACATCACCCACTGTGGCACCAGGGCTCCTCGCTCAGGGCCCTGTTGTTGTCAGGTGCCAACCCATAACTTCCGTACGCACAGCAGAATGCAGCATGGCCAGTCCCAGCCCATCCTACGCCTGAGCCCACTGAGGCAGCCACTGAGTCCGGGCGCGAGGAGGGAGGGATTGGGAAGCAGAGAGGAAAGGGCGCAGGACGCAAGGTCTGGCTGCCTGCAGGTAATCGGGAGCCACGGAAAAGGATGGCTGAGGAAGTCACAGGATGGTGGTAACACACTGAGCAAGTTAGCCCTGCGAGTGACTTTCCCACGGGATGAGAGGAGGGTCAAGGGGGAGAGAAGCCAGAGAGGAGACAGCTACCAGGCAGCAGCCAAGGGAACAACAGGTACACACTCCTCATTCCTGTGCTTGGAAAAGGGCTGGGCACACGGGGAACAACAACCGGAAGACGAGGCTAAGTGACACAAACAGCTGTTTGCACGTGGAGTGACGTGTCTTCATGTGGCTGTTTGACCCCTGTCTCCCAGGGTGGTGGTGGAGGGGGGGAGCTATGCAAATAGCGGGTGTGTAACACTCACTGAGGGAATTGGTCAGTTTCGTGACCCACACCCCTGACTGTAAGGATTCTCACCATCTCAGCGGCAAAAGGAAGGTTGAGAACCACTGTTCTAGAACCTTCCTTAAAGTGGGCTCAGGCACTCGGCGTCCCCTTGTGTCTGTCTGGCTTATTTCACCACAGCGTGCTATGGTCAAGCTTCACCCACGCGGTGGCACGTTCTGGAAGGTCCTTCCCCTTCATGACTGAGTGAGAGTCCATTGTGTGTGTATGTAGGTGCCCTGGCAGTGCTGGGGGGTTAAGTGTTAGACAGATAAGCCAATGGTTGGCTGTTCAAACCAGGAGACGGATGAAGCAGTCTGCTTTCATAAAGATTTACGGCCTCCGAGACCCTATGGAGCAATTCTATCCTGTGCTATAGGGTCTCTGGGAGTCCTATGTGTATATGTACACAAGCACTGTGACTGGCCTTTCTACCTACCCGGTCACCTTGCCAGGAAAGGCTGAGGGGTGGCTGAGTTGGTGCCGGACAGAACTGTGAGCAGCTCCTCTTCCCACAGACTGTGCCGCCCCAGGTGGGCCGAGACTCCAGAGCAAACGGAGGAGGTGGAGGGAGGAGGCGGAACGGTGCAGGCAGGAGCGAGAAGGCAGGGTCTGATGTTGGGCAGAAGCAATCCGCAACTTCATGAAGCCAACGCAGAAGAAATGGACTCTCCTGAAACTCTGTGGCACTCGCTACGTGCTAGCCCCTGGGCATCTTCTGAGACTTGACCGTCCTCGGGCCCCTGCCTGCAGGAGTGGGGCTAGGCCAGGTGAACAATGCCTTTCATTTTGATCTGAACTCGGGCAACGTGATTGCACTTCCAACCCAACTGCCCGTGACGGCCATGGATTGAAACACTTCCTCTTTGTGAGCGACATGGCGGGTGAAGGAGCAAATGCACAACAAGGACTGCACATTGGGCTGGAAGCGAAATAGGAAAGGCTGATGGCTGAATGCCAAAAGAGCAAGGGGTCTTTTCTTCTCCTGAGAACTTCAGATGTGTGGGCAGAAGTGTCTACAGGGTGCCAGGCTCCCTGGGACCCCACTAAGAAGGTGAGCCCATAGCTCTGCCGCCGCTGCCTATGCAAGTCTCTGCTGGAGCCCCCATGGCACAATGGTTAAGTGCTGGGCTGCTAACTGCAAAGTTGGAGGTTCGAACTCTGCCCCTACTGGCTCCTAGGCCCCTAAGATTTACTAATTTGCTCCTGTAAAAATGACTGCTCAGAATGCCCAATGGAGCAGTTCTGCGCCATCATATGGGGTTCACTATGAGTCAAAAGCTTACCAGCACCCAACAACCACCCTTATTTGGAATAGTCTGGGCTTAGATCTTCCCCCACACCCTCACCCCCCACACCCACCCAGCCAAGGAAGACGCCTATCTTGACATCCCTGGGGTCACACGGGGTCCCTGGAATGCTGTGCGGCAGGGCAGTGCCTGCCGACTTTCCACCTGTGGGCGCGTCTTCCTATTATCATGAATCCACGAATCGCTGCAACGAGTGGACTTCTTCCAGGGGCGAAGAAGGCAGGCGCATCTGAGCTGAAACCAGGACAGCCAAGATGAGCAAAATGAAAAGCTCCCAGGGACTGGCTGACCTACAAGTCACTCGTCCGGTGCCTTGCCCACGCCCGCTCCCATCTGCCTTAGACCCCAGGCTGAGAAGAAGCGGTCGGACCTGAGACAATGCCCTCCTATGGACAGAGGGACTGTCGGAGATGCTAAGGTTCTGGGTTCTCCCGAGGGCGGGATCCACAGGCCGAGGCGGCAGGGCTGTTGCCAGGCCGTCTCCAGCAAGGACTCGGGTCTCGGTGTGTCATCACCCGGTGCCTGATGGACAACCCACCCTCAGGTGGTTTTCCAACTGAAAAGCATCTTTCTGGCTCTCCTGATGGGAATCGCTTCTGGATCTTCCCTCCTCTCTGCACTGCACTCTCCTCCAGGCATTTCTCCTGACCCACATCTCCTGCATGGCGGCCGAGGAAGAGCCAGAGTGGAATGCAGCCCAGAGAGAAAGGTCGTCCCAAGAGCTCATTGCTTATCTTGCATCTGCTCGGGGCCTGGTGGCGGGTCTGTTTTCCAAAACACAACGTGCTTAACATTCTAGACCGTGGGGCTCCAACTCAGCGAATACACAGATCTCTGTGAGCTAGCCGTTTCTGTCCACCACTCTCCACCCCCTCCTAACAGCCAGGTCTCCATCCAGAGCTGTTAGGTGTTGCGGATCAGTTCTGACTCATCCTCACCGCCATTGAGTCGAGGTCCACTCAGAGTGACCCTGTGTGCACCTGAAGGAAATGCTGCCCGGGTCTGGGCCAGGCATACACGTGTTGCTCTATTCACGCTCACTGTAGCAGCCAGTGTGTCAATCCATCTTGAGGGGCTTCTGAAGTTACACAACTGGTGGGGTCTGGAAGTGTCTTACGTTCTCTGCTTCGGCGTCGGCAGGAAAAGGGGGCCGTGAAGAGCTGTGGCGGCTAAATGCTTTGATTGGGGTAAAGCATTGGCAGTGGGGTCTGGCACTTTCGGGGTGCTCCCTAAACACCTACTGATGTCGCTTTTCGTCACTCTTGCCAGCGCCGGACTCGTGATTCAACTGTGGGAGGAGAAAGCAAGGTTTGTTGTTGTTGTTGTTGTTAGGTGCCCTCGGGTTGGCTCTGACCCCTAGTGACCCCGTGCACCACGAAGGAAACACTGTCCAGTCCTGCGCGGTCCTCACCGTGGTTCCGATGCTCGAGCCCGTTGTTACAGCCACTGGGTCAGTCCATCTCCTGGAGGTGCCTCCTCTGTCTTATCCCAGGGACTGGGCTCTCCTAACACTGTGTCCAAAGCCCGGGAGGTGAAGGTGTTAGATCTCTCTGTAGCTAGATATACCTCGGTCCTTGGCTCCGCACGAGAAAGAATTCACCCCGAAGTCTGGCTCGTGATCCAAGTGAGTTTTATAAGAGTTAGAAGAAGTTTCAGGTGTACACGGCACCCGTGGGGCTCCTCCCGAACATGCAGCCTGGTTGGAAGCTGCTCGGCATCACGCAAAAGTGTCCCAAAGTCCTGCCAAAGCTCTCTGCGCCAAAGTTCTCTCTCTCTCTGCCAAAGTTCTTTCTCCCTCTCCCTCCCTCCCTCCCTCTCTCTTTCTCTCTCTCCTCTGGGCTTCTGCCATTTCAAGGATTCCACAGGGAGGCGTGGGTGGTGGACGACCCCTGATCAACCCCATTGGCTAAATTGAATTCACCTGGCCTAGGTTGGCCAATTCATGTTCACGCCCACCCCTGCCTACTGGGGGGAACCCTGAGCCTCTGGGCATGTGCAGTGCTCCACTCCTTTGTTCCCCTAGCTTGGCCCTCTGGGCACGCGTTAACGGACATTCCCAGCTCTAGCTAACCTACCTAACATTCCCCCCTGAAGAGATATGGACCCAAATCTTTGGGGTACTGGATGACGACATCTCTAGCTACTTCCTGCTGGCAAAGGGGGCGACGTGGGGTTTTGGGTCCATACCCTTCCTACTCTGTTAGAAGGGGTTGTCCATTTAGGGCCCAGGATGGATAAGGTCGAGGTGGGTTAGGAGATGGTGGTCCTGGAGCTGGCACACTTGGTTCAGAGGCCTTGGTAACCTGAGAACTTCTGGAAAAACAAACAGACAACAGGTGAACAGTTTAAGTGAGACAAGTGTAAGATTGTAAGGTGGCAGTGCCCTTGAAGTTAGGTTAGTGTCACAGGAAATCAATAGAAATTTTGGGAGTAACAGGCATGAGAGTTTGGTCACTGTAAACACAGGAACGGGGTAAAGGAATTCACTGGCCTGTGCAATCAAGATACATTGATGATTACTGGCTACTGGAAAGCAACAGTTGGAAACAAAGAGGAAGGAAAATAATGGGAAAATACAGTCTTGTGATAGAAACTAAGCTGGAGATCGCATGATAGAATTTTGCATGACAATGACTTGTACATGGCAAATACAGTTTTTCATCAACATAAATGGTGACCACACACATGGACTTCTCCAGATGGAATACAGAGAAATAAAATTGACTATATCTGTGGGAAGAGACACTGGAGAAGCCTCAATGTCAGCAGCTAAAACCAGGCTAGGGGCTGACTGTGGAACAGACCATCAATTGCTCATATGTACGTTCGGGTTAAAGCGAAAGAAAATTAAAGCAAGTCCACAGGAGCCAACATGCAGCCTTGAGTCTCTCCCACCTGAAGTTCAAGAACAGATTTGATGCACTGACAGGGAACTGCCGGAGGTTCAGGCCGGATTCAGAAGAGGCTGTAGAACAGTAGATAGAATTGCTGATGTCAGATGGATTTTCCCTCAAAGCAGAGAATACCAGAAAGATGTTTACCTGGGTTTTATTGACTGTGTCAAGGCATTTTATGGTGTTGGTCATAACAACCTATGGAGGGTCTTGAGAAGAAAGAAGATTCCAAAGCATTTCATTGTGCTCTTAGGGAACTTGTACATGAATCAAGAGGCAGTTGTGTGAACAGAACAAGGGAATATTGCATGGTTTAAAAATCAGGAAAGGTGTGTGGCAGGGTTGTATCCTCTCACCATACTTGTTAAATCTGTATGCTGAGCAAATTATCAAAGAAACTGGCTTATATGAAGAAGAAGGTGGCGTTGGGATTGGAGGAAGGCTTATTAACAACCTGCATTAACAATATGCAGATGACACAACCGTGCTTGCTGAAGGTGAGGAGGACCTGAAACACCTGCTGATGAAGATTAAGGGGCACTGTCTTCAGGAGGGATTACAGCTCAATGTAAAGAAGACCCCAATCCTCACCACTGGACCAACGAGTCACATCACGATCAATGGAGCAAAGGCTGAAGTTGTCGAGGATTTCGTCCGGTTTGAATCCACAATCAATGCGCACGGAAGCAGCAGTCGAGCCATCGTAAGATACATCACATTAGGTAAAGCTGCTGCACAAGACTTCTTAAGACCTTCGAAAAGCAACGATGTTACTTTGAAGACGAAGGTGCTTCTGACCCAAGCCGTGGTATTTTCAATCGCTTCTGATGCAGGTGAAAGTTGGACATTGAATAAGGGAGACAGTAGCAGAATTGCTGCATTGCAATTACTGTGCTGGAGAATTTTGCTAGTACGTACCCTGGGCTGCCACAAGGACACATACATTTGTTTTGGAAGAAGTACGGCCGGAATGCGCCTTAGAGGCAAGGATGGCGAGACTTTGCCTTATATACTTTGGACCTGTGGTTAGGAGAGGCCCATCCCTGGAGAAGGTCATCATGTTTAGAGGGCAGGGAAGAAGACAAAGTCCCTCACGGAGATGGATTGACACCATGGGTACAACCAGGAGCTCAAGCATAGGAACCATTGTGAGGATGGCTCCGGGCCACAGTGTTTCATGGTGTTGTGCACAGGATCGCTCTGGGTCAGAACTCACTCGATGGCGTCTAACAGCAGCACATGGACTTCTTCATAGAGGATACACACAAATCAAATTGACGACATCTGTGGAAAAGAGTTGATGGAGAAGTTCAATCTCAGCAGCGAATATGAGGCCGGGGGCCCTGACTGTGGAATAGACCATCAACTGCTCATATGTAAGTTCAGGTTGAAGCTGAAGAAGCAAGTGTTCAGCTTGGGGAAACCTCCTGAGACGGGGGATGAACCCAAAGTCAGTTCACCAGGCTCGGAACAGGTCAGAAACGCACAGCTTCCTGGTAAGAAAGAACTGAGCTCTGGAGGGACCCACCTCCCTCCTGTGCCCTGTCTGGGCAGAGGAAAGCCTTAGAGGTGAATCCTTTCATGAAATATGAAAGACAAAGGCTGCTAAGTAGAGCCCAAGATTATAAAGCAACCTTTCCCTCCGTGATGCTCTGAAGGCCTTCACCTTTGAGATTCGGATTCCACACAGAGTCTTCCTTTGATCAGCAATGACAAGGCCGGGCCTGTGCCATAAAGGGAGTATTAAAGAGGTACCAGCCTCCTCCCACTAGTATGTCTGAACGCCGTCTCATTGTTAGGGCTGGGTGCCATCCAGTTGAACTCATAGTGACCCTACAGGACAGGGTAAAACTGCCCCCGAGGGGTTTCCTAGACTATAAGGCCTTACAGGAGTAGAAAGGCCTGTCTTTTTCCAACTGCTGGTCTTGAGATTGCGTTTGCAGCCCCAAACATAGTCACTATGCCACCAGAGCTCCTTGGGAGTGGGGGAAGCTCTGAATGCCATACAGCTCTCCTGGTTTGGAGAGGTTGCTACTTGACTTGTCTGGGGCAGGTGCTTCCTGACCCCTACAACTTAGGCCCTCCCTAGCAGTCGATATAAACAACTTTGGAGAAACCGAGGCAATTGGGCATAGATACCTTTAGCATGAAGTCTGCTCTCTACTGCCGAAAAACCCAAATCAAATCCGTTGCTGTCAAGTTGGTTCTGACCCACAGTGACCCTAATGGACAAGTAGAACTGCCCTATAGGGTTAAGCAGATTGTCACATCTTTGCGCTTGGGTCATGAGAGAGTGGCTTGGTGGGACGGGCCCTATCTAACCTCCTCTGGCTTCTTTCCCTGTTGCCAGGAAGCAGGGGCAGACATGGTTCCACCCTCCTGCCTTCTTTGCCTCTTCTGACACCAACCATTCCTCTCCTTCTAGGCTGGGTTCAATACTTTGCTGCAATGGTTAGTTACACAGAGATGATCCTCACAATTAAGGAGGTTTATTAGGAAAACTAACAAGTTACTACAAGCCAAGATCGGTAAGCAGTCATCGGCCCACATCAGCACCGCTCCTCAGCCAGCAGCCATGTCTCTCTCTGGGCCTCAGCCTTTCAGACACGTGGTTCCGTGGTTCCAGGGCTCCTGTCTGCTTGGGTCAGGAAGTCATCTGATGCTTGGCTTCACATGTCAGAGTCTCCACACTTGCCTGTGCTCTTCTCTCATGGTCGCCTGGCTTTGGCCTTTGGTTTTGGCCTGGCTGCTTTGCTCTGTCTCTTGGTCTCTGTACCACAGCCTCTGTTGCCTCCGGTCTCCACCTCCAACCCTTCAGCTGAAGACCTCAAATGGGCTGCACTTCCGATGATCCTGGGGCTTCTCTGAGTCTCCGGGATGGCTCTTATACGCAGAGCAGTGGGTCTCCACCTTCCTCTGGCCGCTCTTCCTGTTGCGGTGATACTTCATCACCGTCATTTTGCTACTTATATGAGTCGGGCGACCCCTGTGAAAGGGTCGTTCGACCCCAGGTTGAGAACCGCTGCCCTGGAGGGTTTCCGTCATTTTCTCTGACGCTCACCTTCATCGAGCATGGTGTCCCTTTCTAGTGACGGGCTTTTCTGATGATGTGTCCAAGCAGGCAGAATACAGTCTCCTTCCATTCTAAGCTGCATTCGGGCTGCGTTTCTTCCATGTCATTGGGGGTCTTCCTCCTTGTTCTGACCCACTACGTTAACAAGTGTCTTTCTCCAGGTAACATGTCCACTATCGTTGCTTCTGGGGAATGTTCGGGCTGTACTTCTTCCAAAACAGATGTGTTCGTACTTTGAGCAGTCCGTGCTACATAATCGTGCGTGGATCCACAATCCATGCTCATGGAAGCAGCAGTCCAGAGATCAAGGGACACATTGCATTGGGTAAATCTGCTGCACAGACCTCTGGGGAGTGTTGAAAAGCTAGATGTGACTTTGAGGACGAAGGCACACAGACCCAAGCCGTGGTATTTTCATTAGCCTCATAGCATGTGGAAGTTGGGCATGGGATAAGGGAGACTGGAGAACAATGGGTGCATTTGAACTATTGTGTTGGCAAAGAATATTGAAAGGACCGTGGACTACCCAAAGAACAAACAGATGTGTCTTGGAAAAAGTACAGCCAGAATGTTCCTTAGAGGCGGGGATGGCGAGACTTACCTGACCGACATACTTTGGACATGTGGTCAGGAGGGGGCCCGTCCCTGGAGAAGGATGTCATTATTTGGTCAAGTGGAGGGGCAGAGAAAAAGAGGAAGGCCCCTCAAGGAGATGGACTGACACAGTGGCCACATCGGCGGGCTCAAATGGAAGGACGGTTATGAGGATGAGGCAGGACCGGGCAGTGTTTCCTTCTGTTATACACAACTCTATAGCGCCTACCACCACCACCACCTTCACCAGCTAATACCATACTTCAAAGGCATCTGTGATTCCCCAGTCTTCCCTGGTCATTGCCCAGCTCTCCCACGCATAGGAGGTGATTAGAAATACCATGGCGTGTCAGGCACACCTTAGTCCTTAAGGGGACGTCTTTGCTTTTAAAACACTTCAAGGAGGGCAATGAATTACAAATACGCTTTACACAATTGATGTGTGTATGGATTGTGATAAGAGTTGTATGAGCCCCTAATAAAATGATTTAAAAAACAAAACAAAACACTTCGAGGAGATGTTTTGACTGTTGTTTCCACGAGTGTTTATTATGAATCCAAGTTAAATTAAATCCTTGACGTTAACATGTTTCTGTGTATCATGACGTTGCCTCTTGGTCCACGTCAGCAAGCAAGATGCGTATTTTTCATCTCACAGGTTATCAACGAGTCCTTCCTCCAGCCGTGCTGCCCGGCACGTCTTCATGTAGTCCTGCTTCTCCGAGGGCTTGCTCAGCAAACAGATCCAATAAGTATGATGAAAGGATACACCTTGTTCGAGGAAGCCTAGTGGTTCTGTAGATTAAGCGTTGGGCCACTAACCACAAGGTTGGCAGTTCAAACTCACTGGCCACTACACAGGAGAAAGATGGCATGTCTGCTCTTATAAAGATTCAGTCTCAGAAACTCTAGGGAGCTCCATCCTCGAACTGCTGAGTTGGAACCAACTCTATGGCAGTAGGTGGTTTTATCCCTTTGTTGTGTTGGAAGTACTGCCTCTTGGTCTATGTCCTGGTTCCACAAGAGCACAAAGTGTTTTGGAATTTCCACTCTTCCAACTGTAAGCCAGAAGTTGTTATGGTTCGCATGCATAGCCAATAAAACACAGGTCCACATTTTCTTAGTATTCTCTGCTTTCAGCCAAGGTTGATCTGCTATCAGCAATGATATCTCTCTTTTTTCCTTTTAAAAATCATTTTACTGGGGACTTGTACAACTCTTATCACCATGCATCCATCCATCCACTGTGTCAAGCACATTTGTACATTTGTTGCCATCATTGTTCTCAAAACATTTCCTTTCTACGTGAGCCCTTGGTATCAGCTTCTCATTTTTTCCCTCCCTCCCCTCCCCTTC
>NW_022111358.1:46526775-46528655 GCF_000313985.2 Echinops telfairi | reverse complement strand
GTTTTCCGGTCAAGCCTGTTGGGGTGCCACGTCCTGCCCCAAAGTCTATTTTTGGTATTCCCTCGGGACTTCATTGCTCCATTCCCCTTGCTGTTCTGTTGCACACCCTTAGTGTCTCACCTCAGTGTGGTGGGGTCAGAACAGGGGCAATTCCCACACTGTGTCTCCAGTGTTGTCCCCCTTAGCGCTATGGGTCAGTGAGGGACATCATGTCTTGTAGTGAGGCATCCCTATGATCCTCTCTGTGCTTTGGCTGCTCTGAGCCGGAATATTGGCCTCAGGGCTTGGTGGGCCAGGACGTGTTCCACTCTTTCTTCCTCTCCCTTCGGTTGCTCCAGTGTGCTCTGATCAACATGTCCCTCTCCCTAGCTTCAGTGCTGTCTTCTGAAGTGAATTCTTCTGCAGGGAGAAGGGGCTGAGTTGGGATTGGGTCGCTCCTCATATCTCGTATTCTAGGTCTTCTTTTGAATTGAACTCGAATTTCTGGTGGTTCCCTCCCTGTTCATGTAGTCATGCAGTTGTTTTTGATTGATCCTTAGCAATACTTTACTTGCTTGTGATATTAATTATATTGCATGCAAAATTAATGATCATAGCTCTGCAATCTGTTGGATCACCTTTTTTTGGCATAGGCACAAATATGGATCTCTTCTAGTTGGTTGACCAGGTAGCTGTCTTCCCACTTTCTTGGTATAGATGTTTGTTTTTCCAGCCTTCCATCCATTAGTTGAAATAGCTCAATTAGTACCTACCCTGCCAATTCCCAGAGCCTTGTTTATTCCCAGTGCCTTCAGTGCAGCTTGCTCTTCTTCCTTCAATACCATGGATTCTTGGTCATATGCTACCTCCTGAAGTGGCTGACCATCAACCCATTCTTCTTGATATGATGATTCTCTGGGTTTCTTCATCTTATTTTGGTAAGATGTTGCTGACATTGGCATTTCCAATACCAGTGACATGACCTCTGGTGGGCAGTTTTCAGTGGTGCTCCCAGACTAAGACAGACTAGTTAGAAGGACCTGCAGCTCTACTTTTAAAAGAAGAACTGAGCAGTGAAAGCCTTACGAACAGCAGCGGGCCGTTCAAAGAGCCAGACTCCATCCAATGACTTTATAATCAACCCTGACCCAGGCCACTAGACAACCCCAAAGTGGACTTCAAAAGCTGTCCAAGGAGAAAGGGAGCCAGTCCGGTTCCAGCAGTTTCAGCTTGTGCTGATGAGGCCAGTCTCTCAGAGCAAAACACCAGACCCACAAATAAATAAAAGGTTGAAAGCACAAATGTCTGTAATTACGCTTTGGAATGACGTCGTTGGCTGCTTGTCCAAGCCTCTCCCGGCTCCGTATGTTTGCATCAAGAGAATCCCATGCTCCGTCCGCCTGGCCCCATCCCCTCTTCTCAGCTTGCTTCTCTTCTGAAGGAATCTACAGGTCTGAGGTTGGGTATCATGTCTCGGGTGATCGTCTCCTACCTCCAGGGATCTGTAAACAAGCGCTATGTGACAGGGTTGGCATCTTCTTAGCTGGTCATCAGCATTCACTAGCTCACCTTTGGTCTAGACGTTGGGGGGCATGAGAGTTGGTTAATGCCACGAAATCCTTTCCTCCCAGAACCCACTGGAATTGTGACACTTGCGGGGCGCTTGACGAGAACGCGCGCGCTCCTCTCCTCCCACTTTGCGGGGTGACTTCAGCAGATCCTGTGGACGGGAGGGGGAGAGAAGGCTGTGGTAATTTGATCCAGGGGTAAACGGGCTCGGAGGGGGCGTTGTCTCCCGGTGGGCCCCCTCCAGCTAGCACGGGGTCCTCCGGTAGCCTCTGCCCGTTGGCTCCGCCCCCGCCGAGGAGGCCCCGCCCCGAAACCCAGGCCCCGCCCACACC
>NW_022111358.1:46496925-46525910 GCF_000313985.2 Echinops telfairi | reverse complement strand
GGCCAGCCCCAGGGCCCGGGCCCCCTTTTCTTGCAGGGTTTGGCATGCATCTCAGAGACTGCCCTGAGCTGGGTGCTGTCCTTGGTCTGCCGCATACCGGGTCTTGGAAAGGGGACAGCTTCGGGTTAGGTGTCTCTCGGAAAAGCTGCCCTTGGCTGCTGGAAGATGGAGGCCCAAACTGTGTTTTGTGCAGTACCGATGCTGCAAGAGGGAGAGCGAGAGAAGAAAGTGTCTGAGACAGAAAATGTTTGGGAATCCAACTATCAGAGTCACTCCAATTGTCCCTTTGCCAGAGCAGCGCGCAAGCCTGGTGGTTTTCATTGGAATGGGGCTAGCTCTGGGACTGGGCGGCGGTGTTTAGAAAGTATACAGCGCTGGTCGTGTTTGTTTTCAGTTCAGGCCGAAAGATCACTGTGCCGAGCCTGGGACTGGTGGCCTGGTGCTGGAGTTGAGGAGGATTTTGACAGGAGAGGAGAGGGGTCCCAGGCAGGTAGCCCACCGCACAGAGCAGTTGTCAGTGCCAAAGGGCGAGGCCAGGGTCTGGCTACCTGCCCTTTGTCGTTCAAAGGACGTTCCCAGCTTTCTCTTGTCTTCGAACCTGCTGGGGCTTTGGGGGAGCTGGCAGCAAGGTGTCAGAATTGGAGAGGGAGGTGCGTGTTTCGCTCCTTTGGCTGAATGAAGACACTTATGAAATCAGCTGGGCTCAGCAGTGTGTCCACTCTCTTGCCAGGTGAAGGCAGGCATCAGGCAATCAGCCTGCAGCCCTGCAGAGCGTCTGGCAGAGCCCTGCTCCTCACACAGCGTGTGTGCCAGAGAAGGAATCCTTGCAGAGAGCCATCAGCTTGGAGCTGTTTTCGAAGAATGCCTAAGCTGAGGCTGTGGCTCCCTGAAATTTTGGTGAACCCCGGGCTAATGAGGACTAAAGGCAGATCGGAAGAAGGCATGCCTTCGTCTTCTTTTTTTTTTGGCAGGATCTTTTCTTTCTCGAATCACTTAGCTTTTATCGATCGGGAGATGGCGCCGGGTTTTGCTGACCTCAGAGTTTTCAACAGAGTTTGCTGTCTCAGGAGTACTCATCTCCTCACCTCCTTCATGTATGGGGAAAATTTACATGGTAAAATCTCTGGAAGGTTATTTCCCCACCAGCTTTCAATCTTGAAGACAGAGTTGTTTTCCTGTTCGCTGTAACTATCTTCATCAGCATACTCCATGCCTACCGTGTCTACTAACCCTCTCCACTCTGCTCATCTTTTGAAAGGTTTCCCTAATTATCACTCGATTTTAATCAGAAGTTCTGTTGGAAAGCAAGCTTTCCAGCCCAGAGGATCAAATGAAGTTCGTGGGGGAGAAATTCAGACACTAGGTCCGAGAGCAGTCATGTTGCAGGAGCCAACCCTTGGGTCCTGAGCTTGAAGAGCCCAGTGACTTCTCAGCAATGCTCTGGCCTAGAGGCAACTACCCTTCACATGACCTTCAGATTGGCCCAGCTCTTGATGGGATTAGAGTATTTTATACCTGAGAGGGATGTTAGAATCTGGCCCAACCTGCTCATTTCACAGGTAAAACAGTGAGTAGATATGACCAGGGCCACCCAACAAGAGTGCTCTCGGTTCAAAGCCATCTGCCTCTGCCTTTTCGCTGGAACTGGATTTTGAACTTGCTCTGCATGATTAGGCAGATCGGTGCCCACTGAATGGAAGCAGACTTGCAGGCCTGCCTGGTCCTTGCTGAGGCTGCTCTTGAGAAAAGCACTGATGGTGGACAAAGCAGGAACTGAGGCTGGCTTCACGGCTGGGACCACCCTCCGGTTCACGGTGTTGTTCGATGCCGTCAAGTTGGTTCCCTCTCACAGCATAACGGGATGAAACACTGCCCCTGCCCTGTGCCATCCTCACAGTCATTCTGGTTTGAGCCTGCTGTTGCAGCCACCGTATCAGTCCATGTTGTTGAGGGTCTTTCTCTTTTTCTGTGACCTTCGACGTTACCAAGTGCGATGTCCTTCTCCAGGGACCGGTCCCTCCCTATAGCAGGGCCAAAGTTACACACCTGGGAGGCGAGTCTGGTTACCACCCTCACTTGTAAGGCATATTGCAGCTCCTGGGCCCCTGGAAAGTCATCTAAACCCCACTACCTGTGGGACCCTGGTCTCAGACAGAAGCGCTGCCTCTTGTCCCTGTCACCATGGTCGCGGTACCAAGGAGCAGCTACTTTTCCTCTTTTTAATGCTTTTAACAGAAGCCCCAATATTCACAGGCTCCTGAACCCAGAACATTCAGCATTGCCAAGAACAGCTGATTTGGTGTTCTGAGTGGGGTGTGTTATCTCAGGAAATGGGACAAGAGCCTTTTGTTTTACAGAAGTGGAGAGAATGCGGTAGATGACATTATGTGGACACTGTTCTGTCGAGGTGACATAGTCACAGGGTTCAAAACATAAAAAGAAGGAGAAAGGACAGGCTGGAAATTGGATCCTGACCTCTGATCTATCCATCTAGTCCCCTTTCCCATCCCTGTGTAACAGTATGCATCAATCCCTCTACAGTTATCCTGGAGTTCCTGGTCGAATACAAGATCACATGCTATTTAGGCTGTTCTTTATCTTGGGTACCCCCCCCACCCCACCCCCACCACACACACACTGGAGATCCTTTTATACCATTTCCATATTGGAGCATTAGTATGTTTTCAAACTATAGAACATTCTTTGTGTACACCTGCCATCATACTTTTTCACACACAATCTCCCATTTCTAGACATTCAGTACCCCCTACCCCCAAGTCCTTGACTATTGCAGAGAACCAGCCATGAGTAATCTTGTATGGATGCTCTTCCAGGCTGTTGAGGACTGTGATAAGGCATGAATATTCATCAGGGAAGCAATGGGAAGAAAGAGGAGGAATGTTTTCTGCACAGCGCCTCTCCATCAGCATAACACCTATGGCTACTCTGGCTACCATCCCCTGCGCTCTTCTTCGGCAGTGTTTGGTTGTGCCTTTACTGCAGCCCACCCATGCTTTTAACGTCTTTTCTGAGGCCCTTGCTTCTTGGAAGGCCTGTGGTCCTTTGTCTCTCCAAGGCATGACTGTGCTGAGCTGGGAGGGCTTATGCTGGCACGGCCAACTTTTGACAGCAGTATCTTCTTGGCTAAAACTCCCAAGTACCATTTCCTTGCTATAAAGATGACTTCATTCACTTTTAATTCCGTACTGATGAATCTTAGTGTTCCTTTCCTTCCATACATTGGTGCACATTTGAAAGTAAGGGTAATTCATTTTGCTCAGGCTGTAAGAGATAAGCCAGCAACTTTCAAAGCTCCTGTAAATATTTGGAATGGGGATCAGCATCCTGAGCAGCTAATAACATCATCATTCCATTTTTTTTCTTTAATTGGAGATACATAGGCTTGTCCAATGGGTTTGACCAATAGCGAGCAAGAGAGGTTGTCAAAGACACGGGTAATAAGTCTTTGCTTGTCAGGTAATTACCAGTGTTTCTCTTTGGAGCGGTAATTTAACATTAGTTTTGAAACCAGGGATTATAATTCAAGAGTTTACTACAGAATGCAAATCATATAGTGCTACCACAGTTGGAAGGCACCCTAGTGGCCTAGTGGGCTACGCCATGAGTTGCTCATCACAAGGTCAGTGGTTCAAACACACCAGACAATCCAAGGGAGGAGGAGGAGGAGGCTCTCTGCTCCCATAAAGATCTCGGAAATCTGAGGGGGTGGTTTTGCTCTGGTGCTATTAGGCGGCTAGAGCCCTGGTGGCCTACTGATTACTTGTTGGGCCTCTAACTACAAGGTCAGCAATTTGAAACCACCAGCCGCTCCTAGGAAGAAAGATGGGGCTTTTTACTCCTATAAAGAATGACAGTCTCAGAAACCCATAGGGGCAGTTCTCCGCTGCCCTATAAGGTCGCTCTGAGTCAGAATCTCCTCAATGGCATCGCTTGAGTTCGAGAGAATTGCTGTGAGTTGCAATCTACTTGACAGCTGTGAGGTTGGCGTGTGACAGTTTGACTGATGGTCTAAGTAAAACTAAATGCTGATGTTGTTAGGTGCCGTCAAGTTTGGAATCAAAGCGACCCTGCATGCAATGGAACAAAACACTGCCTGGCCATGCTCCATCCTCCCAGTTGTTATGTTTGAGCCCATTGTTGCAGGCCCCTCAAATTCATGGAAAATACCTGTCATGCCAGTAAAAACCTCAGTGTTGCTTCACTTTATCATGCAGACCACATAATCAAACGCTAGTCTTTTCCCCCCATTTAAGATATCGTTTTCTTACTTTGCAACCCTGTTCTGTCTGCTTTATTTGTGTACCTCACTGAGGGTGGAATACCTAGCTTAGCTTCTTGATTTTGTCTTCAGATTTCGAGGATTTGGTTTCCTCATGGAGGTGGCTTGGCATCTCTCTTCTCTTCTGACTTCTTATCGGTGATGTGCGTTACTGAGCACCTGCTGTAGACCATGCGTTATGCTCGGCACCAGTATAGAAAGCCAGACTCTCTCACTCAGTTATTTTGATGCCTATGGCAAGCTGCAGGGTAGGAGCTCTGGAGTCAGCTTTGCAATGTGGGTCACAGATGGGAGTCTTAACAACTCAAGCTATTTGGTGCCTTATTTTAAATAACTATGCTTGCTAAATGAGCGACAGTCTCAAGTTCTTCATTGCTGAAAGAGTATGTGTGTTGTGAACACATAAAACAGATCGCAACTGTATATAATTTTTAAACAATTGTTATTTTTAAAATGGTTGTTCTTCCCAAACATCCATGCTTATCATCTAATGTCAGTGTTAGATTATATGCATGCAGGTGAATTAACATGAGAGGGCTTCAAAAGGTACGTGGAAAAACTTCATCATCTTTGCATTCCACTTCTTCTCCACACACTTTTTGAAGGCCACTCACAAGGATACACGACCAATCGGGAATCCACCCCAGAAATATAAGGTTGGCTTAATATCTGAAAATTCATTCACGTGATACACCATGTTACTAGAATGAAGGACGAGAAATACATGATCATCTTCACAAAGAAAAGGCATATTTGACAAAAGCCACGACTTATCCTTGACACAAACTCTCAAGAAACCAGGGGTAGAAAAGAACTTCCTTAAACCAATGAAAGACATCGACCCCCACCCACCCACCCACCCACGCCAACGAACGTTGAGTTTAATAATGAGAGACTGAGTGCTTTCTGCTGAGATGGGGCGAAGGCAAGGGTATTTGATCTCACTGTTTCTCTCCAGTGTGTGGTGGATACTCACTTGGCTACTAACTGAAAGGTCGGTGGTGCAGATCCACCTAGGGGTGCCTTGGAAGAACGGCTTGGTGATCTGTTTCTGGAAAATCTGCCATGGGAAACTCTGTGGAGCAGTTCTACCCTGACCCGCGTGGTGTAGCCATGAGTTGGAATTGACTTGATGACAATAAGTGTTTAATATGAAAAAAAAAAAGTGTTTAATATGTAGTGGTCATTCTAGCTAGTGCAATAAAGTAATTAATTAAAGGTATACAGACTGTAAAGGATGTGTAGTAGTACACATACAAAAGAAAAAGCAAAACTTTCTTTATTCAAAAATGACAAGATCCTACATATAGAAAATACCAGGAAATCCACACACATAAATATTGAACAAATACGTGGATTTAACAAGGTTGCAGTCACAAGACCAACTAAATAAATAAGCTGGATTTTTACACACATGCGAGAAACAATCTGAAAATGAAATGAGAAAAACTACTTCTAGTGAAATTTTTTAAACTAATAAAATTATTCTTAGGGAATAAATTTAACATAAGTTGTACAAGACTCCAAAAACCAACCGTCAAGTTGATTCAGACTCATAGCGGCCCTACAGGACTGTGTTGAACTGCGCCTGTAGGTTTCTGAGACTGTAGATCTTCATGGGAACGGAAAACCTCATCATTCTCCCGAGGAGCTGCTGGTGGTTTTGAACTGCTGACCTTGTAGTTAGTTCCCACAGGAGACCCACTAGACCATCAGGGCTCTGGACAAGACTAGCACACTGAAAATTCCCAAATATTGCTAGTTTGATGCTTAACTAAAGATATTTTTTTAAATTGAAAGAACTAGAGAAATATTTTATGTTCCTAAATTGGAAGAAAATATAGCTAGGGTCCCATGGCTCCTCAAATTGATCTGTGAATCTACTATACACTTTATCAAAACACTGGCACACATTTTCTTGGGGGGTGTTAGAAATTGAGAAGCTGCTTTTGAAATTTATAGGATAAGCAAAGGAACTAGAATATTCAAAACCGTTTTGGAGAAGAACCAAGTTGGGGGACAGATAGATCAGTGGAGCAGAATTGAGAGCCAGCAATTAAGCTATCCATAGTGAATTGATTTTTGACAGGTGCCAAGACAACTAACTCAATGAGAAAACAATTTCCCCCCCCAATAAATGGTGCTGGCATAATTTGATATCAATCGGTTATTTTTAAAAAAGAAGAATTTTGACCATTTCTTCACATCTCCAAGAATTAACTCGGACTGGGTTATAGGGTGAAAAGACAATCCACAGAAATGGGTTATGAGATAGTGTGTTAGTCTGGGTAGACTAGAGAAACAAATTCATAGACACTCATGTGTATAAGAAAGAACTTTATATACAAGAGCAATTGAATATTGAGAAAACATTCCAGCCAAGTCCAGATCAAGTCGGACATTAGCCCATATGTCCAATACCAATCTATAAAGTCCTGTTCAGACTCATGCAACACATGCAATGATGCTGAGTGCAGGGAGATCACAGGTCAGTGGTTGAGAAATCTTGTGGATCCAGTGGCTTTGTAAGCATCTCAGCACTGGCAGGGGTCTCCACGTGGCTTCTCCAGCTCAGGACACTAACATAGTTCCACGTGTCTTGTCAGTAGAGCGTCTCACAGGAAGTGAGCAGAGAGAGAGAATTGCCTCCTGCCTCCAAGGAGGAAAAACAGGAGTTCCCAGAATTCTCAGGAGAAGGCCATGCCCACACAGAGGCCTCATTGGTTATATCTTGATTGACAGGCCACACTCCACCCCTTCACTCATAATCCTCTCAAATTGACACCAGATTATATAACTATCACAGATGGGCACCTGACTTGAGTAGATATTTTTCCAAAGAAGTCAACAAATGGCTAATAAGCACATGGAAAGAGCCATAAGATTGGTTGCCTACCAATAACAGCAAAGTGTAGAAAGAGGTGTGGTAGTTTTCTAATAGTCATATTTTTTAAAAGAACCAATGATACCTTTTTCAGTCTCCAGTAAAAATATTTCCTTAGAAACTACTCTGTAGCAAACAATTCTCTAGTGAACAACAGAAACAAACAAACAAAAGATCATTCACCAACAAAGAAGTACACATTCAAACTACAATGAGAGAGCACTTCTAGAATAAAAGTCTTGGTGAGGATGTGGAGAAATGGAGGTTCCCCTGCATTGTTGGTGACAATGTACAGTGGCGCAGTCGCTTTGTCATACTGTTTGGCAGTTCTAAAGGTTCCTTGTCATGATGCATCAATTCCATTCTTAGGTATCTTTCCCAAGAGAAAGGAAAACAAATGCCCACCCAAAACCTGAAAATGAATGTTCATGGCATATGTTAGTCCGGGTTGACTAGAGAAACAAATTCATAGACACTTAGATGTGTATAAGAAAGAGCTTTATATAAGAGAGCAATTGTATATTGAGAAAGCATCCCAGCCCAGTCCAGATCAAGTCCATGAATCCGATATTAGCCCATATGTCTGATATCAGTCTATAAATTCCTCTTCAGACTCATGCAACACATGCAATAATGCCAAATGCAGGAAGATCATGGGCCAGTGGGTGGAAAGTCTTGCGGATCCAGTGGCGGTGAAAGCATCTCAGCACCAGTGTGGGTTTCCACGGGGCTCACCCAACTCCATCAGTATAGCTCCATGTGGTTTGTCAACAGGAATGTCTTGCAGGGAGTTGAAGCACAGAGTATGTCCCACCTCTAGGGAGGAAGATAGGAGTTCCCAGAATCCTCATCCTTAGGAAAAGGCTATGCCCACACAGAAGCCTCATTGGCTATGACCTGATTGACAGGTCAGACTCCACCCCTTCGCTCAAGTTGACAAAAGATTATGTAACTGCCACATGGCAGCATTGCTCACAATGGCCAAGTGGGAACAACTCCAGTGTCTTCTCAACTGACAAATGGATAAAGAAAACGTGCCAAGACCCTGATGCAATCAGACCTTTGAAGCCAGAGAAGCCATGTAGAGACCCCTGCCAGCGCTGAGATGCTTACAACGCCACCGAATCTAAAGACTTTCTACCCACTGGCCTGTGATCGTCCTACATTCAGCATCATTGCATGTGTTTCGTGACTCTGAAGAGGACTTTATAGATTGGTATCGGACATATGGACTAGTGTCGGACTTATGGACTTGGACTGGACTGGGTTGGGATGCTTTCTCAATGTTCAATTCCTCTTGTATATAAAACTCTTATAAAAAAAGAAAGAAAGAAAGAAAATGTGGCAAAACCATACAATGGCATATTATTTGGCAGTCAAAAGGAATAGAGACTTGATCCAGACTATGTGGAGGAACCTTGAGAACATGCTAAATAAAAGAAGACCACATGAAGTCTTAGGCAAATCTGCAGGAATAAACACTAGATTAGTGGTAGCAGGGGCTAGGGGGCGGGGTGAGGGGCATGAGGAATGTCAGCTAAGGGGACAGGGTTTCTTTTTAGGGTGATGAAAATATTCTCAAATTAAGATAGTAGTGATGGCTGCACAATTTGGAATATACTATAAAACCATTGAATTGTACACTTTTCAATGAGTGAATTATATAGTATATGAATTATGTCTCGATAGAGCAGGCTTTGAACCAATTCAAGATGGTTCAGTCACTATCCACGGAAACAAGGGCAGCGGATGGGTTGCATAGCCACTAAATTGCTTGCCTCGTGCCTTTTGGCTCAAGGGGGAAACAAGCACCAGTGTCCCACGCAAAGCTAGCCACTGGCCATCCACAGGGCCTTGGTAGGCCACCCTCTCTGAGGGGAGCACCCTGGCTTGTTTCATACTGGGGTCAAAAACCCAAGCACAAGAGACTGGGGTGTTGTGCAGCACGCATGCTGCTCTTGTTCCTACTGGCCATGACTGACCTGTGTTGAACAATTCGAAGCCCTGTAATAAAATGGCTAAGACCTTGGGTCATAGAACCAAATGTAGCGGCTAAAACTATAATGCTTCTAGAAGATATAAGAGAAACCCTTTATGACCCGTGGTTGGTTACAGCCCAACCGTGACTGAACTTCTTCAAAAATAAGAAAATGTTTTTGGTATCAAAAGACAATGTTAAGAAGTTTAAGAGAGTATTTGCACATCCTATCAAGAATTTGTACATAGAACATATCAAGAACTCTTACAGCTCAGTATTAATAAGACAAAACACAATCCTATCTTTAAAAATGTACAAAAGATTTGAGTAGACATTTTACCAAGGGAGATTTAGAAATGGCTAATTAAACACATGGAAAATTTCCCAACCTCATTAGTCATTGTCATCATTTGCCATCCAGGTCCCAGCAACTCCATGTGATAGTAGAACTTCCCCATAGAATTCTAAGGCCGGGCTTTTCAAAAGCAGATCACTAGGCCTGGCTTCCAAGCTGTGTCTGCATAGGGTGTAACCACCAACTTTTTGTCTGCTAATTGAACACTTAACCGTTTGTGCATGCAGGAACTCCTCATTTGTCATTAGGGAAATACAAGTGAAAGCCACAATGATATGCTACTGCACACCAGCTACGATGGCTAAAAGAAGACAGTATCTGTATGGCTGGTGGCAATGTAACGCCATTGGAGACCTGGTGCAATGCTGGTGGGGATGTAAAATGGCAAGGCCACTTTGGAAAACAGCATGGCACCTCCTTAAAAGTTCGACTTAAGTTTTCCATATGGCCCAGCAATTCCACTCCTAGGAATCTTCCCAAAAGAAATGAAAACATTTGCAAACATAGACGTGTATGGGGCAGTCCGTAGCTGCATTATTCACGATAGCCCCAAACTGGAAGCCAAGGGTTCAATGGGTGGATAGATAGATAAACAAAAATGCAGTGTATTCATCCCAATGGACTATAATTCAGGAATTGAAAGGGATGAACTATTGATACAGGCTCCAGTGTGCTCGAACCTCAAAATCATCATGTTCAGGGGGGAAAAGCCTAGTGGCAGACTATATTTTATGAGCCCATTTATATGAGCTAGCTGGAAAAAGCAGATTTGTAGATACCGAAGGCAGAGCAGTGGTGGCCTAGGGCTAGGGAGGGATGGAAGTGGAGGTGGACTGTAAACAGGGACAGGGAAACATTTTGGGCTGCTTGAAATGTTCTCAAACTGGACCATGGTGCCACTTACAAGAATCACTGAATTGTACACTGGGTGGATTTTATACTTAGTGTGTTGATGTCAATAAAATGGCTGTAAAAAAAGTAACAGTGGGGTTTATGCCAGTTGACCAAAGTAAAGAAAAGTGCTTGATCCACCAGGGAGAGGTTCTGGGGACCAGATAGCATGGAAGATCGGCTTTGAAGGCAGAATAGAACTTTCAGATGATCCAGTGTGGAGAATGGGGTTAGTAATGACCCAGCAATTGGCACTGTTCTTGCCAGAGCCGGAGCATACTGCACAGACGAGCGGGCTGCAGTAGGAAGTCCTCCTAGAAAGAGCATTTGGGAGGGTGGTAAGAATAAAAATCGGTGTTATGGGAAGATTTCTCTGAGGGTTATGAGACATGCTGACCTGCTGTCCTTGAACTCGGGAAAGGCTGAGGGTCTTGACCAGGATGCTTTGCTGTTTTGATGACTAGTGTGTTGTTAGTCTGGATGCCCCCAAAGAACCCAGGCACCAAGGACAGACATTAGGCATCTGGAGCAGACACTGCTCTTGAAGGGAGTCCCAGGTATCTGCTAGGGCTTTCCTGTTCTCAAACCTGGGCAAATCAGTCCTCAAGTCAGGGGTAGAGGCGCCAGTGCCACTCCCTGGTCTCTGAAACTCCCAGGGGGCTGTTGTTCGCATGATCCCCTTGGTTCCTGTGCCCAGTTTGCTGCCTTTGCCTCACACAGATGTGACATCAACCCATTCTTCCATTTCTCTCAAAAAAATTCCACTCACATAAAGTATCCAAAGTGTCAATGTTTACCAAAGACTTGGGATGGGATAGTTGGGAGCACAGTGTAGAAATACTAATAGCCACAAAGTACGGTAAACATTATTACCCTGAAATGGCAACTTCAGCCAGGGAGTTTTACTGGCTGCTGAAGCTCACCAACCTCGGCCTTTCTTTATCTTAAATGCCCCTTACCTCTTTCCTGCTCTCTCCTCCCCACTCTGCCCCCTCAGTGGGAAAGCACAATGCAATCCATGCCCTCCAGGGTACCAACAGCCAGCAGCTTGATCTGAAGCCTATCTGAAGTAGCTTACTAAAGTATATCCCCCCAAAAGATAGTGCCTTCCCTAAGAGGGGTCCCAGTGCCAGCTCTTAAGATAAGCTACCCTGCTGCCTTCCAGAAGGAAACGTTATTCATTCAGTGTTAAAACATGGAGTTTAAGTCCAAGATGAGCTATTCATATGGAAAGATTTGACAGCTGGTTAAAGATCTGGGCCGAAATCCACACTCCACTCCTAAATAATAAAAGACAAACATTTGGAAATTGAGTAAAGAAAAGGAGAAGCCGATCTGAATCTGGACCTAGCTCACTATAGACGAAGGTTATATCTTATTTGATTCCACAGTGATCCTTCAAAGGAGGTGTTATTATCTCTGCTTGACAAATACGCAATGAAACCAAAACTCAGGAAGGTTAAATCTGCCCTAGGTGAAACAGCATCGGGGTCCAGTCCAGCTGGGGTCTTAAGCCAAAGTCTTTGGTTTGATGCTGGGAGGAAGAAAGGGAGAGAGAGAAAGTAGCGAGAAGAGGATGGAGGTCTCTGAGACAGGTTCATGTTTCTGTCTTCATGGTCTGGGCCAAGAATTGGAGCAAGAGGAAGAAGGTACCATTGGAGGGGTGGGAGAAAAGCAAAACCTTCAGGGGTTTTGAAAGGCACGGGGAGAGGTGCTGATGCCAGGGGCTTAAGTGGCGAGCAAATGTTTTGAGAATCATGAGGGCAATGAATGTACAAATGTGCTTTACACAATTGATGTATGTATGGATTGCGATGAGTTGTATGTGCCCCTAATAATATGATTTTTTTTAAAAAAGAAAGAAAGGCAAGGGGAAAAGAGCTTCAGCAATGTAGCTCAGCTGTGAGAAAGACCATTGGCCAGGTGATCCAAAGCACTCTTTCTGTAAAGCGGCAGGAACTCTGGTGACAATTGGAGGAATTATTCTTGAGATGCAAGCAGAAGGTGACTGGCTGGGTGTGTGTGTGTGAATAGACGATATGAAGGCATGGCAGAGGGAACACGTTTTGAATTTGTTTAAGTTGGAGCTATCAGGATACATTACAGTGTGAGTTAAGAAACCCTAGTAGGGTAGTGGGTTACTCATTGGGCTATTAAACCACAAGGACAGCGGTTGGAAACCACCAGCTGCTCTGTGGGAGAAAGATGAGGCGTTCTAGTCCCATAAAGAGGTACAGTCTCAGAAACCCACAGGGACAGTTGGATTTTGTTCTATAGGCTCGCTATGAGGTGGAATCAACTCAGCTCAATGGCGGGGTGGGTGGGGGTGTTGTGTGTGTGTGTGTAATGAGTTAAAAAGTCTCTGGAGAGAAAGACATAGGTGGATTGAGAAAGGATGATTATTGATGAGACCTCAAAGGAGGGAGAGAGGCAGTTGGGAATGAGAACTTCTTGACCTAAGAAGTTAACCGTAGAGTGGTGACAGGAGGGCTCTATCTCTGAGACCAGAGGAGTGTGTGTGTGTGTGTGTGTGTGTGTGTGTGTGTGTGTATCACTGTAAGATTTCGACACCTCTGTAATGGAGAGGAAGGCTGAGAAGGGAGCCCCACAAAGTTTGAAAGCAAACAAACTCATTGCCGTGGAATTGGCCCCGACTCGTAGCCACCCTCTAGGACAGAGTGGAACTGCTTGCTTCCTGTGAGTTTCTGAGACTGGAACTCTTTATGGGAGTAGAAAACCTCATCTTTCTCCCTTTGAGCAGCTGGTGGTTTCCAATGGCTTATCTTGTGGTTAGCAGCCCGATGAGTACCCCCACTACCCCACCAGGACTTCTTTCCCCCAAGCTGATGGGGTGACAGGAGGAAGGAGGGCAAGGCTGGCTGATTGGAGACTTTCGAGTATGGGCAAAATCCAGACCCATGGATTGTACCTTGCTTGGCATACCCAAAAGTTACAGTTCTTAAAATTATATTGTACTGGTTCACACTAGAGTCCAGGTCTAGGTATATATGGGATGTTAAAAATAGCCTTTCAAACTAAGAGTGGAAATGGAATATTCAATAGTGTTAGTAAAATTTTCCATTCAAGAAAAGAAAAATTAAACTTTCATCCCCCACAGTCCACTAGAACAAATTCCAGATGTAAAAACATTCAAATAGCAAAAAAAAAAACACAACAACCCCCAAAAACCATAGACTGCGAGGAGTAGGGAATGTTTACGAGTAGGGACATGCTTAATTGAATTAGGGTGTTCAGTGGAAATATGGTGTCATGGTTAAGAGCACTGGAGAAAAAATAGAGTGGGCTTGGGGCCTGCCCCTTCTCCTACAAGCTGTGTGGCCTTGGACAAATCACCTCACTGTGCACTAGTGTCCTCTTAGAAAATAAGATAATAAGAACATTACCTTCGCAGGGTTGTGAGAATAATCCACGTAGTCCCCCTTAGAACCCATGCAACACTCAGTAGGAGGTTATTACTGCAGGGAGGGGCAGTGAATTTTTTAAATGTGGCTCTTCTAGCCTAAGGAGCCTGGTAGCTTAGTAGTTATGCTTTGGTTAGCAATTTGAAATCAGTAGCTGCTCCTTGGGAGAAAGAAGGGACTTTCTACTCCTAAAGAGTCAGAGTCTAAGAAACCCACAGGGGTAGTGCTACCGTGTCCTTTCAGGTTGCTATAAGGTCGCTATAAGTCAGCCTCGACTCTATGGCAGTGAGTTTCGTTTCATTTTCTTATTTTCCTTTTAGCCAGTCTCTAACTTCCAGCAAAGGACCCACCCCACCCCCCACCCCCACATGGGTCCGGTAGGAAGGTGGGTGGAGATGCTGATGGGATTCACCTCTGAGGGACTGTGAGCAGGATTCCCGGGAATACCATCCTGCTGGGTGTAAAATGAGCCTTCTGAGAAGCAGGAGGAGGGATCTCATGACCAGCACGAGCCAGGAGGGGAGTGTGTTTGGGACCCAGCTCCCTGTACAGTGAACCTCCTAATTCAGGTGACAGCTAGACCATCAGAGCAGCAGCAGGACCAGAGCGTGGAACAGAACGGTGAACTTCCCAGCCCGTGGCACGAGTAAAGCAGCGCTTTGTGTGGAAGGCTGGCTGGGGGTTTGGGGTGCCTCTGGGCAGTTAACTGGGGAAGGTGGTCTTGCTGACCCACAGAAGTGGAGCTGAGTGCCTTCAGGCTGAGGCTTGCTTACTGGAGTGGGGGTCTCTGGGCACTTCATTCAGGGAGCTGGGCTTGCTGGCCCACCGAGCTTGAGCTGAATGCCTGCGGGTTGAGCCTTACTGCTGAGAGCAGTATGCTCCTTTGAGCGTTTATTAGCAGACCTGAAAGAACTTTGTAACAAGTCCTGGTAAACAACCATATTTCTCCCTTGGTTTACAACTTGTCCAATTCCTTAATAAACCCTTTCATCATGAATATTGTCAATAGATATTCGGACTCAGGGATGAAGGTGTTTTGTGGTTCTTTTCCTCACTGCCATTGAGTCAGTTCTGACTCATAGCAACCCTGCAGGGCAGAGTAGACTGCCCCTGTGGGTTTCTGAGACGGCGACAGTTGGCAGGAGCAGAAAGCCTCAGTAGAAATAAAGTACGGGATACTAATGAAAACACAATCACTGTGGGGTGTGGACAGTCCCAGCGTGGTGCAGATGATTAAGCTGGACAGTTAGCCAAGAGCTTGGCCATCAGACCTCACCCAGAGGTACCTCTGAAGAAAGGTCTGGTGATCGGCTTGCAAAAGGTCAAGGGCCTGAGAACCCTATGAAGCAATTCTACTCAGCACGCCCAGGGTTGTCCTAAGCCAGAATCGCCTTGAAGGCAAAGAACAACATCAGCTTGATTGTACGTACTTCTTCCTGATGGGACTCTGGAAAGTTCTGTTGAAAACTGGGGCATGCTCTACATTTTTATCTAGGTCCAGAGGTCTTTTGCCTCTGTTTCAAAAATACAGTTCAACAATGTACTCCATGTGTTTTATTTTCATTATATTTTCTCTCTTCTGGGCAGGGAGAGCATACATTGGCCAGATGGACATGTAGGTTCTTCCATTAGACATGTAAAACAAGATATTTAACATTGATGTGGAAAACAAAATATTTTTGACACCATAGCGCCTTTGATTTACAATTCATTCCTCTCTGCCTTTGCCAGAAAGGAAAAAACCTGGGCCTTTTCTGGTCGAACATTCTGTCATCAAATGCATTATCTCTCTCGTTCCTGTTACAGTACAGGAAGAGGAAAGTCAGATAATGCTCGTGGTATGAAGGGCCCCAAGCCCTGGGCTCCTCATCCACATATTTTCACATGTGAAATGATTGACAAGGGAGAGAGAGGGGGGGGTTCATTTCCCGTGCCTCTGCTCTCACTGTTCTTTGTGGCTTATGTAAGCCTAAAACTCACTGTCATGGAGTCGGTTCTGACACCCAGTGACTCCCTGTCCCTGTGGGGTTTTGAGGCTGTAAATCATTACTGGTGCATCAAGCCTCATTTTCTCTATGGAGTCACTAGTGGGTTCGAACTGCTGATGTTGTGGTTAGCAGCCTAACTTGTAACCCACTATGCCACCATGGCTCCTCTTACAGTTGTCTAGTTGATGATAAGGGGTTTAGAGTTGGCCAGGTCTGGGCTCAGACCTTGTCTTTGCTGTTTCTTAACTGTTAGCCTTTGGGCAAGTCTCTGAACTCTTCTTAGCTTCATCAACGGAAAGAAAAGCATGCACAAACGTAGCTCAGAGTTGACATTTAAAAGCGATAATCTGGGCAAAGTTCTTGTGTTAGTCTGGGTACTTTAGAGAAACAAATCCACAGCAACTTGTGTATAAGAGAGAGTTTTATGTAAAGGTTAAGTGCACATCAACAAAACATCCCAACCCAAGGCTGCCCAAGCTCACAAGTCCAACATTGACCCTTATGTCCAACACCAATCCACAAAGTCCTCCTCCATCTCACAAAACAGAGGCAATGATGCCGACTGCAGGAGGAAAGCTGAGTCAGTGAACGAATAAGCATCTCAGTGCTGGCAGGGGTTTCCACACAGCTGCTCCAGCACCCAGGGCTGCATCGGGGTAGGTCCATGTGGCTTCTCCTTGGGGATGTCTTGCAGGAAGTCAGCCTTGCCAGCTGAAGCAGGGAACTGCTAAGGCAGCTGCACCCTGGTCCAACCATCACAAAGCAAGAGACCCGAGAAATAGAAAGGCGAGGTTCACCGAGCCATTTATCCCTCCGCCCTTCAGTTAACCCCACGTGTTTATTGGCCAGGTTGGCACAATAAACCAACTCAGTTCTGTATCTTGTTCACGAGTTATTGTTAGTTGCTGTCTAGTGGTTCTGACTCATGCCAACCCCCTGTGTGCAGAGTGGGGCTGCTCATAGGGCACCCAAGGCCATGACCTTTTGACTTTCCATAAGAGCTTGAACATTGAAGCAAAATTTAAATAGCAACATTAATGTGATTTGTGTGGAAATGTGACTTTCTCCCCACAGGATTTGTTTTGTATTGCAGTGAGTTCGCATAGCATAAAATTAACAAGTTAAAACAGGCAGTTCAGTGGCATTGAACATCTTCACAATGGTGGACAAGACCCCTTGTGTCTAGTTCCAGAGCAGTTCCTCACCCCCAACTAAAACTCTTACCCGTTAAAAAGAATGGCAGAGACCCTCAATGAGATGGCCCCAAGCCTGGCAACAATCGTGAGGACCGTGTAGGACCATGTGTCCTTCTGTTGTCAGCAGGGCCACTAATAGAACAGACTCAAAAGCCAACAGGCCACTGAAAGCAGTTATTCCCCAGCCCCTCTTTCCCCCAGCCCCTAGCAACCACCAATCTCCTTTCCGTTGCTAAGAGTTTATCTGTTGTGAGTATTTTCTATAAATGGAATCACACCCTGTGTGCCCTCTTGTGTTTGGCTTCTTTCACTTGGCGTGCTTGTGTGGCATGAATCAGGTCTTCGCTGCTCTTTCTGAGTAACATTCTGCTGCACATGTTTTCAGTGCCCTTTCTTCCGTGCGTGGCCATTGGATGGTCCTGCCATTTGGCTTTTGTGAGTGGTGTTGCTATGCAACCCTATGAGTCTGTAGTCTATCATTGTATTTTATTTCTTACGGTTACCGTATATACTCGAGGATAAGCCGACCCGAATATCAGTGGAGGCACCTAATTTTACCACAAAAACTGCATTAAAAATGTGCTGAAAGACTCAGCTTATACATGAGTATATACGGTCCTTTAGATGAACCCATTCAGAGCAGGGGCAACAGCTGCATGTAGCCAGTGGTGTAAAATATAGGGCAATGAAAAGCTGGTGAGGATAAAGTGTATCCTTGCAGTATCCCCCAGCCCCACCAGTTTCTAGTGTATTTCTTGAGGAAGCGGGGTCCTTTGGCTTGTAGTTTTCCCCAGGCTAGATTTTGCTGATTGCACCCCTGAGCTGTCATGAATCAGTGGCTCAATCAAATTCACCTCCTTAAATTTTTAAAGGTTATGTTGAGTATGTTTTATTTACTGAGATACTTTGTTCTGTTTTGCATCAGTAGACAGATGTCTGGCTGTCTTGTTTTTTGTTTGGGATGTTTTGCTTTGTTTTCGTGTGTGGGTGACGAGTCATTGATTTATCAAGCATTGTCAAACAAATAACTTCATTTCTATCACTCCTTTTTTGTCTCTTAGCTGAAATAGTTCTGTCAAAAAAAACCTTATCATCTACTGGTTGGCCAGTCACCCAGAAGTGCAAGCTTAGTTCACCGGAAGGACAGGGAGGATGAGGTCTTCTGCTTTCCCTTGAGTCCCCGTTTCCCAAACCAGGACTTGGTTCCCTAAGGGGAATGAATGAAAAAAAAGATGACTCGTAGCTGCCCTGTGCACACACGATCCCAGGCCTTGCAGTGAATTTGACTGGAGTGCCAAAAGGCCCTATCTTTGACCTTTGCACATTGGCTCCTCAGTCCTTTTCACGTGGTCCTCCTCGGAAGTTTGGGGTGATATCCTCGGGACCCGGGGCCACAACAAGCGCCACGCCCCTCTAGTGAGTTTCGTGTCCCGGGCCTGGAGTGTGAGCCCTGGCTCCCTTTGGTGGGACATGGCTCCCGGAGACCAGAGCCTGGGCGTTCTTGGCACAGGAACTATTGTTCATCTGTAGAGGTATATCACACGCTTTGAGCATGAAAAGAGTTCTTATTTTCTTGCGTTGGAGGTGAGTTTGCCCAGCGAGCTAGGTTCTTATTGAGCAAATTCTGTATTCGGTGATGTTGCTTCTGTTTCCCACACCATTCTGATTCATTCCGTTTGGACTGGACCATTTCTCATGCTCTGTCTTCTTGTTTCCCTCAGGAGCCCTGGTGGTGGAGTGGAGTTGGTTAGGCTTTGGGCTGCCAACCTCAGTGGTTCAAACCCCCCAGCTTCTCTGAGGGAGAAAGATGAGACTATCCCCTGTGGTAAAGGGGCAGTTCTACTCTGTCCTAGCAGGTCACGGTGAGCCAGCCGAATGGACCCAGTGGCAGTGAATTTGGTGTGGTTTGGTTTGGTGTTTCCTTGCTCCCTTACCATCTGGTCTTCACTTTACAGTATTATTTGGTTTCCTATAGACCACTCAAAGGAGCTTGTGACTCATGGGGGACCTTTATTTTATGTACCAACTGTTACTTAGCTATCAGATCCAGGACTACATTTTTTTTCTCTTTAATCTTGACTTTAGTTTTTTTCTCAAGGGAGAACCCCTGCTTCTCGTTGATTAAATTAAATTATCCCATTATTACTCACTTACTTGCTATAGATCACAGCCTCAGAATAAAATGATACAGTACTACCACCAAAATACAGTTACTGTTTTGGTTTTGTTCTGCCGTTTTCCTCCTGATGGATAAAGTGTAAACTCATGTTTAATTTGATTTCATTTATGGAAGGGTAAGCCATTTACATTTTTTAGATGGTTGTCTGTACAGGAAGGGAAAGGACAAAGTGGAAGGTACCAGGATAAAAGCTAGGTTTCTTTGAATATGTATTATTTTGTATAGTTCAACAGCGGAACCCTATACACAGTTTACATAATTATTAATTTTTTAAATTGAAAGCAGCCCCTGAAAATGGAAAGTAAATAAAACAAAGGAGCCTAAATTAAATGCATGTGTTTTAAAGATCTTAATGGATACTCTCTGTATTTATACTGCTAAGAAGAATGGATATATACTTACAAGTTGACCAAAAGGCAACTGTCATCAGGATTGTGCATGCATGTGTTTGCTGTCAGTGTCTGTTGCTGCGGTTGCCGGCAGAGCCGTGTGCTGACTTGAGAGCCCGAACAAGCGGCGGGAGCTTTACCCCGTCTGTCAGGCACGATCTGTTATTGACCCAGTGTAACGGAGAGCCAGTGGTTACAGGAGTCTGTTTCAAAGACAGGAAAAAGTGAAAATTTGGTAGTCTTAAATGGATTTTTTTCTTTTAACCTGTGAGTATGTTGGAAGCTTACTCTAATTCAAACAGGTGTACACATGTGATCCGGTGCCTTGGACCACTGCACCATGTGCCAAGGGTACACATTTCAAGTTGCTCCCACCTACAGCCCAAACTCTAGAAGTGAACAGTGTCAAAGAACTGTGAAGTAAGTGGTTACACAGTGCCTTTAAGTTCATTTAAACTGGAAGTGACCTGTGTAATTTGGAGAAAAGCATCCCCAGGTGCAAGTATAAAGCAACCTGGCACTTTAATCGATATCGTTTTTCCCTGAAAAGTTGCCTACGTTGAAATATCATTTCAAACCTTATAAATATGACCATTTCAATATTATAAATAACACCATATCAAACCTTAAAAATGACGTATTTGTATGTTAAGTGCACTGGGGAAGTGAGCTCTTTAAAGGAAGTTTGCATACCTGGTTTGACAAGAATCCTGTTTTCCTATGATCTCTTGAGCTGAATTTTATGTACTCTTTGTTTTTTCATGCAAGGTAAAATTGCCATTACCTAGCATTACCCCTCTTGATAAGTTCTTTTTGCATCATGCCCCCAAAGGCATTTTTCTGTTAAACCTAGTCGGCTCCTTTAACCTCTTGCGCCAGGTCATTCGTGCCTCTCTCTTGCCAGCCTCATCCAGCCCCACGTGGTCCACCGTAACCTGTGGATGTCATTGCCCCAGATCCCTTACCTGACTGCCACGGACTTTGGTAACACCCTGGGCCTTACACTAAACTCAATTTGTACAATGTCAGACCCCAGACTCGCTTCTCTCCTTTCTTCACGGTTGACTTGGGCAGGCCATCCTTCAGTGTAGAATCTTTAACGTGTCTAATTTCACCGTCTGTCCACTAAAGACATAGACCTTAATATATATAGATGTAGGGCCCTGGTGATGCTGTAGATTAGGCAGTAGACTGGTAACCACAATGTCAGTGGCTCAAGCCCACTAGCCGCTTATCCGGAGGAATGTGAGGCAGTCTGGTCCTATGAAGACTTACACCTTAGAAACCCTAGGTAGGATCACTGTGAGCCAAAATTGACTCATAGCAGTGTGTTTGGGGGGCTCAAAGATGAATGACTCTTAAATTATTTGCAATGGCTGCTTGCGCTTAAGGCCACTAGGCACCTATCTTCTCTATAAATTATGCACTCGGAAAATAGGACTAGCAAGTGCTGTCATGAATAATTGATAATCAAGCTTTCCCAAATAAGCAATTGCACTGTCGTATCACTGCAGGTGGCTGGTCTTTGTGTGTTCAATTTGGTGGGTAACTTTTCCAAGGTCCTCTGTGGTTGCCCTCATGTGGGCTCTTGAGGATTCGAAAACGATGTTTTCCTCCTGTCTATAGCTCAAGAATTGCTTCACTCTGTAGTATGAGATATGATCCACATTGATTTGCTGACTAGATTTGTTGTTGTTGTTGTTGTTGTTGTCAGGCGCTGTCGAGTCTGCTCCGGTTCATAACGATCTGTGTCCAGCAGAAGGAAACACTGCCTGGTCCAGTGCCATCCTCACAGTGGTTCTTATGTTTGAGCCCGTTGCTACAGCCTCTGTGCCAATCCATGTTGCTGCCCTGTTAGTTTATCAAATGTGATGTCCTTCTCCTAGGTATAGCAAATCCAAAAATGAATGCATGCAGTGGTGGGATTCAAATAATTTAACAACCAGTTCACTGCCCTGATGGCCATTTTAAGTATTTAAGTATAAAAAATCAAGTAGAAATTAACTGCCAGTAAGTAGAAAAAAAGGATATGCTGAAAGGTAGTTTATTATTTCTTTTTTAAAACATTTTATTAGGGCCTCATACAACTCTTATCACAATCCATACATACATCAAATGTGTCAAGCACATTTGCACATTTGTTGCCATCATCATTCTCAAAACGTTTGCTTTCTACTTGAGCCCTTAGTATCAGCTCCTCATTTTTCCCCTCCCTCCCTGTGCCCCCCTCCCCCAATAGTTTATTATTTCATACAGTTAATACTTAAATAGGAAAAATAAAGGAAGGACACAAAGAAGGAGTTTTAAAATATTAACAAAAAGTATTTGACAAAAAACAATAAAACTGTTATTTCCATATTTGCAATATTCTTCCCTTTTATCTGAGCATCATTGGCTGTGTGATTTATCTTTAATCATCTCTTCACTGTAGAAGTAGGATACCATTCCTTTAGAGGTAGGCCAATAGATTAGAAAAAAGTTAGACAACTTCTTTCTCTGAATCTATTATATTCATCTTTGAAAAACCCCTTGCAGATTCTCCTGAATTTACAGCAGTTGTTCTGATCATACTTTTAGCTCTTAGACACTTTTAGGAATTGCATATTTCACTCATCATATCTCATGGGAATTGGAGGCATAACCCAAAGCTGAAACAAATGACAGTGTGGCATTATGCTGTTAATATTTATTCATGAACAAATGATACATTCTTAGAACAATAAGAATAAATTTTTATAACGTTCAATTTCTTTTAATAATAAACAAATACTACAAGCACAGTTCCATCTAATTTTTTACACCTTTGAATGGAATGAACAGTGCTATGGGTGCTTAGAATATGCTGTCACACAGATGAACATTAAAAAAGAGTAAGGGATGCAAATGTGTGATTTCCACATTGGGCAGCTGCCCAGCCACCCACTTTAGAGAGTACCCTGATTACAAGTGTTATTTTAACTACTGGTTCATTGAACTCAAAAAATTAGGTATTAGTTCTGCTGATCCGGTGCAAACTGGCTGAATCCCACCACTGGTTTAGCTCTTCTGCTCTGTCTTCCTTCTCTACTTGCAGACACTCAGTTTTTAGAATTTGCTGTAAATCTTCAACAAAAATTGCTATTGACGTAAGGGAGTTCATACATATCCTAGTAGTATAAGAGACAACCATTTTTGTATTAGCTTGAGCATTTGGAGTGGGTGAGGACATTGGCATGGCATGTGATGGCGTGTGCTTGCCTTGATGGGAGGATTGCGGTTGCCGTTCTTAGGTGCCGTTGCGTCGGTTCCAACTCCTAGCACTGACCTTAGTACAACAAGACGGAACACCTCCCCGGCCTGTTCTTGTGTTTGAGCCCAGTGTTGTAGCCACTGGGCTAGCATTCCATCTCAGGGGCTTTCCTCCTCTTCTCTGCCCCTCCCCTTTCCCAGCAAGATGTCCTTCTCCAGCCTGGTCTATCCAGGGTGTGGGATAAGAGGCATTCATTTAATCATCAAAAGTGAAAAGATTTCCATAGTGAATTTGTTGTTACCTAAACCTCCCGTTGTGACTTCTCACTGCCATCATATCCTGGCTCAGTTCCTTGGTCTGTCTGGCTGAGAGGTTGGTGGGAATTCTGACCAGATTTCATGTGGTAAGGGCAGTGTTGACTAAATCCCTGCCTTCTGTTAAGGTTGGGGTGTCCAGTTAAAGTGGGGCAAAAGTCCTGCAATTCTGGCCATCAACACTGGTGGTGAGTTCTTGGCATGCTGTGTAGTTAATTGTGGGACAGTGGTTCTCAACCTTCCTAATGCTGCGACCTTTTAATAGTTCCTCATGTGGTGGTGACCCCCCCAACCATAAAATTGTTTTCATTGCTACTTCATGACTGTCATTTTGCTACTGTTATGAGTCGGGCAACCCCTGTGAAAGGGGTCACAACCCACGGGTTGAGAACCGTTGTAACGTGGGAGAAAGATGAGGCTTTCTGTTCTCATAAAGATGTACAGTATCAGAAACCTACAGGGGCATTTTTGCTCGATCCTAAGGTTGCTGTGAGTCAAAGTCAACTGGATGGCAGGAAGTGTGTGGTATTTGATAGGTAAAGCCAGGGACAGCTGTATTATTAAAATTTGTATTTGCCTATGAAACAAACATTTATATCATTGAAGCAAATTAAAGTGTAAAGAAGCTTTCTTTTAGAGGCACATAGAGATGGAAATGTCGTGGTCAGTGGGTACTGAGATTTCTGTATATGAGTATGACTTGTTCATGAAAATCTAGGTAAAAGTTTTTTTAATAAATAAAGAAAATCTAGGTAAAGAAATATATACATGTATATACATGCTAATACTTGTCATTAAGATTCCTGGAATAACTGTTTCAAGTGTAAGGAAAAAAAATCAGTAACCAAATCCCTATACAGAGAGCTAACAATGACTACTAGAAGAAAGTGTCCGGAAATTGATTGTGGAGATGATTGCACAAATCTTAACATGAGTGAGCCATTAAATTGTGTGCCATATGAAGGATATGTGAATAAAACCATTTTTAAAATCAACACTTGGATATGTCCATTAATGTGGGTTGTGGGCCCTTTTTATAGGTCAGTGGTGATTAAGATTTGATGAAAGTGTGTTAAAAAGGAAACACTGATCTGTTTTATGTTTGGCATCTTGATTCTCCTAGCTATGATTCTGCTCATGTTGTGCCATTGTCCAAATTAAAGAAAAGAATTTCTAACTCTTGACTCAATTTGTTTGAAGAGTTAGACCGCCTCCCCGCTCCCCTCCCCCACTTAGTTTTGTCTTACTAGTTTCTTCTGTTTGTCCCTCATCAGGGAGCTATTTTGCCAGCCACTTCCTTATGGGAGGAGAGAAGTTTGACTCCAGTCACCCTGAAGGTTACCTGTTTGGAGAGAACAGCGACCTGAACTTCCTGGGAAGCAGACCGGTTGCGGTATGGTTGTGCTCAGTTCACTTCTGCCTGGGGTTCCAGTGGCCAGAAGCATCTTTATCAGCATAGGTTGACTGGTTGGTTCAGCAGTGTTTGCCACTTGGTCCGAGTTGAGAGGGAGGGGCCCTTGCAGTCCCACCACAGCCTCTTTAGCCATGCTTCCTGTGGAAAGGCCACCAGAGTCTGCTTAAGGGAAGGATGGCCCCCCAAAACAAAGCCTTCCAGAGGATTCAGATCTCTATGTGAACGTCACTTTTTCTGGAAGCCCCCCCTTCAACCCTACTTGCCATCACCTTGTTTTTTGTTTCTTCTTCATTAACACTAACCCCATAGAACAGCAGTTCTCAACCTGTGGGTCGCGACCCCTTTGGGGGTCGAACCACCCTTTCACAGGGGTCGTCCAATTCATAACAGTAGCAAAATGACAGTTAAGAAGTAGCAACAAAAATAACTTTATGGCTGGGGTCACCACCACATGAGGAACTGTATGAAAGAGTCGTGGCATTAGGAAGGTTGAGAACCACTGCCATAGAAGCTTCTATTAGTTTATCTCCTCTGTTAATTGTGTCATAAATAAAATGATCCTCTGAGTTCTCTTAGAATAGGACAAGGAGATTTTTAAAGGCGTTGAACAGTTGAAAAATTACATGGAAAATTATCATATGCTACGTATGATGAGCGGGACCTCAGAGGCTGGTTTGTATCAGGCAGTGTTCTGACTGGCTGATATTTACCGAGCTTTATGTTATCAGTCACATGGTTGTCTTGAGACTCCGGAAGATTTAGTTGAAAGACTATTTTAAAAATTTCAAAATAACTAGTTTATTCACTGTGCCAGGATGGAAGATAGCATGTTTATAAAATTCTGTAGGGTCTGGCAAGAGCATCCTTTCCAAGGACAGGTTTTACAAGGTAGGGAGGGGCCATATGTTTCCTGGAACAGTCGGACCAAATGCCTGACCGCTGCCTTCGTCTGCTGGGAACAGGTAAGAGTTTACAAACGTCTATTGTAGATAACGAGCAGAAATAGGGCCAATGGGGAAAAGTGGAGTCTGAGGTAAAATGGAGTATAATCCAGACCTGGATCAACTAGTTTAGTTAAGCCAAATGCCTCAGGTTTTAGGGTTTGCTTATACATTCCCCCTTTTGACAAAGGCACTTTGAGGGGAGCACAGATCACATTCACCAATATAGGAGTAACCTTTCTCCCACAAGGACTTTCTAAGGACATTCTGGAGTTTTATGTTATAAATCAATTAAGTGATTGATGAATACATTTTAGCATTACCTTGTCATGCTTCATCTTCAGGGTGAGCTGGCTGATAACAGGGCTAGTATAAATAGGCCACATTAGATGAACAAGTTGGTGTTCTATAAGGAGTGACTAAAGGTGCAAAATAGTCACCTTCAAACTTTGGCTTTTTCAGCCTACATAATTCTTTGCATAATGAGGAAAGTTGCAATGGAGTTAAATATAGTAGATGAGTATTTCATGGTTGTTTAAGTTATGCCTATAAAAACTAAAGCCACTCCATCAAGTTGATTCCGTAGCAGCCCATGAGGACCGAATAGAATCCCTCCATCGAGTTTCTCAGACTGGCTCTTTACAGGGCAGAGGGTCTCGTTTTTTTTCCTGGGTGTCTGGTGGGTTTGAATCACTAACTTTGCAGTTAACCGTTCAATGCTAACCTACTCTGCCACTAGTGCTCCTAGCTAACTGTTCTTATAATAGCTATAATTATGATTAACAGTAATCTAGAACATAGCCAAGAATCGATCCTATTTGGTAACCAGCTAAAGATATCAAGAAAGGAGGGAGCAGTCATAGGAGTATTGAATGTAACAAAGTAACCTTTTGGCAGACCTTTGAATGCCACTCTAAAATGTCTAATCTGAATCAAGATGAAAAATAGTTGGTGGTGGCTGGTGGAATGAAGAACTCCCTTTTCTATTAAAGGGCCAAGAATTTAGGGGCCCACCTTTTTGTTTTGCTCAGTCAGCAAGAGCATTTTATTTCTTCTGTTTGCGAAATTATTTTAGGTGGGCGAGCCTGGATTTTGACAATAGTAGGCTCAGAGGGGGTAGCGAATCATACAGTTAGGACCTTTCCTGAGCTAGTTTATGGACTCTGGCAAGGGCAGCTATTGTAACTTGTTTAAAGGAGAAGGCCTGGCCTTCAAGAACTTCAGGAGAGTTTGTCACAATATATCTCGGCTCATCATGAGAGTTAGTCGGATCATAGCTCATCTAAGAGCTGGCTACAGACACAATCAAATCAGGATTATCTGAAGGGATTTCTTTTAAATCCCCAGAGTGTTGGTCTAACATTAGGTGTATCCAGAGAGAGAACGTCAGAGAAAGGGGCTGACTGGCAGAGGTGCTGAGACAGGACAGAGTTTAGTGTGGTAGTTACAGCATGGTGCACATCCAGAAAGCGTCCCAGGACCGTATCAGTGGTGCCTTCTAACAATGTGACAGTGACATTTACTGTTCAGCAACAAGGAGGGTGGTCTTCGACTACAGGATCAAGCTGAAGGCCACAGTAGCCTATAAGTCTGATATCCTCCATGCTTCTGGGCCAGAACGCCTAAAGCATTTCCTGAAACTTCATGTATAAGCAAGGTAGAATCTAGATGGTAGTTAGGAACACCAGATGCAGGTGTGTTTGTTAGGGTTTCTTTGAGTTTGTGGCCTTCTGATCTTCTAACGTAATTTGAAAGAAAAATCTGATTTTGGAGGCTTTCAAATAATTATACAGGAATTGTACTAACAAGGAGAAATTAAATTTAAGCTCTACAGCAGCCACAAAGTACTAGAAACTTACATAATTATTTCTTAGTCTCAAAGATTCAAAAACAAAAACAGAAATGGTCTCCTTTCATTTGGGAACAATAGAAATAGCTTCTGCGAAATTATGTGGCCTATATATTTAAACCACAAACCAAACTCACCCAGGGAGTCCATGCTGACTCACAGCGACCCCTGTGGGATTCTGAGACAGCAGCCGTTGACGGGAGCAGAGAGGCCAGTCTTCTCCTGACTTGCTGCTGGTGGTTCCCAACTGCCCACACGCGGATCACAGCCCTCGCGTCATCACGACACCACCCACGTAGAGGAAGGCTGAAATAACTGTCGTTTTTCCATAGAAGCTTTATGCCCCTAGATGTTTTAACAAAGTTTTTCTGGCATCAGTACATGCTTGCTGGGAATTTGGAGCATATTAGTGAATTATCAAAATGTTGTGATTCAGATTCATGCTTAAAAATTAGCAGGGAGCATTTGAGAAAATAACTGGGAGGTGCAGTAAATTATTGAGGTATTGCTGTCCACATTAATTGTCGATTCTTCCTGTGTTCGTCCAGGTAGACTAGAGAAACAAATTCATAGACACTCATATGTGTATAAGAGAGTTTTATATAAAGGGTAATTGTACATTAAGAAAGCATCCCAACCCAGTCCAGTCCAAGTCCATAAGTCTGATATTAGCCCATATGTCCAATACCAATCTATAAAGTCCTCTTCAGACTCACAATACACATGCAATGATGCTGAGTGCAGGAAAATCACAGGACAGTTGGGGGGCGGGGGGAGTCTTTTGGATCCAGTGGTGTTGTAAGCATGTCAGCGCTGGCAGGGGTTTCCACTTGGCTGCTCCAGGTCCCAGGGCACGGGGTCTATCAGCGTAGTTCTATGTGTCTTGTCAGTAGAGTGTCTCTCCAGGGAGTCAGCATTGACAGAGAAGTGTCTCCAGCCTCCAAGGAGGAAAATCCAGGAGTTCCCAGAATTCTCAGGAGAAGGCCGTGCCCACATAGAGGCCTCATTGGCCATCATCCAATTGGCAGGCTAGACTCCACCCCTTCACTCTTAATCTTCTGAAGTCCCAAATTGACACTAGATTATGTAACTACCACACTCCCACATGAAGACAAACACATGTTGGCTGTTAGTGTACAGGAATATTAAAGAAGATGCCACAATGACAGTAAAACATATAGCATCCAGAAGAACATGAAAATCAACAAGAGGGTTTAGGATTACTTGAACTTAGGCATGGTAACGTGATTGCTAGCTGTTGTTTGGTTTCTTAGCAGGCAACACAGGCGTTTTAACGGAGGCTTTAGAAAGAAACTCCCTCGTTAGCTTCTCAAGTAAGGGGATATTAAGGAAACGGGGCAAGGGTTCAGATGTGCCTACTTGAGTCTGGCCCACAGAGTTTCAGGAATCATATAAGCCTAGGGGAAGTGGAGTAGAGGGAGTTATTATTATTATTTTAAAATTATTTTTATTATTTTTTTCTAATACACAACTTGTGCTTCCAAACAGCAAACAGCTTCCATTTGAAATAATTTTGATTCAAATTAATTTTAAAAATTGTTTTATTAGGGGCTCATACAACTCTTATCACAATCCATACATACATCGATTGTGTAAAGCACATTTGTACATTCATTGCCCTCATCATTCTCAAAA
>NW_022111358.1:46488052-46496272 GCF_000313985.2 Echinops telfairi | reverse complement strand
CATGTGGGCTTTGTTGCTTCTGAGCTTGATGGCTGCTTGTTTACCTTCAAGCCTTTAAGACCCCAGACGCTATATCTTTTGATAGCCAGGCACCATCAGCTTTCTTCGCCACATTTGCTCATGCACCCATTTGTCTTCAGCGATCATATGATGGAGGTGAGCATACAATGATATGATTTTTTCAAATTAATTTTTAAAGGTGTTGGGACATCAGGTTTAATCATATTTCTCCGTTTTTGTGAATTGTCTATTTCAGTTCCATTTACATAAAGATCTGGCCCTAAAAAATGGCTTTGTAACTTGGAGGTTCCTGGGCTATGACCAGTATTTACTGCTGCCACCAAGTTGATTGTGGCTCATGTGTTCCCAACAGAACTGAAAGTCTCACCTTTCTCCCAAGTAAATTAACAGAGTGTATTAGTCCGGGTACTTTAGAGAAGCAAATCCACAGAAACTCATGCGTAAGAGAGTTTTATATAAAGGTTAAGTGCCCATCAAGAAAACATCCCAACCCAGTGCTGCCCAAGCCCACAAGTCCAACCTTAACCCATTAACCCATATGTCCAATACCAATCCACAAAGTCTTCCTCCATCTCACAAAACACACGCAATGACGCCGACTGCAGGAGGAAAGCTGAATCAGTGAGCGTGTAAGCATCTCAGCGCTGGCAGGGGTCTCCACACGGGTGCTCCAGCACCCAGGGCTGCATTGGGGTAGGTCCATGTGGCTTCTCCTCAGAGATGTCTTGCAAGAAGTGAGCCTTGCCAGCTAAAGCAGGGAACTGGCTAAGGCAACTGCACCCTGGTCCAACCATCAGAAAGCAAGAGACCCGAGAACTCCAAAGGCCAGGCTCATCGAGCCATTTATCCTCTGCCCTTCAATTAACCCCACATGTGTTTATCGGCCAGGTTGGCACAATAAACTAACTACCTCAGAGAGGTTTTTAGAAGACAAAAGACCCCAAATAAAGCTCAAAGAACTACAATCCAAAGATAGTGGAGCTCCAGTGTTTGAGGTGTTCATCTGATAGCAACACCCTAGAATTCATGGAGAATAAAAACCACAAGTAGCGTGGTTGTTACTGAAGCGCAAGACCTCAGGTCCTCAGGGCTCGCGGCAGGTAAAGCACCTTTGAATTCCCCAGTTCTAACAGCAGATGTGTAGAGAAAATGCTCATAATTCTGTTAGAATAAAATAAGGAAGTTTATTGAATATAACAGCTCAAAATGGAGAGCCCACATGGAAAACCAGCCAGCGGAGCCAGAGGGGAGGTTAACATATGGAAATGTCAGGAATTAACAGGCAAATTTCTGATAGGCTGATATTTACAGAGCTTCGTGTAATCAGTCACAAGGGACCCCACCCATCCACCCCCAAGTACGGTTCAGTTGTAAGGCCAAAAATAGCTAAAAAATAGTTTATTTTTAAAAAAAAAAAGTTTCTTTTCCTACCATGCAGACATCTCGGGGCCAGTCGGTGAGCATTTTACAAACTTCATTTTGCAAGGGGTCTGGCAGTAAGCATTCTTTCCAAGAACAGGTTTTGCAAGGAAGAAAGTTGGTCGCCACTTCCTGGAACAGCCCACCCACCCACATTCCCAACGTCTAGTTTCATTTGCTGAGGGCAGGTAAGAGTTTGCAAAAGTCCAGAAATAAGGCTAAAGGGAAAAAGGAAATCGGGGTCTAAAGTAGAATGGGTGTTATCCAAGCCAGGACTGCCACTTTCGTGAGGCCTCAAGTTTCAAGGTTTGCTTGCACAATTGCCTGTGTAACTACAGCACAAACTTCCAAGGCAAAAACAACCCAGCCCACTGCTAGCCAATCAAGTCGGTCTCATAGGGACGCAGTAGGGCAGAGTGGGTCTGGAAGATTGCAGATCTACACCGGAGTAGAAAGCCTCCTCATCTTTCTCCCATGGAGCAGCTGGTGGTTTCAAACTGCTGATCTGTGGTTAGCAGCCCCATGTGTGACCCACGACACCACCAGGCTCCTTCAAAGGGCAAGCACTGTTTTGACTGTTGTGCCCCAGCACAGAGAACAAATCCTCGTACATAGTAATAAGCCTTTGATAAATATTTGTTACACCAATGACTGGAAATTTTTCATCTTGACCTCTGAGTTGACGGTGTCTCTCTCAGCTGTTTGAGAAGCTCACTCCATGGACTTTTGCGGAGCACCTCTCTGCACCCAGCATGGGGCTCTGCAGTCATGGCGCCGTGTGGCTGCCAGAGTGACTTATGTGTGCTTGATACAGGCGTGAACGAGTTAGCCTGCTGTTAGTCAAAATACTAGAAATATAACATAATTTAAGGTTTCGTTTGTTAAAAATCCAAAATGTAATAGCCTCCTCTCTTGTTGTAAAAATTCCTTGTAAGCTTAGTCAGCAGGGATGTCCTTGCTCAGGAAGGAGGTTGGCAGGTCATTAAGATAAGAAGCCGGGCCCAAAGCATCCCATTCAGAGGCCTCAAGGGCCGTTAGTCTGGTAAGGCCAGGCATGGAAGCATCCCTCTAATAAGGGTGCATGAAGCTTCTGGGGAGGGGGGCCTAGTGGCCCCTGGAGAAATGTAGGTATTGATCATTTCCAAATGATCATGGCAAAACCTGCCTTCTTGGATTATCAGTGGTATCCTGTGATCCTTGTAAAACCCGCCGACATGTTCCTGTGATATTGTAAAAAGTCTAATCACTTCCTGTGATCATTAAAAACTGCTTCCGTCACATAGTTTAAGGCATATAACTTGCTTGACTTTCACGAGAGCTTTGAAGCAGTTTGGTGGAAGCAAACCTTGTTCTTTCCTTCTGCCAGCACTTACAGAAATAAGCTGAGAATTTCTTGAATCAACCTGGTCTCTGGCTGAACACTGATGGCCTCGTGCTGAGGAAGGTTTCAGAGCCTTTCTTTCCTTCACGTCTATGCCGCTTGACGGAGGACTTCCTGTTACTCCCATTTTACACACGAGTTCAGGGAGATGAATAATAGTAACAGCTGCCATCATGTAGGCCTACCATGTCCCAGGTACTAAGTTTTTTACGCCGCTGTCTGTCTGTCTGTCACAGATCAACAACCTTTTCACTGACTGCCTTTGCCTCAGAATATTCTGCCCCCTTCAAGAAACTCCCAGTTCAGCAGGGCAGACAAATCGTCTGATGTTTAAATCCCAAGACCAGATCTGAGGTGATTTGCCTTCCATAGGAGTTGAGAGTGAGAGAAGAGAACTGCAGGGTAGGGGGCTCTGGGCTGGCGATGGAGCCAGGTGGAGCGAGCAGGCGGGCGGAGATCAAGTGGGGCTCTGAAATGTGGCTTGGTTCTGACTGGACAGGCAGACAAGGAGCCTTCTAGGACTGAGTAACAGGCCCCCAAACCTGCGTTTTGCTGAATGAGCAAACACCTGACTGCTGTGTGCCAACTACTATGAGGGGTAGGTGCCGGGGGTGCAGGGCGGAAGTGCACCCGGTTGGTCTAGCCCGGAACAAATAAGTTTGGTGGGTGTGGACATTTTCTGATAGCAAGACAAGATTGGAAGGGGAGTTGGGCACCCTCTCCTGTCGTCTGGGGAATAACTACAATTTTTCAGGCAGAAAATTTGTTTTTTTAGGGGGCTGCTCCCTTCCCCAGGAAAAGGAATCTAGTAATGATCTTCCATTTTCTTTTTTAATTTAAAAAAAGGAGCTGTCATTATTTTCAGGAGCTCTGGTGGCATAGTGGTTACACATTGGGCCGTTAGCCACAAAGTCAGAAGTTCGAAACCACTTGCTGCTCCAAGGGAGAAAAATGAGGCTTATGAGGCTTTCTACTCCCGAAGAGTTAGAGTCTCAGGAACCCACGGGAGCACTTCTGTCCTGCCCTGTAGGGTCGTGATGCGTTGGCATCAATTTGATGGCAGTGAGTCATCATCTCTTCCTTTCTCTCTGGAGTGTGGTGCCTCTTCCAAGTTGATTCCACCTCAGTGAGCCCACAGTGCAGAGGGCAGCCAGATAAGGGTTTCCCCGACTTTAAGTCTTTATGAAAACTGACTACCAATCCTTTCTTGAGAGGAGTGGCTAGTGGGTATGACCCTCAAATCTATGGGTCAGCAACTAAGCAATTTAACCGTTGAGCCCACAGGGGCCTGTCGGAAGATGGAAGACGTCTAGTACCCACCGCCTTCTAGTGGATGCCGACTCAGAGAGGCCCTGGAAGACAGGTAGAACTGCCCCTGTGGGTTTCTAAGACGGTAACTCTTCACAGGAGTAAAAAGCCCCATCTTTTCCCCATGGAGTGGTTGGTAGTTTTGAACTATTTACCTAAGAGGTTAAAAGCCAAATGCATAAACACTATGCCTCCTCCTTGGCCCAGTAGTACACTTCAAAATACCAAATCCTTCTGCCCTAAGCAAATTCCAACTAACAAATGTTTATCGGATGCCTACTCTTTGGTTTTGCTATTGCTACCTTAGCAGCCTTTCCTTTCTTCTTCCCGGATCAATCCAGAGAGGAATTGTCCTCACTTACCAGGACTCAGCTCAGGCTTGGCAAATGGCCTTTTCTTCTTCCACAGGCCTGACCTTCCATCAGTTTCTTCTGTTTGTTTTTCCCTCCCCTGTGGGCTACAGTAGCTCATATCAGACACGCAAGCTCACTGTCATTGAGTCGATTCCAACTCATGAAGCTCCTATAGGATAGAGTAGAACTGCCTCTTTGGGATTTCAGGCAATTTCAATCTTTGCAGGAGTAGACAGCCTCATCTCTCTCCTATGAAGCAGCTGATGGCATCGAACCGCCGACCTTATGGTTAGTTCAATGCATAACCCACTGTGGCAGCACAAATTCTTTGTAGTTCATATACCTTTTGTATTTTTGACCTTTCAAACTGTAAAGCTTATTTGAAACAAACAATTGCTTCTTTAGGTTCATCATGAGGTATATGCTGGTTGGTGAACTTTCTCAAAATGTTACCACCTCATGTACATTTCAGGGCTGGGCGATAAAGACAAAGGCAAAGACACTGCTGTGGTGTGGGTCTCGACGCACAGCAAGCCTGCAGGGCAGCGTAGACCTGCCCCACTGGGCTTACAAGGCTAACATGTTTATGGACTCGGGTGGCCACGTCTTTCTCCCACAGGATAGCTGGTGGGTTCAAACCCCTGACCTTTGGGTTGGCAGCCGTGCACTTTAGCCACTGTGCTACCAGGGCTCCCTGTGTAAGACTGCAAATGACAGAAACCTGCAACCCTGGATGGAAGCCTTGCCCTCAAGCTTCAGGACCTCCCCCAAAGGAGTATCAACATTGGAGTTATGTTGTTTCTATGGTGGAGTTATTAAGTGTGCTTAAGGTGGTATGGAGCCAGTTTTTCGAAAGGCACCATAATTTTGTGAAGAAAGCCAATCTTAGCGTTCACCTACAGTTGATCTGCCCACGGGTGTGGTTTGGTGCTGTCGATGCAGCTCCAACTCATGGCAACCCTGTGTCAGCAGAGAGAAACGCCGTCCTCACAATGCTGGAGCCACTGCCAGTCCGTCTTGTCCAGGGCCTTCCTCCTTTCCGCTGCCCCTCCACTCTACCAAGCCTTATGTTCCTCTCCGGGGCTTGGTCTCTCCTGACAACATGGCCAAAGGACAGGCAACAGAGTCTCACCATTCTTTGAAGGAGCGTTTGGCAGTATTTCTTTCAAGATGGATTTGGCTGTTCTTTTGGCGGTCCCTGGTACTTTCCGTCTTCTTTGCCAGCACCATCCTTCAAATGCATCCATCCTCCTCCAGTCTTCCTGATTCAGCATCCAGCTTTCACATGCACAGGAGGTGATTGAAAATGCCACAGCTTGAGTCAGGCGCAACTGAGTCCTCAAAGTAACCTCTGCTTTTCAACACTTTAAAGAGGTCTCAGGCAGCAGATTTACGCTGGGCGACATGTCGTTTAATCTTTTTTGACAGCTGCTTCCATGAGCATTGACTATGGGTCCAGAATATCATATAGAACAAACCTAGGACATCACCTTTTTCTTTCCCCATTTGGTATTTCATGATCTTAAAAATAGTTAACATTCATTGACCATCTCACTGTTTTCCAGGCCTCAGTTTTGTAAGCGCTTCTTATGTGCTAACTCATGTTGTGCTCACACCCTAATGAGGCAGACCTCTTAACCTCATTTGACAAGCCAAGAACACGAGACACACAGAGCTCAATAAAGGCTACAGTGCCTGCAAGTGGTCAACTCAGTATTTGAACCCAGGCAGGTCAGGCCCAGAGCCTGAGCCATCTGCCACTTTTGCCAGTAAGGTCGGGTGTCCTCACGACCTCTGCCCACACCCTGTTCCTGGGTACCTCTGTGCAGCTCGCTGGGTGAACAAGTGCAGGCTGGGTAGCTGTGTAAAGGGCAAGCCCATGGCATGGCTGTGTTCCCTTGCAGGCACTCTTCAGAGTTCACGTTTGGTGTGTAATTCCATCTGCCGTGCTGCCCTCTGGGCTTGGCCACCCTTGCACATCACACTTAGGTAGGGGGAGGTCCCGTGGCCAGAGATTGGTGTATCGCCTGAGTTCTGAAGACTGACTTCTACTCTCTAGTAGCCCAGCTCAGGTGTCAGCAAGTAGGCTTCACGTTACAGTGGGGATGGAACCGACTGCAGCATGAGGCCAGAGCAGCTCCTCCTTCCAGAGAGCAGGAACGTGGGGAGTGGGATGAGAGGACACAGGTTGTGCTGTTAAACTCTAAAGGCCACAGACTGGTGGGATTTCTTGGGATTTCTTAGTGGTCAGACTGAAAGCATTGCTTGTGGATCCACTTGAGACAAAATTCCCGACCAAGTCGTTTCTCTCCATCTATCCGTTTATTGGTAATATCATGATAAACGGAGCAAGTGGGCATCCTTCTGACTCAGTAGGGATGGAACTGTTTGAACACGGAACCGAGTAGTGATGTGGAGCAGTGTAGGAAACCCCATGCGGTGGTTCTGCTCTGCCCTGAGTCGGCATCGGCTCTGTGGTGCTGTCTTGCCTGTGTTTGTTGGGGTGCTTGAAAATGGCTGAGCTTGCTAGATGACGAGCACGGGCCTCTAGCTGCTGACAGTCCACACGGGTTATTTCTGCCCTGCTGGTGGGCAAGGTGGAGAGAATATGCACTGCCTTGCACATCACTTTCTGAAGTGTGGCTGTGGCTGTGAACAGGCTTCCGCAGGCGTTTCTGCCCTGGACCCTGGAGAGGTGAGCCAGTGCCATCGTGTTTCTGAATCACAGATTCCCTGGGCAGCTGAAGGACTTGAGACCCAGAGACGCTGGTTCATAAAGAGGACAAAGCCCAAGAATGGTCAGCTCAGGGCTGCACCCAGGCCAGCCGGCTGCCACTGCTTGGGCCACTCTGCCATTTCTGTTGATAAGGTCAGATGTCCCCAGGACCTCTGTGTGCACCCTGCCTCAACCCATCCTCTGGTGGGGAAAGAGCTGGGCTGTCTGCTGCTCCGTTACTGAGTTTGATTTTGTTTTGTTGTTGAAGTCTTAAGTTATTCAGAGGATTTAAGCCCAAATCCTAATATAATAATGAATGTTGGATTGCCAGAGGCTCTGGTGGTACCTTGACACTATCTGCCTTTTGTAGCCAGGAGTTCAAGTCCTCCCTCCACCCAAGTGGGAAAATAATTGTGCTTCAGCCTAGGAGCTCACAGCACCTGAGTCTTCCTAAACCGGCTCAGGGCTCCTGCCCCAGGGCTAGGGTGCTGATGGGGAGAAGTAAAGTACACATAGGTATATTTTTCTTATTTCTCTAATAGAGGTAAACCAAAAAGTTGTATTTAAATTCAATGTCTATAAATCAAATCCTTTTATTAATTTGTGAAGGAGTGTTTTGCAACAGTTTTTTGTGTGCTTTTTTCCCCCATCCACTGTGGCAAGGAATAACATGCTAAGAGTTGTGTTGCTACTCATTCATTTATTCAGCAGACGTTATGAGTCAGACAGTGAGCAGAAGCAGGTGACCCTTGGTATGAAGCACTGTGGGAAGTCCTCCCTGAGAGAGAACTGAAGAGCGGAGGGAGTCCCTACAGCAAGAGCAGACACCGGCTGGCTGAGCTTCTGGAGAGCACGTCCCTGAGTCGGAGGGATGCCTAGGTCTTCCCTGGAGGAAGAAAACAGGAAAGACATTCCAGGCAGAGTTAAGAGACAACAAAGGAGCAAAGTACATACAGTGAACCCTCGTTTATCGCGGTTAATCGGTTCTAGACCCTACCGTGATAAATGAAATTCCGCGAAGT
>NW_022111358.1:46472622-46487764 GCF_000313985.2 Echinops telfairi | reverse complement strand
AAGTGGCGAGGGTTCACTGTACACACTTTCCAGATTGGTGGCCAGTCTGTACAGACTGGACTCTGGGAGGTTGGTGGAAAGTGGAGTTGGAAAGACACCTCAGTAAATTTGGCCCATGTCTGAAGGGCCGTGAAGATGTGGGAAGAAGTTTGTTCCTTCTACACCCGAGAGATCATAATCATGATGAACTTGGCCTCTCGTTAGCTCTGTGAACGCTCCTTAGAGGCAAGAATGGCGAGACTTGGTCTCACTTACTTTGGACATGTTGTCAGGAGAGACCAGTCTCCAGAGAAGGACATGCTTAGTAAAGTGCAAGGGCAGCGAAAAAGAGGAAGGCCCTCAGTGAGGTGGATGGACACAGCAGCTGCAGCAGTGGGCTCAAGTGTGGGAACAATTGTGAGGTTGGTGAGGGCTGGGAGCGTTTCCTTGTGTTGTGCACAGGGTCACTGAGCTAGAACCGATTTTGCAGCACCTAACAACAATAATCAGTTGATGGATTTACGAAATAGGACTTATTTTCATCGTTTAGAACATTAGACACCCAAATTCATGGTGCCACCTCTAGGGTGGACCTCTGTGTTGGCTCTGTGGGAAGTTTCTTGTCTCTTCAATATCAACGGGCGCACTGTTCCTTGGAGATCTTCCTGTGCTTTAGGATCCATCTTCCCTGCGTCTCAGCAGTTCTCACACAGCACAGGGACCTTGAGTCCACAGGTCCTAAGCTGCTTCTAACTCTTGTTTCTTACCAGTAGGTTTCTCTTTTTCTACTCGCTTCTTCTTTTGTGACCAAATCCAGAGCAAACTCTTAGGTATGGTGGTCCTACTTTCTCAGCTTTGCACAGCGCCATCCCCTGGTACTTATAAACAGCAATCCTACACTCCTGAACCGGGGTGGTAAAGGAGCTCTCTCAGAGGCTGTGGCCCTACCCTTTGAAACTCCAGAAGCCACGGCCCTACCCATATTCCATGTCTCTCCCCTTAAGATAGGATCAGGGCTGTGACCTAAGTAAGGATTTTGCATCCTGCCCCAGTCCCTTTACAACTGACTAGCTAACACATCAGATCATTTACTGTAGATAATTACATGGTTACACAACTGCCAAACCATGGGGGAATCATGGTTCAGCCAAGTTAACACATATTTTGGGGTCACAATTCAGTTCATGGCCGATACTGAGGGTCTAAGCTAAGATGATCGCATTAGAGATAAAGACAGTGCAGTTCCAAGAATTGTGAGTCCTAGGAGCTGAGGGGCAGGAGCAGTTAAAGCAAAGAACTTGACGAGGAGCAGCCTGTGCCTGGGTTTTGCTTAGAGATCTGTTTGTGCTCTGGCCCCATTGTAACTAGACAGGATGGCCACTCATTGCCCTGGAACATACTGCCCTAAAGCCCTTATAAACCATTTCCACATACATTCCTGTGTGTTTGTAGGTGGTGCACATACATGCACATGTATGTGTTTTTCTAGATTGGCCTTTTGCATGTCACTTTCTAGCCCAGCGGTTCTCAACCTGTGGTTCACAACCCCTTAGGGGGTCGAACCACTCTTTCACAGGGGTTGCCCAATTCAAAACAGTAGCAAAATGACAGTGATGAAGTAGCAATGAATGATTTTTTTAAAAAAAGAAAGAAAGTAATTTTATAGTTGGGGGGTCACCGCTACATGAGGAACTGTATTAAAGGGTCGCGGCATTAGGAAGGTTGAGAACCCCTGTTCTATCCTTTTCCTTCATAACTGTGCTTCCGTTTCTTCAGTTTGGCAATATGTATTAATTGTGTAGCTGTGCATGCCCAGCTGTTTCACTTCTCTGAATCTCTTCTACAGAAAAACTGTTGAGTGTGAGATGATTCATGCTTACAATGTACAGTGTAACATTACTTGCCATTGGGAAAAAAGAGAGACCCTCTAAAAGACCGTTATAAAGGGACTGGTTAGACAGACTGATCTGCCTCTACCATGAACTATGATTTGGCTAATATGAGACAGATCTGTAACTATTTACAGGACTAGAAAGCCCAGGCTTTCTCCATGGAGCTACTGCCGGTTTTGAATTGCCAACCATGCAGATTGCAACCTGATGTTTAACCACTACATCACCAGGGCTCCATACACACCAACATGAATATAGGTCCATGATCACTGCCCTCACCAAAACATGCCGCTTGTTTGTTCTGTGCAGTGTGCTATGTAGAGTCTGGTTTGATTTGACTTTCTGTCTATGTGTGCATTTACCTATTTATACAGGCACATGGAGGAGCCCTGGTGGCATAGTGGTTAATCGCTGGACTGCTAGCCCCAAGGTAAATAGTTCGAAACTACCAGCCACTCCCTGGGAGAAAGATAAGGCTTTCTACTCCCTTAAAGGGTTGTGGTCTGGGAAACCCACAGGGACAGTTCTACCCTGTCCTCTAGGGTGGCGGTGAGTCAGAAAGGCCTCTACAGCAGTGAGCTTATGGCTCCACAGACCCCGTACGTTGTGTGTGTGTGGGGGTCATTCTTGGGGACATCGCTTCCAGCGCCGGACTACTGTGCGGCTGGGATTTTCTGCAGTGCGTCCGCGCTCATCTGTTCACCAAAAGCATGTTGGCGGTTTTGAGCAGAGAGCGGGCCTGTTTCTGAGGGGCGCGGGCTCGGCACGGAGGAGGTAGAGGAGAATTCTGTAGAAGGAGCGAAGATTAAGGAAGGTCACGGGATGATGGTCGCACATTTTTTTACGTGAATGACAGGAAGGGTGGGGTCTGCTGAGTGAGGCTGGTGTGTGTGTCAGGAAGTGGTGGGGGCCTGTGGGGCCGATAAGCCATCTGGTGAGGAATGGAGCCCCGGGGGCTTGGCCTCAGCATGCCATGATTCACCTTTTGAACGTTTGATTCACCACAGTTGCAGCCCGTTTTCTTTTTTATTCTTGTAAACCAACCTAGGAATAAAAGAAAACCTCACCTTGAATAGAGCTAACCTAAAAAATGAACATTTGTACTTTGTACTGGTTGAGGAGCTTTCTGAAGGAGTTCACTTGAGGGGTGTTGTGTGTGTGTGTTTTGTTTTAATAAGATCATTCTTTGAAAACCTGCCTTCCTGCTTGCACTCACCCTCCCAGCGCCCACCACCGGGATCGGTTGAGTAAATGACCATCACCTTTTCTACTCCGCACCATGTGTCGCCAGCATTGGCCTGGGGGAAGAAATGACTGGCAGGTCAGAGGAAACTCTGTGAGTGAACTTTTTGGAGGTATTCTGTTTTGAACTCTAACTTGTTTTTGTGTTCTTAGAGCAGCACCAAGCAAAACAAACAACCAGAAACTGCCCAAAGACACATCCCATTTATGTCACTCTGTTTCCTTCGTGCATGGAGCCCAGGTGGCATATTGGTTACAGGTGGAGCTGCTAAGCAAAAGGGCAGCAGTTTGAAACCGCCAGCCACTCCAGAGGCGGTAGAAAGACGAGGTTTCTAGTCCTGTAAAGAGTCACAGTCTCAGAAACTCACAGGGCAGTGCTACTTTGTCCTACCAGGGGGCACTAATTGGACGGTAATGAGCTTGGGGGTTGTGGGGTTTATCCTTCATTCAGATGAGGAAGTCATTTGAAACACCTTTTTCTAGGGAAACTTGCCTCCCAGCACCTACATGCTGGAAATGGGTGGGTGAATCCTGAGGACTGAGCCAAGACTGGTGCAATATGCAGATGATACCACCGCCTGTTTCCAAAGAGCATGGTTTGGCTTTACAGATTTTGTACGAGAGTTTTGACTCTTTCTTGACTTCAGAAGTATGGAAAGGCTGGTGATTTTTATTTGGAGAGTAGAATGTTGTCAGAGCAACCAAAACAGACCATTCAGTGTGAGTGTGTGTGTGTGTGTGTTGTGTGTGTGTGTGTTCGTCTTTGGAAAATCCATTGTTGATCATAAAAAAGAAACGCCTGGGGGAGCTCTTTGGGTCCCTGCATTTGCTACCAGGCCTTAAAAGTGGGATTTTCATGTGGCTTCTGTCCGAGGAGTTCTCTGGCCGGAGGCAGCTGTGTTTATGGAGTTGGATTTATGGGTTAGCTGATCCGAGGGGGCTGGTGAGTGTGCCGCACATGTAATGAGGTGGGGGCTCCTGAGACGCCTCATCAGTGACATGACTCTTCCTGCCAGCTGTGCTGTTTGTGTCTAACTTTTCTTTTTTTTAAACAAACAGCTGCTTTTCATTTACTGGCCACTGTTGTTGTTGGTTTTTTCCCCCCGCCCGTCAACGTTTTGCCGGGAAAAGTCCCCAAGCCGGGAACATACCATAAACATACATGCTGTTAAAAGAATGCTAATGTGAGCACTCATGCCACCACCCCTAGATCCAGAAGGGGGACATTGCCAGTGCCACATGGGTCACGTAAATTAAAAGCATTTTCATTAAACTGATCACATTTGTGTTTTATTAGCGGCTTTGTTGTTAGGTGCCACCAAGCCGATGTCTGTTGTTTCCCTCGCTCATTCTCTCTCGGCCTCTTGTGCAGTTTCCATCTTTCCCTGATGGTCAGCCCGGATCTCAGGGGAGAGACTTGGAGGCTACTGCTCAAATTTTAAAAAGCAAACGGTTCCTACACATACCATTGAGCAACGTGGATGACATTCTGCAAGTTGTGCCTTTTCGGAGTTGTTTTCCCCCCACGATCATCAACTCACTGCCCTGAGGTTCCTATCTAATGTCTCCAGTAGCTGTCACCAAGTTGACCCCAGAGAGATAGTTCGTAAAAGCCCATAGTGCTCAAGGCAGATGATTTTTTTTTTTTAACAAGTTAAACGAAAATGTTGTTTGGTTTGAAGGCTTCGGGGGATCACTTTGGTTGCAGGTTTGAGGAGGATCTCAGGATGATAAAGCTGTTGCAGGAGCTCCTCCAGCCTTCGTGGCTCCAGGAAGTGTGGCGCTCCTGACATGGCCTGGAGTTTGTAACCCCAAAGCATCTGCTCCGTGGGATCCACTTCTCTGTTAGCTCAAGGTGCTGCCTCTGGCTGAGATGCCTGCAGGAGAAAGTGTCACTTTGAGATGTGAGAAAGTAGGTCCTGGCTTTCCCTCTCTGCACACACTTGAGGGTAGAGATTTGGGGATCAAAGGTACTGAGGGACGTTGAAATGTAGCTGAAAGGTCTAAAAACTCCTCTGGAAATGGAACTTTGCTGGGGACAAATGAAGATGAGGATATGAGATTTTAATAGTTTATTAGCCTGGTGGATTATTTTTGTCTATGTAGACCTATTTTCATGCCAATGTACACAGATCTGCCTTTTTCTGGGCTGAATAATTCATAGTATAGACATATACCTTATTTCATCATTCTCTGATAATAGCCAATTAGGTTGTTTCTAAGTTTTCGCCACTCCAAGTAATGCTGTAATCAGTATACCTTAGGAAGAAACCATTTCACATGTTCAAGAGTATGTCAGCCAAAAAGACCCAGAGAAGGGAAATAGCTGGATATACACAGCTAACATTTAAATGCACCTAGCCATGCCGAAGGCCAGAAACTGTTGTGAAATATTTGCATATAGCAACCATTTTTCATTCCCATTGCTGTATGCTGTTCTGTGGTTTGAAGGTGATGGTCTCTTTTCCATGAATATTCGTGAGTGCTCCTACACATGAGTGTGTATGCGTATATGCGCAGGGGCCTATAATTCTGCTGAGGGCATTTTCCTTGTTAGGGATTATACTGCTGTGAACTTTTTATCACACTGATGAGCATGTTTGCATATCTATCCAGAATACACCTAGGAGTGGAATTACTGGGTCATGAGTATGCTGAGCAGCTTCTCAGCGTGATTATAACAGTTCATCCATCCTCCTGCCCGCACTTTGAGCATCCCCAGCACTTAGTAGTTTGCACCTTTTAATTTTATTTTAGCCTTCTGGGGTGTGTGTGGAATTCATTTACATTTTTCTGGTGACTAATAAAGTTCCTTTGTGAAGTGCCAGATCCAGTCGTTTGTTAGTTTTCTATTAGCTCATCTTTCAGGGTAAGGAAATAATTAGGAGATGTGTGCCCCAGCAGATAAATACATCATCAATACCTCCTCCCAGTCTCCACTCACCTTTTCACTCCTTGGAGGGAGTGTCCTGTGGAGAAGTGTGCTCAGTGTGAATGTCCCGTTTGTCAGGCTTTTTTCTTGCCTTCTCTGGCTCTTTGGTTAAGAAATCTTTCCTGAATCCAAACCATAAAGGTGTCCGTTTCCTGCTTTAGCGTATCGGCGTTGTTTTCTCACTGCTGTGGCAGCTTTTGGAATTGATTTCTGAGTGCGGGATGAAGCAGGGGCCAGGATACACATGCACGCGTACACACACCAACAGTTGCTGAAAAGACCTGTCAACCTTTGCCCAAGACTTTACAGGTCACCTTTGTCATAAAGAGTTACAGTCTCAGAAACCCACAGGGGCAGTTCTAGCCTGTCCTGTAGGGTCGCATGAACTGGCAATGACTCGATGGCATTGAGTTTGGGTTTTGTTATAAATTAGGAAGTTGGGAGGGTACTAAGACACGTGGCCAGCAAGCATTCTGGGAGCTGAGTGGGGAAAGGAACTGAGAAAGATGTGTGGACATCCCCCTCTGTTTTCAGAAGAGTCCCCTGGTGCTTGGCTGTGCCTGGTCACCTGGGACAGAGAGCACCCCCACCCTCACCATCCCGCCCCGGCCCCAATTTCCTCTCTGGAAAACCAGCAGTCTGCTGTTAGATGGGCATGGAGGGGTCCACGCTTCGTGGTGTCTACAAAAAGATCTCGGGCTCTCAATGTTTTCCATTCAGACTGACCAGGTCTCCCCTTTCAGCCCGCTGGCACCCCTCACTGTCAGGCAGGCCGCTGTCTCTGGCTGAAGTCTTTCCAGCCCGCTCCTGTGGTGCTTCCCCGTTCTCCTCAGCCCTGTCGCTGGTCTGTGTGTGTCTCAGAGCCCATGGTTTTGCTGTGATCATTTCCTGGACCCCTTGGTATCCTCTTGGTGTCCCCATTTCAGGTCCCCTTGATGTCCTTTCTACCTCATGTCCTTCTCTCATCCCTCTAGGGTCGTTGAGGGGGGGCTGGGGAGAGGATGTGTGTTTGCATGGGGCAGACACCAGCCTCCACACCCATTTTTGCACACATTCAAGCCGGTGCCGGCGGGGCTGTGAAACCCTGTTGGATTGGAAAGGTCCTGCCATTTCTCAGTCCATATACGCAGGTGCTTCAAAAAGTCTGTGGGAAAATTGAATGAAAAAAATCATGTAAATTTCCCCCAAGCTCTTTGGAGCCTCCACAAATAGGAATTTAATGCTCATGTGTGTGTGTGCCCTGGTAGCACAGCAGGTGAAGCAGTCAATGTGCTGCTAGCTGCTCAGTCAGCAGTTTAAGCTCCCCAGCCGGGAGGAGAGGATAAAGCAGCTGCCTGTGCCTGGAAAGATGAAGCTCTAGTGGGCATCCCTGCAGGGTTACTATGAGTCAGAATTGACTCCATGCCGACGCATGGAGTAGACACACCATCTGACATTGTGTGATATATGTGTAACACAACTTACTGCCCAGCCTAGAAAGGGAATGAATGAAAACTTCCCTTCTGCAAATTAGAAATAAGCTAAATAGTAGCTATAAAACAATCTTTTGTTGAGCTAGAATATAATTTGCCATCACTGGGGTGAGCTCTCTTTTTGTGGAGGGCTGGTAATTGTCTCTTTTGGGCATTCCTACTGTGTGTGTGTGTGTGTGTGTGTGTGTGTGTGTGTGTGTGTGTGCTCTTTCATGTCAGCCCTAACTTGTACCGGAGGCACTTGAGTGGTTATTGTGGAAATCAAGAAACCTCCAATAGTTCACCAGCACACAGTACCTCTGTGAGGGGAAGCCAAATCTGAAAGGAGGGGAAGAGCAGGCTAGTGAAACTCCAGCTTTGTGGCTTGACAGAATGTTCTGTTCATCTGTATTCTCTTCCAGCCTTGGCTCTGTCTATTTGCATTTAATGGCAAGAATTTCGTCTAAACACAGACGGAAACCTAATTGTGTCCAGTACTGTACAATCCCAGACGTGGGAACCAGAAGAATATTTCTGTAGGAGGGACTGGTTCCAAGTAAGACTTCCTGGCCCTTGGAGGTGAACCAGCCACTTCCCAAGCTCACTGGGCAGCAGTCTGCTTTCAGGAGCCTGCACGTGACCCTGCATGTGACTATGTGAGAGGTGGCAGGCAACTGTGCATCTGCCCCTCAAGAGCACCCTGGAAGGTCTCTGAGGGTCTAAAGGAGGAGCCCTGCCCGCCCGGTGGGTTGAGCCAGTGCCGCTGCCACCGTCACTTCGCTTTACGAGCTCACCAGGGTCATAGTGGACAGCAGGAGCACTGGCTTAGCTCTGTGTCCCTGGAGATGGCTTTCCTCGTTGCCCCTTGAAGCTCAACCCAAGTTCCTGTGAGAGAGGCTTGCCGTCCCCATGGGAGGTGAGCTGGTCCACCAAGGAGGCCTGTCCTGCTTGTGTTTCCTCCCAGGCCTTAGAGAACTCAAGAGACAGAGACATCCATCTGATGGCTTGGGCCTCCCTTGTTCATTCGCACCCTCTCCGAGTGTCCAGAGCGGCCTCAGAGGTGGGGCTCCTCCATGAAGCCAAGAGCATCGTTAACAGTGACCCAGCAGGTGCCCGGGTGGGACAGTGGTTACATACCTGGCTGTTCTAACCCGTGATGGGCCCTGAGGGAGGAAAGTCCTGGCGGCCCTGCTCCTGTGCAGGTGACAGCCGGCTTTAATCTGTCTGCAGCACCGCTATGAATTGGAATCCACTTGACAGCAAACAACCACCACAATGGTAACCAGTGTTCTCATAACACTGTATGATTTTCAAAACGTTTTTTATTGGGTTTTAATTACTCCAAACCACACACAAGCCCACTTCTGTTGAGTCTGTCCTGACCCGTCTCAACCCCCCAGGACAGTCAAAGTGCCTGCAGGGTTCCCCAGGCCACCGTCTTCACAGAAGCGGCCTGCCACGGCGCTCTGGCGAAGAGCCACTGGCCTCTTGGGTTTGCAGCCATGAGCTCTAAGGGCTGTACCAGCAGGGTGCTCACAAGATGGGCTGGGGGGTGTGTGTGGGTAGAAATGCCATTGTACAGGGGAGCAAGCTGAAGCTACCTGGCCTGCCCGCAGACTGCTGTAGCGAGTGAAGCAGAAGCACCAAGGGAGGAAGAAGCCACTCTTCTGAGCCCTGGCGTCGCCCCCTGGCTTCCCATCATCTCACACACAGGGATTCGCACCCAGTGCAGTGCATGCCCTTCCTGGAGAACACAGCCCTTCTTCTGTGTTTTGTGAGCATCAGTGGTGCCATTCGCCCAAGGGCCCAATATTCAAAATCCAAGCCCCAGGGGAGCTCTTGGAGACCTTACTGCTCACGCTCACGGGGCCTTCTCCTGTGTCCATGTGCACCTGCTGAGTGTGCAGCTGCCCTGGCCTTGATCTCCCAGGGGAGACTTGACACACAGCTGTGATGCCCAGGGGAAGGGATAGGCCGCTGTGCAGATGTAGCCTAAGGAGTATTTCTTCATCCTACTCCATTTTCTGACTTGAAAAGAATGTGCCACTGGACGCTGGGGCCACTGGTTGACTGGGTAGCACTATCCGCTTAACCAACATAGCCCTGGGCCTGTGGTGTAGGAATTTCCTCGAAGTTTCTTTGAAGCGTTCTGAAACCAAGTGTACATACTCTGACCTCTATTTCCTGTTGTCAGGGTGCACCCCAACTTACGGGAAACTGCACTTAGTGGTGGGTACATTTCCTAGAGAAACCGGGTTAACTTTCTCAACTTTTAAAGAGGTGCATAGTAACCTTAACTTGTAATGAAACGTCTACCCGAATCTGTTATCCCACTCCCCAAATGCTACAGAGTCGCCCCACCCCCCCCAGCCCCCTGAAGTTGACAGTGCCTCCTGCTTTCCAGGTTGAGTAAAGAGCTTTGCCATTGGGTCCATGCAGCTGGAGCCCCTGAGCAGCACTCTTAGCTCGTTCGCCAGGGAGGCCTTGCTGGTCCAGTCCTGCAGAAGAGCAGTCTGAGCATTGGAAAGATTACAGGCACACACTCTATTTAATCTCTTTTCAGAATTTTATTGTGGTTTCATCGAGTTTAGGCCACAAACTAGGTTTATTCTGCAAACTAGGTTCCCCTTTAGCCCTTCCTACATAAACCACACAGGTCGTGGACCTCATTCATTCCATTCTGGACGCTTCATTTCCAGGACACTGCTTCCCTGCCTCTCCCCTTCTCCCCTCCCTTCAGAGTCCTTCCTGAATGTCTGCTCTCTTAGTTGGTTGGTTGGTTGATTGTTTAAGGCACATTACTCACGGGTGGTATTTTTTCTTTTACCAGCAAGTCTGTAATTGAATGAAGAGGGTGACCTGGAGGGGTGGTTTGGTTTTCTTTCAGGTGCGATGTGTATCTTCTGGCAGAAGTCTTAGAGGGTGAGTCCTCTAGTCTCCACCCATCCCATTAGTCTGAGCTTCTGAAGAGCCCTGCTCCCCATCCTCCTCCTGTTGGACAAGGACTCTTAGGCTCTGCTGACCACAGGGAGAGCAAGGGAAGGGGTGGGGCTCTGCAGGGCTAGAGGAGGAGAAGGGCCTGCTGCTTCCTGTCTACTTGCTGCTCCTGTAAGGCCTCCTCGACCAGGGTAGCTTCTCTGGTTCCAGTCTCTGGCTTAAATGCCACCCACACCTCCAAACCTGGAACCAACTGGAAGCCACTCCTTCTCAGAAGTCTGCCTCTCTACTCCAAGTTTTTAGGGTCCAAAGACCCCAGCCTCTCCCTTTTGCTCCCCAGCTCTGGGGTGAGGGGTAGGTAACTGAAGAGTATCAGAGCTTGCAAACCTTCTGGAAGTTTCCCCCAAACCAGACCCATAGCCATGAAGTTGATTGTCGGACCAGTGCACCCCTTCCCATAGTCTGAGCCAGGCTGTCATTCTTACAGTGGCGCACAGCTGCATCTTTTCCCACAGAGCACCTGGTGGGTTCAAACTGGCAGCCACTGTGCCACCAAGGCCCCTTTGGCGAAGCTTAGCTGGGCAAAATGGAATGAATGCCGCTTTGTAAGTCAACTGCAGAATAGATTTTCTACTCCAGGTTTCCACAGGAATAACTTTGAAGTTGAAACTGTGAGCCATGTGCCGTACATTTTTACTTTGTGATCTTTTTGTTGTTTTTCTAATTACATGGGGTTTCCATGTCCCGTGATTAGCTACAGAAGACACATGTTAGTAGTTCTGTATTGGTTTTCTGCGGAGGGCCGGATCTGCCAACATACAGCCTAACCTGAGTGGCCTTGCTACTTAAGCGTTCTGTATTGGATTGGATTGGGAACTCTAAAGCTTAACAACTAACGTGTTTGTGGTCACTAGAGTCTAACAGACTGCAGAGTGGTGGTGTTTCTGTGACTTTCCAGGCAGGCGAGAAGGAGGCTGGGCGCCCCCTGTCGGCATCTTGCCGCTCACACAGGCCCTTGGAGAGTCGTCTTGGTGGGACACAGGACAGCCTGGGGTTTTCACGGAGCATCAGCTTCTCGGTTTGTGTCTTCTGCAAATGGAAGCACCGGACAGGAACACCGTGTGTGGGTGCCCTCGCCCCTCTTGGTACACGGCCATCATGAAACCCCAGGAGAGGTAGCACCCGGTAGTCATCTGGCATCCAGACACTTCTTTGAGGAAAAAAAGTGCAGGGTGAATATTTAGAAATACCTATTTCGGTTGAAGCTATACATAAGGTCATGCATTAGGTACATCTGCTGCATAAGCTCTCTCTGGGTGTTAAAGAGAAAGGATGTCATTTGGAGGACGAAGGTGTGCCTGACCCAAGCCACGGCGCTCTCCGTGGCCTCACACGCATGTGAAAGTTGGACACTGAATAAGGAAGACCGAGGAAGAATTGATGCAGTGGACCATGGTGCTGGAGAAGACTACTGAAAGTGCCCTGGACTGCCAAAAGGACAAATTGATCTGTCTCACAAGAAGTCGGGCCAGAGTGCTCCTTGGATGCAAGGATGGCAAGACTTGGTCTCACGTACTTTGGACGCATTGGCAGGAGAGACCAGTCCTGGAGGAGGACATGTGCTTGGTGAAGTGGAGGGGCAGCGAAGGAGAGGAAGGCCCTCAACCGAGAGGGATGGACACGGTGGCTGCATCAGTGGGCTCAGGCGCAGGAACACTTGAGGGTGGCGCAGGACCATGGGATTTCGTTCTATTGTGCAGAAGGCCATGATGAGTCGGAGCCAACTCTGCGGCACCGCACACAGCAGCATCTCAGCGGTCCCGATGCTCGCCTCTCTGCGGACAGCCTTCACAGGCGGCACCCGCTGCTCACACAGGCATGCTTGAAAGTGGCCTCTTGTTTCCTTGCTGGGCGGTGAACCTCTCTGCAGACAGCTGAAGCAGGACATCAGGTGACTAGAACAAGTTGCTTATCCACAAGGACTCATTTCGCCGGCCACGTCATTATGGACCAGCTTGTTGGAGGGAAAAGGTGACGCAGTCCACTATACTAAGAGCACTCTCCCCTCTATGCCATCCACATCCCCTCCCTTTCCCCCAAAGCTGAGGTACTAGCATTTATGTTGTTGTAAAACATCCAGGTGTGTGCTACTTACCATCCCTCCAGGGATGTTTCCCAGGGAAACAGCTCCCCCCCCCCCCCCATGGTTTGAAAGAACCCCCAACTCTTGCAGCACTGGACCAGAGGTAGGATGCAGGCAGCGGAGCAGAGGACACAGCTCTGGGAGCAGGCTCCTCTGCCTTTGTCCCATGGGCAGGTGGTGGGAGCTGCTTCTGGTGCTCGGGGCAGGTTGTGCCTAAGACCCTGCCAGCTCCATCGCTTTCTTCTCTCACCAGGCAGGCAGTGCCACCAGCCTCACCGGCAACAAGGACAACTGGAAGTGAACACCTGTAAGGTTTCTGTATGGTGTTTGCCCAGTGTCTAGATCACATAACTGCCTGTTTCACAGAGCACAGCCACGCCCACACTGCCTCCGCAGAAAGGAGCGCCGTGTCGTGCCCAGGAGACACACGTATCCTAGGGCCTGAGTTCAGTGCCACCCTTTGGGAAGGGATGAAGGCAGCACAGCTCGTGGCCACCAGCCGAGTCACTCAGTGTGACATCTTCCAACGGTGGCAGCGCACACCACCTTACAGGCGCAGAGGCCAGAAGGCCAGCACCAGTCTCACTGGGCTCAGATCCAGCCATGAGCACACTGACTGGCTCCTTCTGGAGGCTCCCAGGGAGCGTCTGGCCCCTGCCTTTGCCAGCTTCTCTAGCCACCCCCACCCCCTGGCCCCCGTGGCCCTTTGCGCCATCTTCAAAGCCTGCAGTGTAGCATTATCCCATCTGCTCTGCTCCAGGTTCTCGGGCTGCTGTCCAGCCATTGTCTCATCCCCTCTGCAGGTATTCCCAGGAGCCATCTCCCGGCTTCCAGTACTTGTTAAATGCAGAAGTCTTCTGAGTCTGTCTCCCACCCCCACCCCCAGAATTCCAGGTGTGGTACAGATGTTGCTGCTGGCCACCAGCACCTCCGGTGGGGTGTGCCTCTGTCAGCTGCTGCTCTTCCCTGCATCTCAGCTCCTCCTGCCTGGCATCTGAGCGTCTCCCAGTGCGCATCCGCTTCTGAAGCCCAGGCACCCTCCTCTCTCTCTGTCTCTCTGTCTCTCTCTCTCTGGTGGTGCCTTCCATTTAATGGAGGAGCCCTGGTGGCATAGAAGTTACACGTTGGGCTGCTAACTGCAAGGTCAGCAGTTCAAAACCACCAGCAACTCCTCGGGAGAAAGGTGAGGCCCTCTACTTCTATAGAGCTATAGTCTTGGTTCTACCCTGTCCTGTGGGGCCGTTATGTGGGGCCATTTAATTGCAAGAACAACTTTCTAAGTAGCAAATATTATAATATCTCTGGGAGAAGAGAAGTCTGATGGGGTTTTTTTTAATTGTGGTAAAATATAGATCACCAAAATGTGCTCTTCCCACTGGTCAGACATAGGCATGTACAGTTCAGGGATGTTAGCCACATTCATTGTGCTGTGTGATGTCACCACTAGCCATTTCCCCCCCAAAACTATCACCCCAAACAGAAGCCCAGTGCCCTTTAAGCTGTTTGGTCCCCACCCCCACCCCAACTTCCTCCTCCCTTTGTCCTCTGGGAGCCATTGATAAACCTGGGTCTGTGCATTTCCTGCCCCACAGAGTCGGTAAAGGGAATCATGGAGTATTTGACCTTTTGAGTCTGGCTTCTTTCACTTAGCTTGATGTTGTCAGGTTTGTCCTTATCGCAGCAGGTACTGACGATAAGGAACGTCCCATGGTATGTATACACTGCATTTGGCTTATTCTGCCCTCTGTTGATGGGCATGTGGGCCGTGCCCACCTTTTGATGGTTGTGAGTGGTGCTGCTGTGACCATCTGCAGGTACGTGGGTAAGTGGACTTCGGTTTTCATTCTTCTTGGTGTGTACCCAGGAATGGATCTGCCGGGTCCTACAGTAGCTCTGTGTTTTGCTTTTGTGAGGAGCTGCCAGACAGCCCAGCCACTGTACAATCTGACATGCCAAGGAAGGATCCGGTCTCTCCACTTCCTCACCAGTAATTGTTTCCCACTTTTCCTGGTAATAGCCATCCTAGGGGATGTGAAAGGGGGCTTTTCCCCTCTAGCTCTTTTCAAAATTAGCTGGTGTTTGGCCAAATCTTTTGCATCTAAAAACAGCTCCTCCCCAGGAAGGGATTCTGGGACACTCAGCATGCTGACTGCTGTGTCCTGCTGGGAGGAGCTGGGAGCTGAATAGGCTTCATTTGCCATCACAGCCTTGTGACCTACTGACCTGACATCAGAGGGGTATGCAGGGTGCTGCCATGTCTCAGTACTCCCAGACAGTGTCACCACCAGACAGACCTGGAGACACCGTGCTGTGGAGTTGACACTGGCTCCCAGCGCCCCAGCCCATAGGCAGAGCAGAACTGCCCACATGGGCAGTCTCTACTGGAGTGGATGGCCACGTCTCTGCTCCAGCAGCTCCGCTTGTGGGGTCACACCATCACCTTTCAGTCAGCAGCCAGGTGTTTCCACCACTGCACCACCAGGGCGCCTTTGACTTTCAGAAGAAAGGAGAAACTGGATCAGTGATTAGCAGAAGGAGAAACTGGATCAGTGATTAGCAGAGCTGT
>NW_022111358.1:46459988-46472478 GCF_000313985.2 Echinops telfairi | reverse complement strand
CCCCTGCACTGGGCAACAGAGGGCTTGAAGATTTCAAAAAAAGTCAGGGTCAGACCTGCTGTTCCACAGCCATGACTTCTGCCCCGATCCTCACGGGGGCGTTAAACAGACTGCTACTTTAGGTCAGTCTCTTCAGTGACCAAACCCAAGAACAAAGCTCTTTTGTGTTCATGGTCAAGGTCATCTTGCGACAGCCACTCAGTGGTGTCTCCTTCACATCTTGTCAGCTTTTTGGGGGTTTAGGGTGGTGGTGGTATGGGCACACTTCTACACTCTGGGGAACTGACACCCTGTGAGGATCCCCCCACCTCCACAGCTCCTGTCAACCTCTGAAGCTCAGCGTAGGGCAGGCCAGGTCGCAGGTTTGTATTCCCTTCCCGGCAGTCTTCTGGAGCTGCTGCTCTGAGAACATGTCCTGCAGCTCCATGTCTAACCCTTGCCAAGGGCCAGTCCTGGGCACATGCCACATCTGAGAAGAGGCGCGGAGGAGACAAACAGAACCAGCAGTCATCAAATCGGAGCTGGCCGGCATTTAAATCTGAAAGGCCCAAAATCTGTACAGGGGAGTAGGTCCGTTCTGCCTGGAGTGAGTGCTTGCTCTGACCCCAGCTGTTGATTTCTATGGGAACTATCAGCGATTCTTGGGCACAAATATTCTTGCTGCTCACAGTATAAGCGAGTACTTTCCTGTTTTTATAATAAATTGTCTAAAATGATCTCCTTTCTTGCTGGGAGCAGCATTTTGGCATTTGGGCTTTTAGTAAATTTTCCCCTCCTAGGTAAAAATGACATTAATGAATCTTAACATTTGTGTTTCTTCTGCTCCCCCTCCTCTTTTGTATTTTTCCTCTTAGCATTCCCTGTAGGGCATGCTTATGCCTCGTGGTGGGGGACCAACTGGCACCAGACCTGGTGTTCCTCATGAGAGACTCGCTCCCAAAGCCCCCTGCTGCCCATGCCATTCCGACTCACCTCAACCCTCAGGACAGAGTAGACCTGCCCCAGGGGGGTGGGGTGGGGCTCTGAGACTGCACCTCTTTACAGGAGCACAATCGGTGGGATAGAACTGCTGCCCTTGCCCATGAGCAGCCTGACCCCTAACCCACTGTGCCTCTAGGGCTCTTAGAGGCCAGTTCGTTGGTGGTAGTCTGAGGTGGACATGTGGAAAAGGAAGCAGGCTCCTTGAAGACAAGGTTGGCTGCAGGGCTGGGCAAAGAAGGCATCAGCTAAACCTGGGAGATCTGTGTAGCCCGAGAGTGCGCACAGGGCACCGAGCTGGCTAAAGCTGGCCACACATGCGCTCCACGATCACATGTGGGCTGTGTGGAGGGAGAGGATCCATAATGATGGTGGTGGGCTATAACTCAGAACCACATAGGTGGAGTCCATACTGAAATAGAGAAGTAATTGATCAAAAAACTCAACCTCCATTCAGTAGAATTCCATTGACGGGATGGGATGGGGGATGCCCCAGTAAGTCCCGTCACGGGCAAGAGCCGTCACTGGAGGCTGACCTTAGTGTGGAGGAAGCAGGTAATGGGCACGTTCTCAAACCACCTTCCTACTAAAAGGCAGAAATAGAGTCGCTATTCAGGGTGAAGCTGGAACGCCAAGGGAGCGAGTTCAAGCCTCCAGCCCGAAGTCGGCCTCTCCATGCCCTGTGCCTGGTGAGAGTCAGCAGGAAGAGTGGCCAGTGCCCAGCTTCAGCCCCCTGGCTGAGAACATCAGGTAGACCTAGGGATGAGCCGCCGGGGACCCTCCCAAAAACAGACTGAGGAGGGGCCCCGTAGGGGAGAGACAGTCAAGAGACATGGCAGCCAAAATGCAGGGTGGGGGTTACTAAACACTCCAAAAGGACTGCCCCAGGATGGCGCAGGCCCGAGGTTGCGTTCACGAGTGCAATGCAGTTGACTCTGAATCCCCCCCGAGCGGTGACGGGCTTATGCACAGGCGTGCGGTAAAGCAAAAGGTCATGGTCAACGTTGGTATCTTCTGGGTACCCACGGCCAGTCCTGCCCACTGTCCCTAGCTGGACTTTCTGATGGGACATGCACAGTCGGGGGCAGGGCTGGAAAAGGGAAGAGAGTGACATTTGACTAAGGTGGAGGTGATACTGAGCCCGACTTCCCTGTTTCAGCTGCTCTGCAGGGATGTAAGACACTGCAAAGGGGCCGGGAGGGGGCTGAGGAGGAGCGGGCTGAGGAGGAGGAAGCACTGAGAAACTCTAGTCTTAAGCTTCTCGGTAAACCTACAGCTACCCTTTCATCGGCAGGTTGAATCCTTTGAAGGGCTGTCTCATGTAAATGAAAACGCCAAGTGGAGCACAGTATGCACAACATCGTCCCATTAAAACATTTTAAAAATTTTAATTGAATGTCAACTTGCCGATAAAACTGGTTCTGGTGAGGTTACGGTTGTACTTTCTACCGTATCAAGGGAGTTTTCCGAAATAGCCATGGATTCTGATTTCAGATTTTTTTACCTCTTATAAACAAGCCGTGTGAAGGCTGATTTATTTTGCATGGGATGAGCAGTGTTCTAGCACACACCATACTCTCAGCTCTTTCATCTCCTGAGTCTGAGAGTCCATCGCAACAGCCACACAGAACTCACAGATGATACTCATGATTAAAGGGTTTGTCTAGGAAACCGGCCTGTTACGGTTGAGGGGAGGAGTGTGCAGGATACAGTTGTTCAGTCAGGACATGTTTCAGGGTCCTTTCAGGACTGCACATAAGTTCCCCACAGGCAGGCTGTTCTCCAGGGCCCTCAGCTCTCCCTCTCTGGGCCAACTAAGTCAACTCCCCGAAATAAGTTCCTGGGGCCACCATCCTTCACAGAGAGCCTCTTATCCCAAAGCACCCAGTTTTTCTTGCTCTGTGGCCTGGGAAGTCCACTGCTCTGCCTTGTGCTCCCGCTCCTGGTTCTGCTGCTGCTGCTCCTCTGTCACTCCTCTAGAGCAGTGCTTCTCAACCTTCCTAATGCGTTGACTCTTTCATGCAGCTCCTCATGTTGCGGTGACCCCAACCATAAAACTATTTTTGTTGCTACTTCATAACCGTAATTTTGCTACTGCTATGAATCAGGCGACCCCTGTGAAAGGTTCGTTCAACCCCCCCTAAAGGGGTTGCAACCCACAGGTTGAGAACCACTGCTCTAGATCAAGGAGGTTCACTGTGCAGGATCTCGGGGTCCAGAGCATGCGCTCCACTCTTGGTTCTTACTGCAGGGTGACAGTCATGATGAATCCTGTTAACAAGCACTCACAGCTGAGTCCTATTGATGTCGTAGCCCCCACTGTCTCCTACCCAGGCACACCAGGAGAAGGTGGTTTGGTGGGTGTTACAGAGGCTATACCTGGAAGAGCCACCGTAAGGAATTCGCTGCCCTGCATAGAATCACAGCGTTTCCCCTCTCATGCAGATTCTGGATTTCCTGCATGGGAATCACTTGGGCTGGGTATTATCAGCACAGATTCCTGGTGCCCACTCAGACTCGATACAGCAGAAGTCCAAGGGTAGGGCCCTGGGCTCTGCAGTTTTTTTTTAAAACCCCTCAAGAATCGGATGTAGAGGTGACCTGGGTCAACAGGGTAAAACATCAGAAACAGGTTGTCACTGCCCACCCCTTTGTGGCCACAAACCACGTATTTCTTTAGGGGCCTCACTTTAGAATAACCTTTTGTTATTTCTAGAGGTGCCCAAGTTGTCAACTGTCTTCAGGAATGCTGGCCTGTCCCTCAAAGACATGCTGAAAGTGGCCTTTTGGATGGCTTGTATTAGCTGAAGAGAAAGCAGAGCGGTAGGACGCCGTCCTTGTGAAGGCTGGACAGTGAACAGAGGAGGGGATCTGTCTGCATGATGGTGCTGGGGAAGAAGAGTACCGATGACCCCGTGGACCGACACACCCGTCTAGGAAGTACAGCCAGAAATGCTCCTTAGAAGCAAGGCGGCTGAGACTGGTCGTGAGCACTCTGGACACATTGTCACGAAGGACCGGTCCCGGAGAACGACGTCATGCTTGCTGTATCAGAGGGTCATTGAGAAAGAGATGATCCCTCAAGGAGATAGATTGGCAAGGTGGCCGCATCAGGGCCTTCGGTCGTGCAGTGGTTGTGAGGACGGTGTGGGATGGTGCGGGTCTGGGCCGTGTTTCATATGCGTGGGAGCTAACGCGATGGCACCTAACAGAGTCTGAAAAGGAAACCCGCAACGCACACACGTCTGAAATTCACCAGCAGAGTGCATAATGCCTTAGACGTGACAAGGACGTGACAAGGACAGGCCTGATGCTAATTGCAAAGGACAGCAAGTCATTTTGAGAAGCCTTTTTACTTAAGTGAGTACATATTTTAATGAATGAATTCTAGTCCATTTTAGAGATGACTAGAAATCACTCAGTAGAAATTCCTGAGCTAGAGTAAGGAAGGAGTGCTTTATCTCATGTGCATTGTGACCGTATTTTCTTGACCAGAATTTTGCCCCTAAGGGTAGGAAATAGGCTAGCAGAACATTTGATTGACATCAGAATGGGTAATTAAAGGGGGAAATCAGTATATATGTCTGTGGTATACATACACATATATGCCTACATCTGAACCCCCTGCTGCCAATGAGTCAATTCCAACCCATAAGGACCCCATAGGGTCTTCAAGGTGTGACCCTTATGGAGGCAGGTTGCCCCATCCTTCTCCCAGAACTAACTGGTGGGTTTGAGCCATCGACCCTTTGATTAGCAGTCGGTGCTTTACCACTGTGCATCCAGCGTGCCTATAGGTGGGTATCCATAGCTAGGACGTCCATTCCAATTGTGTGCACTCTGAGCACTGGCAGTTCCACATTTAGCCACCAGATGGCCCTCTGTTAATGCAACTTTTGCATGTACTGTACAGAAGAAAACCGTTGCACTCCTGGATGGGGGCCAGAGAGGAATTTGCTCTGGATATACATGCAGAGCCTTGATTGACAGACCTCCGAGACCATGGAAAGAGTGCATCTGGCTGAGTTGGTGCCCTTCTGGTACTCTTCTGGGCTTGGGTTGTTTGAGATTTTAATTATTCTGGGATCTGGCTCGTTTCAGTACAGACAAAAGCAGCCCGGTCCAGGGTGAGTGCAGCTCCCAGCTTGCCGTACACCAGCTACAAGCACCTTTTGCAGATGGAACTAAAGGCAGCTGGCTTGGTTCATCCCTGTCTCCCAGGCCTAGTGCTTGTCCAGGCTCGGCAGGTTCTCATTGAGGGTGTTGAGTGAATCAGGAAACATCTCTGCTCTTTGGAAACAGAGGAGCCATTGCCATAGTTAGAAGCATCATCAGCTACCTGTGCATTTGAACATCTGGGGTGAAAGGTGAGCAGCAGCGACTAGCATGTCTGCGGTGGCTGCAGCTGCTGTTGGTTCTGGCCTCTTCCTGCCCAGTGTCCCTGGGTGTCTTCTGAAGGTGCTTCTGGGCCTGCTGACCAAAAGGCTCTGCCATGAATGTTTCGCAAAGGCTCTGAGAAGACCCTGGGCACTCTTGTTCACATCTGCTAGGAGCATGCTTCTGAGAGCTTCCACCAGCTTCCAGATCCGTCCTCTGCAAGGACCAAGTTTCCGCTTCCCTATACGCTGCTCCTCTTCCTAGAACCCTCCCAGCCGCAGAAGAACCTGTAGACCTGCCTTGTCGTTGAAGTCATCCCTCTGCTACAGCACAGCCCTGTTGCTGCTTTGTTGCTGGGTTCCACTGAGGAGACCGAGAACAGAATGGAACACTGCCTGAGCCTGCTGTATTGGAGCCCGTGGTGGGAGCCACTGGGTCAGCCTGTCTTTTTCACTGACCCTCGACTTTCTCCAGGACTGGTCCCCCGCTGTCCACATGCCCTGGGATAATGAATTACATGAATCTTTTGAGTCTCCATTTCCTTATCTGCAAAATGGGGTGATTAACCCTGACTTTCTCTAACCCAGACATGGGTTGGCTCATGGAGTGCTTCTTGCATCCCATGAGACGAGACAAGACGGGTTGGCACCGTGGCTGTAACAGGGGCTCAGACATAACAACTGTGAGGTGGCACTGTTTCTGTCTGGGATACACAGGTGCGCTGTAAATTAGAACCGACTTATAACCAACAACAGCAACCACCTGTAATGTAGGCTGTCTATGTGTCCAATCTGATGGGAATGACAGGCGCATCTGTTAGCTCTGTTTACAGAACTTAGCACAATTCTGGGCGCATCGTTGTCCTCAGTAAACTTCTCCCTGCAATCGCTTTCCACATGTGGCCACTAGAGAGCTTTCATTGCAACGATTATCCAGATTTTACGCTAGTAAAAAGGGTTCGTGGGGACAGCTTTCACTGGCTAGATGACTAGATCTGGGGCCCTGAGCCTGCCTTCTCTGTCATAAAGATGCTGCCCCATCGGTCTGGTCCATAAGCCCGTGGGAAGACCACCTGTCATTCTGTGCCCATTAGTCTTTGCCTAAAGCCTGTCTTCACAGTGGAAAATGGGAGTTAATTACCAAAGCTGCATGTGGGTACCTTGCGTGAGACTGTTGAGAGCCCACCCCACCCCCCAGCACCACCGGGGGGGGGGGGGGCAGGGGGGGGGGGAAGGCCTTGTTCCAGGAGCCCAGGACGAGTGCCATGGGTGGCGTCTGAGGGCCACTTGGTCCACCTCAACAAACGGACCCTGTGTCTGCCTGTGCACCTTCAGGGGACTTGGCATGGAGAGAAAAGGCTTCCTCTCCTCTTCCTTGTCACCATCCACTCGCAACGTAGTACGTAGTATGCCAAAGGCCGAGAGAATGCCATTCACAGCTCTTCAAGAGCCAGTAGAAACTCTGGGTGTGGCCTGAGAAACCGGCAATTCATGCTGAGTAGTCTCTGCTTCTTTGTAGGATGTGAGTGGCAGTCTGTCCTGGTGTCACCCTGACCAGCCTGGAGATGACATGATTCTGCTTTCCTTTCTCACTCACCCGTTCGCAGTTGAACTAGGCTTTGGTTTGACTGGTGGGAAAGACCTCTTTCCCCTTATATATCACTCAGTGACCGCCCACCCTAACATGCAACCAGTGCACTCAGGAGGGACTGCAGGCCACTGAGAACGCTAAGGAACAAAGAGTAAGCAGAGTCAGGTTTGTGCTTTCTGATCTGGTCGTAACCAGCACTACAAGCCTCAGAAGTCCACTTCTGGACTAGGACAAGGTGCCTGGGACCATCTTAGTGAGTATACGAAAGAGAGAGAGGAAGAGAGAGAGAGAGAGAAATAGGGAGGAAGAGGGAGGATGTCTTCAGCCCTCAACTTTGCATCCTGATACTTGTGGGACTTTGGGCCCCTTTACTGAACCGCTGACACTGTGTCTTTCTCTGCAAAATGGGAACAGCCATCTCGGTCTCAAGGGCTTGACATAGATGGTGTATGTAAAGGGCCCAGCGTGGAACCTGACACATGGAAGGCACTCTGTGAAAGGTGTTACAAGCAGGGTCAGTAAGAAGCAGTGAGCTCGGGGCTCTGGTGGAGGTGAAGAGGAGGCCTAAGGGCAGAAAGGTACTTTTACACCATGCCCTCTGGTCCCCTTTTTAGCCTTCAAGAGGCCAGAACAAATGCCACCTCCTCCATGAAGCCTTCCGGGCACCTCAACCACACGCAATCTCTTCCTTGATTTTTTTTCAGATATGCTTTATTATTTTTTTAAGCTATATTTTAAAAAATCATTTTATTAGGGGTTCATACAACTCTTATCACAATCCATACATACCTCAGTTGTGTAAAGCACATTTGTACATTCATTGCCCTCATCATTCTCAAAACATTTGCTCGCCACCTAAGCCCCTGGCATCAGGTCCTCATTTTTCCCCTCCCTCCCCGCTCCCCCCTCCCTCATGAACCCTTGATAATTTATAAATTATTATTTTGTCATATCTCTCTTCCTTGATTTTTACAAACAAGCACAGTATTACAGCACTAGTGGCCCTGTCAGGTAAGCGTTGGACTGTTAACCAACCACAAGGTCAGAGGTTCCAATCCACCAGTGGCTCCATGGGAGAAAGTCGAGACTGTCTGCTCCCATAAAGATTGATAGCCTTGGACACCCTGTAGAGGGCGCCATGTGTCAGGATTGGCTCGATGGCTGCAGGCTTGGTCTTCCTGATGATCGGAGAGATACAGCTCTTTGTGCAGCTTTCTCATGCAGGCCCTGAAAGAGCGGTGAGCGCGATCTGTATTTGAAATCTCTCCTGCTCTCTAGCCCCGAGCACCGCAGCAGGTTCTCATTGGATAAGTGTAACGCCACCAACATGGGAACTGTGATTTCCGTGAAGAAGCAAGATCAGATTTTCCCAAACAGATTTTCAATGGTTTCCTTTTTTTTGGGAGGGCTTATAACATATAGGAGTTAAGTAGCCCTGGGAGTGCAGTGAACTCAGTGTTAGGCTGCTAGCCCAAAGGTCAGTGGTTCAAACCCACCAGCTGCTCCATGGGACACAGGTGTGGCGGTCAGATGTGGCAGTCTTGCTTCAGCCTTGGAAACAATGAAACAGCCCTCCTCTGTCCTGTGGGCTCGCGGTGAGTCGGAAGCCGCTCCGAGGCAGTGGTTGGTAAAGTGCAGGAGTGGATTCACTCTGCTGCAGACGAATTCCCACAGAAACCAGGGAGCCGGTTGGTACTTCTTGGGAGCTGAGTAACTTACTCTTTGTTGCTATAAATCTGTTGTTCAATCGATTCCGACTCATAGCTACCTCCAGGAAAGAGCAGAACCTGCCCCATGGGGGCCCAAGGCTGTCATTTCTCTTTCTCCCATGGAGCAGTGGTGAGTTCAGGCCTGACACTTCCCCACTGCGCCCCCAGGGCTCCGGTCATCACATGCGAGGTGGGAATGAAGAGTGCCAGCTTTGTTTCTTCGTTTTCTTTGTTTTTGTTTCTCTCTCTTTTGTTTTATTTATTTTATTTTTTTACACATTTGGTTGTCCTTTTGGCAGTCTGTGCATGGTATTTTCTTTTTTTTAATCGCTTTTAATCATACAAGTCTTATCACATTCCATACATACATCAATTGTGTAAAGCACATTTGTACATTCCTTGCCCTCATCATTCTCAAAACGTTTGCTCTCCACTTAAGCCCCCGGCATCTCTCTCTCTCTTTCTCTCTCTCTTCAAGAGGGTAGAGGAAGAACTCAGGAGTTGTGGATAATTCCTAAGTCCCTGTACAGATGAAAATGAATAACTTCACTACGCCCCCCCAAAAATGTTAATCCCACCGTCATTTATTTTGGCTTTAGGATGCACGAGCATTTGTGGCAGATTTACCCCCCTAATTACTTTGTGCTTAAGCTTACTTGAAAATTGTTTTCAATTCCTTTGGTATGACAGCTCAGGAAAGCGGGAAGGCAGAGAAATGGGCCAACAGCTGGGATCTGAACTTGGGTGTTCGTTTTCCTGAGCAACTGCCCCCTGACCCACTGCTAAGAGGAAAGCAGGCTTGAAATCCGCTTTCTGGAGAACGTTGGGCAAAATGTATGTAGAAGCCTTAAAAATGTGTGTTGTTTGATCCAGTAATTCCACCTTTAGGAATTTGCCTTAAGGAACTGTTCACAGGGTAGGCACAGGGCTCACCACCACATTTATATAAGAAAAGAAGAAGATTGAGCAAACTGTGGACTGCCCGAAGAGCAAGCAAGAAAGGGAAGGGCTTGAAACCCTGACCAACAGAGACTCGATTGAAGCAGTGTAACCTGTACTGTGTGCAGACTTTAAAACCTTTGTCATGTCTTGCTAAGTGAAGAAGAAACTATAAAACCGTATAGACAGTGTGATATATAAGGTATAGGTACGTAGGTAGGTAGGTAGGTAGGTAGATAGCCCATTGTCATTAAGTCAATGCCAACTCACAGTGACCCTGTGAGACAGAGTAGAGCTGCCCATGTGGCTTTCCTGTGCTGGAATCTTTGCGGATGGGGAGTATCATTGCTGATGGCAGACGAATCTTGATTGAAAGCAGAGACTATCAGAAAGATCCTTACTTGCTTTTACTGACTACGCATGAGAATCTTGAGAGGACCACGGACTGCCAGGCCAAAGAAATACAGCTAAACTCTTCCTCAAAGGCCAGGATGGCGAGCCTTCATCTCACATACTGTGGACGTGTTATCAGGAGAGACCAGTCCTAGAAAAAGGACATCATGCTTGGTAACGTAGAGGGTCCTCGGAAAAGAGGAAGCCCCTCAATGAGGATGGATTAGCATGGTGACTGTAACCATGGGCTCAAAGATGCAACAGTGATGAGGGTGGTGCAGGATGAGACAGTGTTGCGTTCTGTTGCACATAAGGGTGCTATGAGTAGGAGCCAACGTGATGGTACCTAACAGCAACAAGATGCAAGGTGTTTGACCACGTGACTCATAACACATGACGAATAATATTGGGAAGAATGGGAAGTCCAAATACTTGGCTGTGCATTTGTGGAACCTATAAACAGACCGAGAGTGAGTTGTTGCAGCAGAACAAGTGGGTGCTGTGTGGTTGACGGCCAGGAAAGGTGTGCCCGCAGGGTTGTGTCCTTTCATTGTAGTCGGTCAGTCTGTGTGCTGAGCAAGTCATCCGAGAAGCTGGACTGCAGGACACAGCCTTGCTGCTTGCTGAAAGTCAAGGCTTGAAGCACTTACTGATGATCAAAGACTGCCGTATGTACTCGTGTAGAAGCCAAGTTTTCAAGCACATTTTTAATGCAGTTTTTGTGGTAAAATTCGGTGCCTCGGCTGATATTCGAGTCAGCTTATACTGGAGTATATATGGTCTGTTAGCTTCAGTGTAGAGCTTCAGCATAAAGACATCAAAACACCCTCACAACTGGACCAATGAGCGAGACCACCAAAAAAGGAAGAAAAAATGTTGACATTGGCAAGGATTTAGTTTTACCAGATTCATCACCAATGTCACATACTTGGGACATGTGGTCAGGAGAGACCAGACCTTGGAGAAGGACATCATGCTTAGAAAGGGGAGGATGCTGGAGAAAGAGGAAGCCCTCGAAGAGATGGATTGACACAAGGGGCGCAAACATAAACACTTGGAGGATGGCGCGGGACCAGGCAGTGTTGCAGTCTCAGAGTCGGGGCCAACGGAACAGCACCTCGTCACAACAGTCTTTGTGGAAGCTGCCCTGGTGGCGCAGTGGTTAGGTCTTCAGCTGCAAACTGTGGGCAGTGCCAACCCAGCCACCTGCGGAAGCAGCGTGTGGCAGTCTGCTTCTGTAAAGGTGGTTGTCAATGTGAGGTGCCACCCAGCCTGTTCCCACAGAGAAGAAGGCCTTGCCCGTCATGCACCATCCGCACAATTACCAGCTGCCACTCCAGACCGTCTCCCGGAGGGTCTTCCTCTTCCGTGCCAACTCGCTACTCTAGCCGGCAACATGTCCAAAGTCTGGTAACAGCCTTAAAGACCCTCTAGGGAAGTTCTTCTACATCCCAAAGAGCTCCTATGGGGATGAATCACCCCATGGCAATGGGCTTGGGGTTTTGATTGGAGTCTATACGGGAGAGACGGGCACATCTTTCTCGCCCATGAAGCAGTTGTTGTGTTTGAACCACCAACCTCAGAGATAGCAACTAAGCACTTGTCCACTGTGCACCGGGACTCCCTGGTGGATAGATTCATAAAGGAGGCCCTGCAGGCCTGCATCTGGCAGTGCTAGTGTGGACATCTCCGAGGGTGGGACCCTGGCTGCCCTGTGGGTGTTTGCTCAAGTGCTCCCTGGGACACGCATTGCTTTTACAACTGGAAAACACAGCTGTCATTTTCAGAAGAACTTTTGTTTATTTTACCCTATCAGGGAGAGAGGGAGCTGCTGGTATGTAATGCCCAGAAGGTGGGTGATCTGAATACCAAGGATCTAGACAGAGTGTGTTTCCTTCAGGGTCACACTCCTGGGTGGAAATTACCGCGATCGTACTGACTTGCATGGGGTCACATTATGTCTCCGTAGTACCTTCACTGCGCTCTGCAGAGCCCTGCGGAGACACAGAGTGATTAAACAGTGTCCCGTCTTGCCACCAGCACTCCTGAGGCAGGCTCTTCCGGAGTCAGCAGTTCCACAGTGTGACAAGAACATGTCGATTTTAATACATACACGTCACGTGTGTGTCACAATTATGTAGTACCCAAGTAACCTTCTAACTAACCACACTGGGAACATTTTTAATCACCGTTTGGCTCCTGAAAGGAGCCCTGGTGGCACTGACGGGTAAGCAGTGAACTGCCAACCACAAGGTCGTCCTTTCAAACCCACCAGCCCCTCCATGGGAGGATGATGAGGCTGTCTGCGCCTATAAAAATGTACAGCCTGAGAAACCCTTCCCAGGGTTGTTCTGAGCTGGCATCGACTGGATGGCAGTGGGTTGGGGTTGGAGCAGTCGCTTCTCAGTTGAATACTGTACCGTCTTCCCTTTTCTGTACCATCTCAATACCGTGAGCATGGAAGTCCAAGCCCACAGTCTGAGCAGAGTTAGAGAGTGCATGGG
>NW_022111358.1:46426549-46459888 GCF_000313985.2 Echinops telfairi | reverse complement strand
GAGACACCATGGAGGCCAGACTGAAAGCCTGTTGGGAACATCTGTGGCCATTTTGTATTATGATGAGGTTGTAGACAGAAGGCTGCCTGTCATGGGAAGAGCAGACCAGTCTGACTCTGGCTCTTTGAAGCCACATCGATGCCCAGCTGTGCTGCCAGCAGTGACCTGGGGCACGTTCACTCAGTGTGTCTGGTCTCAGCCCCCACCCCACCCCTGAGGTCTGTCACACACCACACTGACAGCCTACCTGCTGTTTCTGTCACAGTTTCCTTATGCCGCCCCGCCGCCCCAGGAGCCGGTGAAGACTCTGAGGAGCCTGATCAACATCCGGAAGGACACGCTAAGACTAGTCAAGTAAGCTGGCCACCACCGGGTCCTCAGTGACCACCTGGCTCCTGTGTCATCGTCTCCCTCCCAGGGGTGGGCACTACCATCCAGTTGTGGCATAAAGAGCAGGGCAGCCTGGAGGGGCCCCGAGGGGGCGGATTGGGCAAGGTCACTGGAGACATGGCGCCTAGAGCCTGCCCTGGGAGGGCCTCTTGTGCTTGTTCGGTGCACCTTTCCTCATTTATGTCTCTTTAGCCCAGTGCCCATCCTCTGAGGTACGAGCGATGATGGCCAGGTTGGTGGCTCATTTGTTATCGTTACATTAGCCATCATTTATACTGGTAATCTTCATGTTCTACTGTCAAGCGTGTAATTTTTAAACAGGTGCCCCCTGCCCCCCAGAGGGTATAATACATAAATGGGTATCCACCCCCCAGAGAGTGTAATATATCATCAGATGCCCCAGGCTTTGGGTCTGCTAGGCTCCCTGGTTTCCATGGAGACAGATTTGGTTCCCCCAGTTTGTCCAGGAGGACAGGACGGCAGCTCAGAGGCCATCTTATCACAACACTGCCCGCTCCTCCCCATCCTCACAGTTAAGACGTTTGAGCCACTGTGTCCATCCACCTGGTAGAGGGCCTTCCTCTTTGTCGCTGCCCCTCCACTTTACCAAGCACGATGCCCCCCTACCCAGGGAGTGGTCTCACCTGACAACACATCCAAAGTCTATGAGATGGAGTCTCACCATCCTTGCTCCTGCAAAGAGCACTTTGGGTGCACTTCTTGTAAGAAGTAGCTTGATGTAAGTCAACCCTCTTGGCATTAGGAAGTTTATTTCCCTCTTTTAGAGCACGTGTTACTCTGATGATTTTATTGAGACCATTTCAGAGACAATTCAGTGGCTTCTAGCTTATCCGTAGATCTATAAAAGCAGCTTTTGCTACTCTTTACTGTTAGACCATTCTCTCTCTCTCTCTCTCTCTCTCTCACTCATACACACACACAGCCCTAGGCAGCCTTTGTCTCCATGGTCTCTCTCTGATGAGCCTTTAGATTTTGTCTGCCCCTACGTGTTCTGCTGCCCCCACCCCCCACCAGCAGCTTGCCATTCTTCCATCCCCTGACCAGTCGGGCCAGAGGACCCCAGGACATCTACCAATTTGTAGCCTCATGGGCGGGCCCCTAGGAGCTGCTGACGCAGGCGGCGTGAGGCCTCCACAGCCTGCCTGAACTAAACCTGTGCAGCCATGGTTCTGGAGGAGCGGGCGAGAGGGCCTGGGACTAGACCAGAAGACAGGAGGCCAGTTGGCTGCTTCCCAGCCTCTCTCCCCACCCCCATCATCCCTCAATACTCATTCAGACTGTCACGAAGCATCAGGTGTCTCCTTTGGAAAATGGTTTTCATCAGCCTGACCCTCTGGCGTTGTGTTCACAGTAAGACCGTGCTCACCAGGTTCACCAAAAAGGGCAGGCTTGGTGGTTCTGAGCTGATGGGGAGGGAGGACTTCTAGGCCGAGATGGAGGACCGAATATGTCACAATCCAGCTCCAAGCCTGGCAGAGCATTTTAAAAGCCTTGGCTCCTCCGTGAGGAGCAGCAGCGACCAGCCTTCCAAGCCTGGAGCAGTTGGTGAATGTTACATGACTCTGCAGACCTGAGCACCGAGCTGGCAACAGAAAAAACTGGGTGCCAACTGGTTTACACAGAGACAGCCCCAGAGGCCCAGGACTGGCTGTGCCGAGGCAAGTCTATGGAGGAGGCAGTAGCTCTCTGCCTTGCATACTTCAAAGCCAGACCCCACACTGGTAGAGAAGCCGCACCCCAGTAGCCTCTAGCCTTGGGGGACTGGGCCCAGCTGAGGGTCAGATTCGGAAGGGAAGAAGGAAGGAATCCAGGCATCCTTGGTGCCATGGCCTCCCGCTGGCCTCCCCACCTTTCTCCACTCCCAGAATGCTGGCACTCAGGCCTCTGCCAGGACAGAGGAAAACATTGCTCTGAGGGATCCTGGCCGTTCAAGGGAGCAGCCCACAGGACTGACCTCACACTCCCTCCTCAAGCAGCCCAGGGGACCAAGCCTCAGGGAAGCTCGGTGTCCCCCAGGCCCACTGTGCCCAAGCTCTCAGCCCACTCAGATCTCTCCATAGTGAGCAGCGATCAGTGAGCAGGTGAGGACTGCTTGCAGCAGAACCAAGGAGCCCCCACCCCCACCCCAAGAGGAAGAGGGATGCTGTCCCTGGATTTCCTGGACACAACGGCGCAGAGCATCTCAGACGCACCACGGGGCTCTCACAAATGAAGAATGTAGCAGCAGAAGAGAAAGGCAGCAGGCCTGATGCTGAGGAGACAGACGGTGGAACAGAGCAGCAGAGAGATGGAAACAGGAGGGAAAGGTCGGGTCACATTGAGGGCAGGTGTGGCAGCTCCAGTCCCCGGGTGTCGTCCTAGGAGACCAGGGCATGTAGAAGGAGGACAGTCAGTCACCTGTAACCTACACAATTGATGCAAAGGGCACATGCTTCTCAATGGGGAGTTAGTGGACACTGGAGGGGAGATTCCTGCCAAGGCAAAGCTGTCAGCAGTGGGAGCCAAGGAAGAGCGAGCGGGGCCATGCTTTCACGGGGCTCCTCCCAGGGCTTCTCACCACACTTCCCAGGAAGGATGAGAGTACGCGAGGACAGTAGAAGTCCCAGCATCGTCCCCTTGACCCTGGTGTTCCACGTCCCATTAGGCATTTAGGCGAGTGTTGACTTGGGGGAATATTTATTTTCATTTCCTCTTTTAAAAAGTCAAGCGTCACATGACTTGAATCCAAACTCAAGATGTTTCTTTTTAAAAACAAAAACAAAAAACCCTCTCCGAAGTGTCTCCCCTCAGCACACCCTGACAGAAAGCCAGTGGACCATGTGCTGCCCCCCAAAGGAACAAGTTGCCCAAGAAAGAGAAAGACGTGAACTTCAGGAAAAGCGGAGCTCCCCGGGAGCGGCCTCCCAGCCGGGCGGTGAAAAAGGGAACCTAGAAGGTGTCTCTGCCAGGGACAGGGCTGCAGGCCAGAGGCTCGGGCCTGGTCTACGAAGGAGTGAAGGGAGCGCCTGGCACATCAGCTTGGTCTGAACCAGGCAAATACGCAGACCACTGGCCAGTGAAGGTGGAGAGAGGGAGAACACGAGAAGGCAGGTGTTAGCTGAGCGGGAAGAAAAGTGACCCAGCTAACTGTGGCGGAGCCGAGACTGAGGCTTCCTCCTCACAGCAAGGCACAGACTACGGAGGTAGCCAAGCTCAGGTCACAACCCTGGGGTGGGGGCGGGGGGCAGAGAGAAAGTCTTGTTTGAGTAGTTGGAAATCAGAAGATAAGAGCCTAAAAGTGGAAAATCAGTTGGTAACCTGAGTCTGTTATGTAGAACCATGCAGGTAAATGCCAAAGAGACTGGCTGACAGAGGTCAAAGGGGCTTCCTCTTGGAGGTGGAGGGATGGGGGAGCCTGCTGTTTTTGGTAGCAGGCCCGTGGAAACAATTTAAACTATGTGGTGAAGGACTTCGGTGAAAAGCGGCAGGCACAGGAGGAGGTTCGTTGTAGCAGAAATGGCTCGAATGCCCTCAAGGTACAGCAGGAAGCCAGTGACTGCAGATGAGATGAAGACAGTGTGCACGAGGGCGCATCCGAAACAGTTGTAGGAAGCGGGAATGAAAAGAAACTGGATTTTTTCATGATCTTTCTGGAGCCACCCTTTCTACCCCCCTGCCTGCCGCAGACCTATGTATGTGGTTATGGTAAAAAGTCCACAATGAATTTCCCAGGACAAAAAGGCAAGATAATAGCAGACTTCAAAGAGTTACTGTGCCGTCTACCCCCTACCCCAAATGCTGGGTCTTCTCTCCATCTGGAACAAAAGAAGCTCCCAAATCGGAGAAGACGCTAAATTGAGGTACAGGCCGAATGGTCTCCAGGCACCACTGCCGCCTCCAGCCTGAGATCCGAAGTGCTAGGTGGTGCCCCGCTGTCACTGCTGACCGGTCTGCTCACGGACAGAATAGATGGACCCTAACAGAAAAGAGAAAACTGTCCAGGACTTCAGATTCTTCTTCAAGAACCGAGACACGCTGCCCTGTGGAAGCTGGAGGGGTCCCCAAGGCCATAGCCCTGAGTTGCTCCATTCTGCACACTTTGAATTGCACACTGCAGACACCTTGAAGTGCACAGAGTAGCTCTACAAATGCAGATTCTCACCTTTTGAGTATTGTGTTCTTGAAGGGATGATTATTATTATTTCTCTCATTAAGACCAAAGGGTCAACAGCTGTTCTAAAGCATCGGTGAGAAGGCTGTGGGGCAGAGAGGTAAGTTTGTGGAAGTGAGACAGCTACAACTGAAGTACTGGGAAGGTTGAGACAGCGTGCAGGTGAGGGCTGTAACCAGTGTCGCTTGATCAGCGTGTCTGGAAACCACGCAAGGGGGCAGGTGTGGCCGTGTGGCTCATTGCCACCCCACCTGAAAGGTTCTTCCTGAACATGCTGAGCTGCTCTCTCGGCTCCCTAGATGCGCCGAGGAGGTGAAGAGCCCCGGCGAAGAGGCCAGCAAAGCCAGAGTGCACTACAACGTGGAGTTCACCTTTGACACTGATGCGAGGGTGGCCATCACCATCTACTACCAGGCCACAGAGGAGTTCCAGAATGGCATTGCCAGGTAAGAGAACACGAGGCTGAGTGAGCCGCTTCCTTCCCAGCCAGCTCAGGGTCAGTGTCCTTCTCAAACCCCCACTCCCAGGAAGGTCACCTGTCATTTCACCCAGGCGAGATCTAGTTCTGAGTTCAGATGCTCTTGCCCTTCCCGGGTGCCATCTCTACAGTGGCAGTGGACCGCGGAGCCCGGCAGGTCACCGAGATACTATCAGGAATGCACTCAGCGATGCAGATGCCACCCCCACACCGAGCGACCCTTTGGGCTGTGTGGGTTAGGTGGAGAGGTTTGAGAGCATTACCAAGCAAGAGCAGAGCCAACCGATGATCAGGGAGGCCTTTTCCGGGCCTCGGGCCTGGTGCTCATTGAGACGAGTCATGAGACAGACAGAGAAAATTGGTCAGGTCTTCCAGCAAGAGCCTAACCTGTGCTTTGCTTCCCACTTCAATCGATAGCTACATCCCCAAAGACAACAGCCTGCAGTCGGAGACGGTGCATTACAAGCGAGGGGTGTGCCAGCAATTCTGCCTCCCCTCTCACACTGTCGACCCCTCGGAATGGGCTGAAGAGGAGGTGAGCGGTCTCTCCCACCTGCTGCCAGGTCGACACCGTCGTGCACCACCCCATGGGTATCAGAGTAGAGCTGAGCTCACTAGTGCTTTCGTCTATGTTGTGGGTTGTATTGCTGTTGCTGAGCGTGCACACAGCAGAACCACACACCAGTGCAATGGCTCTCTGTACAGTTCTGCAGTGCTGGCCACGCCCTTTGAGCTGTGCCATCCTTCTCACTCCCTGTGCTGCGCTGTCCCTCCCACGAACATAAACTCACTGACCCCCACGTGTCCTATCTCATCTTTCAAGTTCCTGTTATCCACTTGATACGATAGCGATCTTCAAAGAGCATAGTCCTCAAGGAGGACACCTATTAGCCACGCTAAACTATTGTTAGGCTGTGAGAAGACCTGGGGACTATTTTGATCTAAGGGTTAAAGATGATCCCAGGTCAATTATGTCAGGGGTTCATCCAGCCCTCGGGGCTCCAGAAATTCTAGATTCCATGATTTTCTGAGATTCTGCTATGACCAGCATTTCTCTATAAAATCCTGGATAGAATGTTCAGGCATGGTGGCCGGGCACCATCCAGGCCTTCTGGTCTCATGGCAAAGGAGGCAGCTGTTCATGGAGACCACAAACCACCTATTCCCTCTCCTCTTATTTAAGTCCCCTTCTTCCTTGGTTGTTCATGAGGGTGGCCTTGGATGGCCACTTGCAAGCTTTCAGGACCCCAGCCACTCTGCAGTGAGCTAGGAGATCGTATGAAGGCATGGAACACATTACTCGGCCAGTTTATTGGAATGGTACATGAAGCCATGATCCTAAACCTCCAAACCTGGGAACCCGATCCCACGAGGTGTCTGATGATGCATTGGCAGTTGCTGGTGTTGGTGTTTGTTTTTGGTTGGTTCCTCTTAATATGTCTGTCACACAACAGTGCTGATGGTCAGAAGTAAGATGCTCAGTCCTCAGTCCTCAGTGCTTGGTGACCTTAGCGATTTATGCCCAGGTTCGCCAGGGAGAAAGCAGGGCAGTGGCCTCCTAAGACTCAGGAGGGTCTCCCTCCCCCATAGGTTCCCAAATTTATTCTCCTTGCCGCCCCCTTTTCAGGAAAAAAAAAAAAAAGGACTCAGTGTCCCAAGGAGATTAAAAGCCTTTGTCCCTATAGCCCATGATCCAGGAGACAGGGTGGGGTTCTGGTTCCCATGCCTCCAGGGGCGGCTTTGCCCACTTTGTGAAACAGCAAGACAGAGAGCTGCTTGCCCTTCAGCCTGGAGCTGCTCCCGGCCCTTCCTGCATAGGGCTGCTTGCTTCACACCAGGAATGTAACTACCCTCCTTACATTTTCTCTTCCTCAAATAGTAGCCCGTTTTGAGACATCTGTGCTCAGAGACCGAGCCTGCAGGCTTACAGGGCTGTCTTAGGGCGCTGCCTGGTCGCCTCCAGTCAGACGGGTGATGGGTGAGCAGAGGTGAGGTTGCGGCCTCTGCGCGTGTGATGGGTCATTGTTCTCTCCTCCGCTTCCCCTGCAGCTTGGCTTCGATCTGGACCGCGAAGTTTACCCTATGGTGGTGCATGCTGTGGTGGATGAAGGCGATGGTGGGTGACTGGTGGCTCCTGAGGCCATGTACTGCCCTGTGGTCCCAACGGTCTGCTGGCTCTGTGAGGACCAGCCAGCCAGTGCTCATAGCCTTCTGCATTGGGACCCCTTGGGTGGTGGGACCAGTATTGGGTAACACACCCCGCCCTGCTCCGCAGGACTGCCTAGCACACTTACGGGTTCCCCGGAGGATTTGGGGTGGTAGGTGGATGTCTGGGGGTGGCGCTTGGCTTCCGCCTTCCCTATCGAGGCCTTTCTTTCTTTCAGAGTATTTCGGCCATTGTCACGTGCTGCTGGGCACTTTTGAAAAGGTGAGTCAGTCTCAGGGAGAGGCCTCTGTCTGCTCCTGGCGCCTGGTCAGAGGCTGTGCTGGGCTGCACTGGGCGCTGGCCGGGGTGTTACAACAGCCCTGGACCATCCACTCCAGAAGCTTCCATTTGCTCTTCTCAGAATGGAGGGTTAGATCAGGTAACTGAAGGCCCAAACTGGCTGACTTGGGGGGACAATGGCATGGCCCCAAGTAGAACTGCTCTCCGTAGGGTTTTCAGGGCCTGAGTTCTCTTTCTTCTGAGGCACTTCTGGGTGGGCTCCAACCACCAACCCTTGTTTGGTTCGAGCGCTCACTTTCCCACTTGTGGCAGCACTTCACCATTGCACCGCCAGGGCTCCTTGCCCTGAGTATGAGGATGTTCGAATTCCAACTGTGGCTGGAGCAGTGCTGATAGTGGGGAAAGTTATGAGAGCTATTTCATTGCTCGGGTGGTCTAGTGGAATATGAACTGAGTTGCTAGCCACAGGACAGCAGTTCGAGTCCCCCAACTGCACTGCCAAAGAGAGATGAGACTCCACTCCCGTAAAGAGTTACAGTCACAGGGGCAGTTCTTCGAGTCAGAACAGCAGAGGATCCAGTTTGGGTTGGCTCATTGTCCTAACTGTCATGTTTTCATTCCAGCACACAGATGGGACTTTCTGCGTCAAGCCCCTCAAACAGAAACAAGTAGTAAGTATCCGATGGCTGGGGACTGTCGGTTGATATCTCTCTCTCTCTCTCACTCTCGCTTGCTCTCTGTTTTTCTTCGTCTATTTTTGGTCATTTTCCCCTAACTTCCTACATTCCTCCTCCTCTCCCTTTAAAAACTTTTTCCTCACACTTTGCCATTTTAGCCATTTTTAAGTGTACAATTCAGTAGCATTAATTATATTCACAAAATTATATATTATCACCCAAAACAGAAACTCTTGTACCCTACCCAATAAGCAGCAGCTCTCCACCACCCTGGGAACCTCTAGCTCACACTGCCTGACCCCTGGTGTCTGGCCTATTTCACCTCCCATGCTTGCCAGCTTCACCCTCGGGCTAGCAGGTATCAGCCCGTCATTTCCCTGGAGGGCTGAGGACTACCCCAGACCACGTGCTGGCTGGCTGTTCATCGCTGATGGGCATTTGGGCTGCTCCCACCTTTAAGCTATTGTAACTAGCGCTGCAGCAAACACTGCTGTACCAGTATCTGTTTGAGTCCCAGAGGAGAAAAGAAACGTGGTGCAAGTGCTTCTGTGTTGGAAAGGACGTGGGTGGCCTGAAAGAAATGCTGGGGTGCCATTACTGGCTAGCTTCCTTGGTCTGAAAGCAGCGTCCGTCTGCGCACAGAGCACTGAAAAGGAAGGAGGAGATGTCTCCTGGCATCAGCTTTAGGGAGCGCTCTTGGGATGGAAAATGCCAGAGCGAAACCATTTCCAGCGGAAGGATAAAGTATCGGGGTCCAGTCCAGGGCCAGTTTGAGCCCATCACTGAATTGCTCCCACCCTTTATTCGGTCACATGCAGAGTGCGCTGGCCACCCACCAGCACATGACGCCTGGCTGTCGGCAGTCTAACCAGGCTGTGAAAGCATGTGTCTGTCCACTCTCGGAGTGGTGCCCATGGGGGTGTTGCGTGGGGGGGGTAGTAATTGAGTAGGAGGTAGGGTGTGCCTTGGTTGAGATGACAACGAAGGCCTCTGTAGCCAGGTGAAAGACGTACCCCAAGTTCTTCACGAGTCACCCTTTTGAGTTCCATGTTCTCCCCACTTTAAAGTAGTCAATAGTACTTGAGTATAAATTTGTTATTAAAACTTTTATTGTTAATGATGTCCTTTTCAGTACAAGCATGAGGTTGAAGCAGGTTTTGAAAGGGACTCAGGTCCTAAGCCAGGGTTCTGCCTGGTGAGTTGCCTCGTGGAAGACTCCCAGTTCCACAGGAGGCAGTGAAGGTGGGCAGCGAAAGAGAAACTCACGTGTTGTTTCTTGCTGCTGGGTTAGCGTTAACAACAGACTCTTTCCAGCCAGGAGTAGGAATCGAGTCCGTCATGGGCTAGGTCTTTGGGGAAGGGGCCCTGAGAAGCAGAGACTGGGCAGATAGAGAGTGGGCTTGAACAAGGAAACAAAAGAAGAGCCAACTTTGGTACTGCCATGTCCCAGTAGTGGGATGGGGACAGGGTGGTAGAGCAGGGGTTTGAACTGGTTCAAGCCAGTGCAGTGGTGGCCAACAATGGGAAACTGGAATCAACTCCGATCAAGATGTGAGTGACCTAGAACACACACCAGAGTGGGAGAAAGGACCGGTGGAAGGCTTAGAGGGGAGACTTGGAGAGGTGGGGTGAGACCTTTGAAGAGCAGAGACTAGATACTTCCCGGACTGGGAAGACCAACATACCCACAGCAACCCAGTCAGCCACCACCTCTGAGTCGGGCACCATCATTTCCGCTCAGCCAGTCAAGAGACTTAGTTGTTCCTCAACTCACACACTGCCCTTGCTTTGTGTAACTCCATTCCAGCAGGGCTTCCCCCCTTAATGGTTGCCATTCTGTCCAGCATTTGGATTCACCTACGTTTTGGAAATCCAGGCGCACTCCTGTCTTGCTTTGTAGGCCACAAGACCCAAGAGAGACAATTTTGCTGCGCGTTTTAAACTGGAGGGAGATACTGGGGGCTGCATTGGTCTCTGCTCCAAGGTCTTGCTATCTCTTTGGGCTCCAGTGTTTTGGCTGCCCTATCTGCATCCTTGCCCACTGAGTCTCCTCCGTCTCTTCTTTGGCCCTACTTTGATGTCTAAGCATAGATGTGCTGCTGTTGTGTGTGGGTGCCATCGAGTAGGTCTTGACTCACAGCGACCCTGCACACAGCAGAACGACACACTGCCTGGTGCTGCGCCAGCCTCACGACTGTTCTTCTGTTGGAGCCCAGAGCTGTAGCCACGGTGTCCATCCATCTTGTCCAGGGCCTTCCTCTTTGTCCCTGCCCCTCTGCTTTACCAAGCACGATGACTTTCTCCAGGAACCGGTCTCTCCCGACAACAGGTTCAAAGTACATCAGATGAAGTCTCGCCATCCTTCCCTCTAAGGAACATTCTGGCCCTACTTCTTCCAAGACAGATTTGTTTGTTTTTTGGCAGTCCGTGGTACTTTCAGTATTCTTTGTCAGCACCATCATTCAAATGCATCGATTCTTTTGTCTTCCTTAATCATTGTCCAACTTTCACAAGCATGTGAGGCCGTAGAAAATGCTATGGCTTGGGGAGGCGCACTTTAGCCCTCAAAGTAACATCCATGGTTTTCAGCACTTTGAAGAGGTCTTGTGCATTGTTTGATTTCGAGACTGCTGCAACAAGATGAAATCCTTAACAGCTTCAATCTTTTCTCCATTTATTGTGATGATACCTGTTGGCCTAGTTTTCTTTACATAATCCATCCTGAAGGCTGCAAACCTTGATCTCATCAGCAAGTGCTTCAAGTCCTCCTCACCATCAGCAAGACAAGTGTGTCACACGCATCCCACGGGCTATGAATGAGCCTCCTCCAGCCTTGAGGCCCTCTTCTTCATGCAGGCCAGCTTTGTCAGCGTGCAGATCGCATCAGCTTGGTGAGCGGATACAACCTGGTGCACACCTTTCCTGACTTTACACCGTGCACCGTTCCCTTGTTCTGTTCTCACAACTGCCTCCTGAGACACGTACAGCTTGCACAGAAGCACCGTGAAGTGTTCTGGAATGCCCATTCTTCTCAATGTTGTCCGTAGTTTGTTATGATCCACACAGCTGAATGTCTTTGAGTAGTCAATAAAATGCAAGTAAACATCTTTCTGTTTTCTCTGCTCTTCAGCCAAGATCCATCTGGCATCAGCAATGACATCCCTTGTTCCACATCCTCTTCTGAATCCAGCCTGAACCTCTGGCAGCTCCTTTTCAACATGCTGCTGTAACTGTTGTTGGAGGATCTTCAGCAAAATTTTATTTGCATGTGACATCAGTGATATTTCTTATTAATGTGAGCATCCTGTTGGGTCACGCTTCTTTGGAATGGGCACAGATGCGGATCTCTTCCAGTCAGTTGGCCAAGTAGCTGTCTTCCACATCTCCTGGCACAGATGAGTGAATGTTTCCGGTGCTTCATCAGCTGTTGAACATGTCCATTGGTGTTCCCTCCTCCGTTCCTGGAGCCTTGTTTTTGGTTGATGCTTTCACTACACCATAGGCTCTTGCTCACACGCTACCTCCTGAAACGGTGGGATGTGACTCTGTGCTCTTTCCATCTTCTGGTGATGCTTCCTGCGCCATTCAATATTTTGTCCCTGGAATCTTTTAATCTTTCGAGAAAGAAAAACACTTTACTGAGGGCTCGTCCAACTCTTATCACAATCCATCCATCCATCCATTGTGTGTCAAGCACATTTGTACATTTGTTGCCCTTATCATTCTCAAAACATTTGCTTTCTACTTGAGCCCCTGCTATCAGCTCCTCATCTTTTAATCTCACAACTTGAGACTTGATTTTTTACGCTGGGCGTGTTCTTCCTTTTCGGTTGTCTAACCCAGGCCCTTGCACATCCGTTATATTTGATTTCTGAAATTTTCCATTTAGCTCTTTGACTTCATCATTTCTTTCATTTGCCTTCACTACAGTATATACTCCTGTATAAGCTGAGTTTTTCAGCACATTTTAATGCAGTTTTTGTGGTAAAATTAGGTACCTCGGCTGATATTCATGTCGGTTTATACTCGAGTATATATGATTAAAAGCGAGTTTCAGATTCTCTTCTGATGTCCACTTTGATCTTTCTTTCTGTCCTGTCTTTTGCATGACCTTCTGTGTGATGCTCTTGATGACTGCCCACAGCTCAGCAGATCTTCAGTCGGTAGGCTTTAATGCACCCAGTCTGTTGTTGAGATGTTTTTGAAATCCAGGTGGGATAGATTCAAGGTCATATTTTGGCTCCTTTGGATTGGTTTTCATTTTCTGCAGCTTCATCCTGAACTTACATATAAGCAACTGATGGGCTGTCTCACAGCTGGCCCTTGGCCTGGTTTTATCTGCTGAAATTGAGCTTCTTCATCATCTCTTCCCAGAGACGTCAGTTTGATCTCTGTGTATTCCATCTGAGAAGTCCATGTGTATTGTCACTGGTTGTGTTGTTGGAAAAAGGGGATTTGCTATGAACAAGTCATTGGTCTTGCAAAATCCCATCATGTGATCTCCAGCTTTGCTTCTGTCTCCAAGGTCCATTTTCTGACTATTACTCCTTCCTGTTTCCAGCTGTTGCATTCTCATCTCCAGTTATTATCAATGCATCTTCATCGCATGCATCATTCGTTTCAGGCTGAAGACATTGGTAGGTTTCTTTCATTTCTGCCTCACTAGCTTTAGTGGTTGGTGCATAAATTTGAATAATAGTTGTATTTATTGGATTTTATTGTCAGCAGATAGATATGATCCTATCACAGACAGCATTGTACTTCAGGATAGCTCTAGAAATATCCTTTTTGATGATGAATACAACGCCATTCCTCATGAATATGTATAAGTCATATTTCAAGCATAGTAAGCCATGTGATTTTCTGATTCACCTTGTCCATTTTAGCTCACTAATACTAGAATAAAGATCTTTACATGTTCCGTTTCATTTTTGAAAATTGCCAATTTTCCTGGGTTCAAACTTCATACATTCCAAGTTCCAATTATTGATTCATGTTTGCAGTCATTTCTTCTCATTTCAAGCCGTGCCCTGTCAGCGAATGAAGGTCCCAAAGGCGTTATTCCATCCATGTCCCTGTGGTTCATTGACTTGGCTTGGAGAAGGCGGCACCTCTTCAGTCACATGCTGAGTGCCCCCTTCTGGCACAATCTCCGACCCTGATCTGCTTCCATCCAGTAAGCCTTCCGCATGCCATGAGGGTTCCGTGCTATCCGTAAGATCTTCCGTGGGGATTCCTCCGAGGCGGACAGCCTCGACCTTCTTTGTCCTCCGCTCTTCATCTGGAAACGCTCCTGAAATCGGTTCATCTTGGGTGACCCTGCTCACAGCAACACACAAGCCACCACAGTCCCACAAGGGGTGGATACATTTTATACATAACGCTTATTATATCAAGATTAGAGGGAAGCTGCCTACCCCTGTAAGCCTAGGCGAATGCTGCCACTGCCCCACCCAGCTCCTGGCCTCGGCCTTCCTCAGCTCCCATCAGGGGTGTGTGTGCTGTGAGAGCTCTCTGAAGGATTTGCCAGTTCCATGTTAGCTGTTGAACGTAATGCTGTATTTCTTTTTCTTCTCAAAGAGAAAGCTTAAGTAAATCGAGCCTCCTCTGTGAGGCAGGGCTTTGGTGGTTTGCATCGTGAGCCGGTTGGGGTGGAGGAGCCACTCTAGCCTCAATCAGCCCACCTGTCCTTGAACTTTTCTGTCCGCTCTCCAGGTAGATGGGGTCAGCTACCTCCTGCAGGAGATCTATGGGATTGAAAACAAGTACAACACCCAAGATTCTAAGGTAGGTTTTCTCCAAAGTTCCCAAAGAGCCCCTGTCAAGGGGTAGAGCTGGAAATGTGCAGGCTCCTCAGGGTTCCCCCTGATGGACTGTTCAAAGGATGATGGCCAGGCCAGTCTCCCAAGGCCTCTCAGTGGGCAGCCGAGCATATTCCCCAGGGCTCCTGCCTTCCGTGTGGATCTGAGCCGGCATCTCCAAGTTCCACCTGCAAACTCAGGCACTGGTTGGTATCCAGCACCTTGTTCCTCATTTCCGTTGAGGATACCTCTGGCACTTTGGCAAAAAAAAGACTGGGAGCCAGTGTGCTCTGTGTGGCTCTCTGCCTCAGTTTCCCAGCAGGGCCCCTCAGGGCCCAACCCTCTCCCCTCGGCTCAGAGGGGCAGAGCAGAGCAGAGCCCCAGGGGCCGTGTGTGTGCCTCAGTGCCCACCCCAGACAAGGGGCACCGGTCAGGGGGCACCTGGACCACGGGGCAGCCCAGCACAGTGCAAGCTCTTGCGCATCCTCCTTAGGCCTGCGACTCCATGTCTCCCTGCAGGTGGCTGAGGACGAAGTGAGTGACAACAGTGCCGAATGTGTGGTGTGCCTCTCAGACGTGCGGGACACCCTGATCCTGCCCTGCCGCCACCTCTGCCTGTGCAACACCTGTGCAGACACCCTGCGCTACCAGGCCAACAACTGCCCCATCTGCCGGCTCCGTAAGTCCCCGCTGGAGCAGGCGGGTGCAAGGGAGGCCCTGACCCAGGCCCCACCCCATCTAGTCTGCCTTTGGGTGGCCTAATGGCCTGCTTTCTTCTGCCCAGCCTTCCGGGCGCTGCTCCAGATCCGAGCCATGAGGAAGAAGCTGGGCCCCTTGTCCCCAGGCAGCTTTAACCCCATCATCTCTTCCCAGACGTCAGACTCAGAGGAGCATTCCGTAAGTTGCCCACCCCACCCTCGGGGAAGCAGATGCCCTTTGATGCCCTTTGACCCTCAACCCTCCTGCCCCAGGTGACCTAGAAGCTGGTCAGGAACCTAGCCACCCAGTGGGCCAAGTTGGGTCAGAACCAACCTCATGGCAGCCAAAAATGGGGTGCTGGCCACCAAGGCTCTCTTTCCTTCCTTGGGCCCTGCGTGTCCAGTCATAGCTACCATTTCCAGAGCCTTCTGCTAACAGTGGACACTCCAGGGGGGCTGGCTGTGAAACTCCCTCGGGCAGAAACAAGGGGTTGATTGTCTGCGGTTGAACACAGTTTACTACCATTTATTTGAGCCCCTGAAGAAGGTCACCGTTTTCCTTTCTCCGTTTCTTGGCTTCAGCAGCAGAGCACTGAGACAGTGAAACGCCCCTCAGAGGGAGAACCGGGAGAGGGGGTCCTGCCGGGGGCGCTCAGCAGTTATAGGACAGCATACTCCAACTCTGAGGAAGGGAGGGGTTAGTCAACCAAGGGCGTGGGGGATAACTAGTCCGCTGTTTCAGACTGACCAGGTACCCCATTCCAGCGGGAGCAACTCGTCTCCTGTCACAGAACACCAAGCAAAATCATAGGTTCTGACAGAGTTGACTTTGGAGGGAGACGGCTCTCTAAAAGCAATGGGACCCCCGTCTAAATCAAAGTTCATTAAAGAAAGGCAATGGGAAACTGAAAACGAATCCGTACATTTAACTATATAGAAAGGTTAGCTCCAGAGGGTCTGAAACACGGCCAAAATTAAAAGGCAAAAGAACAAACTGTCTTTTCCCGAAAGCTCCCACAGCATACGTAGATAGCAGTCTCGGTGGCAGCGCCTGTGAATCAACCCGCAGGAAACAGGCGATCAGTCGGGTCTGCAAAGCCAGCAATAGTGCCTCAAGGCAGCCCAGCTGGTTAGCAACCACAGGAGAAATAAAGCGATATGATGATGCCAATGAAAATTAAATACCAGTTTCTCTCCTTTCAAATTAGAAAGTGTTTGAAAGACACTCGGTGCCGGCAGAGAAGCACCCAGACAGACCCTCGGGAGGGGGGCAAAAACAAACACAGCCAAAGCTGTGTATCAAGAGACTTACAACACCCATCCCAAGACTGGCGGGCCCCTGAGGAGTTTGAACTGAATCACTACCCCAAACCACCTTCCGGCTAAGTAGCAGGGTGGCTCATGAGGTCAGCTACATCACCCATGAGAGCGTGGGCTTTCAAATAGATACCGCTCTCTCTCTAAGGCCAAACAGGTCAGCATTCACCATAAAGCAAAGATGGGGGAGGCTGAGATAGAGGAGTTGGATGGATAGAAAACAACTAGAAAGATGCTCATTCAAATGTTGCCACGTGTGGAAAATATGTAACCAGCGGCCGTATCACAGCATCAGTTGGTAACACAGAACAGCACGTATGGAAGTGGTTCCGTGGAACCAACTTGCTGTGTGAACTTCCCCCACAAACTGAACATGTGTTCTCCCCAAAGCATCCACAGCTCACCTGGTCCACCAAAGTGCGAAACTTGAATGCCAAGGGTGACCGAGTCAAAAGACGTGTGCAGAGGGGGTGGTCAGAGCCTTGTTCACATGGGAGGCACGGCGGTGGTGGCTGATGGTTACGCACTCGGCTGCTAAACGCAGGGTTTCAAGTTCAAGCCCACCAGCTGCTCTGCAGGAGAAAGGCTGGCAATCTGCTCCCCTAACGGTCACTGTCTAGGAAGCCCCTGCGGCAGTTCTGCTCCGCCCTGTGGGGTCAGGACCGCCGCCACACCACTGAGTGGTGGAATAGTCAGGAGGCCAATGTCGTGAGTGAAAATATATACATGAAAAGGTTTCAGAAATGGTGTGTTTTACACTCAGTCAAATGAGCAAGCTATAAAATCGTCCTTCACAGGCAGAGCCAAACATGTAAAGCCTACAGAACCAAAACCCAGACGCTTCACACTATCAAGTCGACTCTGAATCAAGAAAGCAGGGCCCAAATGTCCACACACGTTTTCTTTGGGTGGCGGCGTCACGAGACATGGCTTATGTCTCCAGAGTTCCTGTGATAGCCTTTATTTCTCTTTCCTTTGTAATCTGGAAAGCCGAGCCTTCCACACACATTCAGGGCATGCTTCCACGCCGGCTCCTTCCTTGTCCGGATGGAAAAGCAAACCCTTTTCCAATGTAGAGGAGGCACCGTGAGCTTGCCGTGGGAGGAGGGGGATTTCATTCATCTTCCCACCTCTCTCTGGTTCCCTAGTCCTCGGAGAACGTCCCACCGGGTTATGAAGTGGTGTCTCTTCTGGAAGCCCTCAATGGGCCCCTGACCCCGTCCCCAGCGGTCCCTCCACTTCACGTGCTTGGCGACGGCCACCTCTCAGGAATGCTGCCTTCGTACGGCAGTGATGGTCACCTGCCCCCTGTCAGGACGCTCTCCCCCCTCGACCGCCTGTCTGACTGCGGCAGCCAGGGACTCAAGCTCAAGAAGAGCCTCTCCAAGTGAGTAGCCAGCCCACACGCAACGCGGCCGGCCTCGCTTCTTTGTGCCTCCCTCGGTGCCGGCTTTCACATGACCCTTGGAGGAAAGCGGGAACTGGAATGGTGCATGTGGTGCTTAGGATAAATCCCTTCAGACGGTGTTAGAGGAGGAAGAGGCTGAAGGAAGCTGTGATCTTCCTTGGTTGCTTGCAGTTGTCCTTTTGGTGCCATGGGTTAAACGTCAGGCTACTAGCCACAAGGTTGTGGTTCAAACCCACCCGCTGCTCCCTACATGAATGACGAGGTAATCTGCTTCCATAACTAGATTTACAGTCGCAGACACCCTGGGCAGTTACACCCTGTTCACCAGGGTTGCCAGGAGTCAGAAAGAAATCAATGGCTGTGGTTTGGTGGAAAGGGGTGGGGGGTGGGGGGTGTTTCAGCACAGACCCTATATTTCTGAGGTAGAGTGAAGGAAAGTGTTTTACAGATGAAAATTTTGAGCTCCTGAAATGCCAATGGTTTTCCTCAAGTTCAGACAGCGAGCCACTGAAGGGGCGAAAGTTAAAACAGCAGAGCTCTCTGCACACCCAGAAGAGGCCTCCATCCATTCCTGGTCCTTGTGCCCACCCGTCCCTCAGTCCCCCAGGTCCTCTCCCTCTGGGGAGCTCTGGGCCCCCGTGGCCTTGGCTTCAGCGGACTGCCCACATCTCCAGGTCCCTGTCCCAGGACTCGTCCGTGTTGCACGAGGAGGGAGACGAGCGCTCCTGCAGTGGGTCCGAGACGCAGCTCTCCCGCCGGCAGCCAGTGGCACACCCGGGAGGGGAGGTAACTGATGCCCATGCTCATGCCCGCCAGGCCCCCTGCCTTGCCCCGCTCCCCGACCCTTCCCCCATGCCCTCTGGGGGGCAGCAAAGCCCTCCTTGCATTCATTTGCTCAGCGAGGCATCAGCTGTGTGCCCTTGCCCTGTCCCTGTGCTGGGGGGCCGGTGGTTCAGAGGGAGCATTCTCACCTTCCCTGCAGGATGCCTCGGGCACTGCCACTGCCCAGTTGTCACCCAAGCTACCCATCAGACCCCACGAATCAACCAGGGAGAGAGAGAGAGCGAGCTGGCCGAAGTCTGGGGAGACAAGGCATTGGCAAGGGCGAAGGCCCCAAGGGAAAGCCTTTAGGGAGGGCAGCCAGTGCGGCAGGAGCGGAGGAAGACCAGGCCCTCTCCCCCAGCACCCCTCACAAGCCTTCCTCAAGGGGTGGTGTTCCTTTACTCTCCATGGCGAGGGCAGCGAGCACACAGCCTGCCTGCCTGGTGACAAGTGTCCCCAGAGGAGAGCTCGCATCCAAGGTCTGCCCCAGTCCGGCGCCCACCCAGAGGCATGCTGGTGCTCCAGGTCCACAGAAGCAGCCATTGGACACTGGAGCCCAGCCCTCCTGGCAGGCACAGGGGCACCTGATGGGTGGATTTGAACACAAGACAATGGGCAGTGCTTCCTGGGACACGGGTGAGAGGGGCTGCTTAGTGCAAGAAACTAGAACCAGGGTGGGAGCACAGCTGAGCGGAATCTTTTTTTTTTTGACACCTTTTATCATGAATTAACCCAACTCATTGTCATCAAGTGGATGCTGACTCCTAGTGACCCAGTGAGAGTAGCGCTGCCCCTGTGGGCTTCTGAGACAGCGACTCTTGACCCGAGTAGAAAGCCTTGTCTTTCTCCCACGAATTAGGGGAAGGGTCATAGGGCAGACTTCATTTTACCCCTACAGTTCTGATGCCCTCAGGAGATGCTCTGTCTCCTTGCAAGCCTTCCAGCCTCTCCTAACCCTTCTGACCTTTGTCCTTGGGAAACGCAGCCCTTTTGACCTTAAATGGTTGCTTAGGCAAACGCTGAGATCTGAGGTCAGCCCCAGACCTGAATTAAGGGCCACACCTAGCCTTGGGGCTCCCACCAGCCTCCGACGACCAGTGAGTCTCCCGGTTTTCTGTTAGGACGAGACATGGAGTTCTTTCCCACCCTTTGCTCCCGCTCTGGTAGGACCCTCAGGTGTGGCCCTTTTCAGAGTGCTTGGCGTGGCAGCCAGGCACCATCTAGTTCCTCTGGCCTCCGTGTGGCAGAGTCTGGGGTTCCACTGGACTCGTTGTTGGCACGAATCTTGATTCTTATCTCTCTTCTCTCCTCTGGATGGGGAGCAAGGCCTGCGGCCGCATCTTCGATGGCCGCCCTCGAGCTTTTCAGAGCCAGTCACTAAACTGAGGGGAGGGACCCCCGACATGGGGAGATCAGCCATGGGGAGAATGGTGAGAGGAGCCTTCCGGAGTGGAAGGAGGTACCAACCCAGGTGTAAAGAGCAGGCCCACATGCAGGGAGAGCCTTGCCTCGCCTCGGCCACCTGGCAGGGGCTGGACAGGAAACAGGCCAAGCAGGAGCAGATACCTGAAGGGGGGAGAGAAGCTCATGGGATCGGAGGCAGAACTAACCCCACTTGGCATCTGCTGGGCCTGGGGTGAGGCTTCATGCTCGGGAGACTGGCCGGTGCGAATGGGAGGCAGTGTCTGTCTGTTTAAAGGGGCTGAGCTCAAGCTCACTGGGCATCTAAGAGGTAAGCCCAGCAGACAGGAGCCTCTTCTAGTGTCTGTCCTTTTGCCTTCCGAAGGGGAGTGGTCCCCAGTCCTGGAGAAAGTGGGGTGTCCCCATGTCCCAGCTGCTGGGTGCCTGGTGTCACTTGAGCCACAGGCTTTGTGCAGCCTGGCAGATGCTGGGCCTCGGGCAGGCCGTGCTGACTGAAGGCAACCGGTCCCCTGGGAGACGCCACTCACTCAGGCCAGGGCTGGCAGAAAGAAGAGCAGCTGGGCCCCCAGCCCCGCTTCCCTCAGCCTCTCCCCTCCCGCGCCCCCCCCCCACACACACACACAGGTGCCTGCCCCAGTGGCTTCCCTCTGTCCCCACTGCAGGAATGTGGTGTGACCCCAGACAGCGAGAACCTGACCTTGTCCTCGTCAGGAGCTGTCGACCAGTCGTCCTGCACAGGGACCCCTCTCTCCTCCACCATCTCCTCCCCAGAAGGTACTTGGGGGAGCAGGGCCCTGGTCTGTCTGTGAGGTGGGCAGTCTCGGGACTTCACCTCGGTCCTGCCATCAACTCTTTCTGGACCCCAGCGGCCCAGGAAAACAAGACTCTGGACCCTGAGGGCGCACACTGCACTGGGATGTAGCAGGGGGCAAGGGGTGGGCTCTGCTCCCTGCAGGACCCTGAGGTGCTGGTTCCCTCCCCTCCTGCCTCAAAGACCCTGCCAGCAGCAGCCTGGCCCAGTCGGTCATGTCCATGGCGTCCTCTCAAAGCCAGCACTCCCAGATCAGCTCCGACACCGTCTCCTCCATGTCCGGCTCCTACATCGCCCCAGGCCCCGAAGAAGAGGGTGAAGCCCTCCCTTCCCCAAGGAGGGTCCCGTCAGAGGAAGGAGAGGTAAGGGAAAGATGGAGGGGGGAGCTAACTGTCCCCTGGGGTCCCTGCTGCGAAGCTTTCTCCCAGATCTAGGGGACCCTGTGTAAGTGGAGTGGTGCTGGGTTGGGCATGGCCCTGCTGTGGGAGCGTCACCTTGCCCTTGGTCTTTGGTCCGCAGGTGATGCCGCTGCAGTCCCCAGATGTCAACTTCGTTGGCCTCCCAGTTGAGGAGCAGGACGCAGAGGTAGCCCCGTGGAGACAGCCTTGACTGGGGTGGACTTGGGATGGGCAGCTGTGAGTAGAGACTTCCTACGGGCCATGCTTGGGCTAGGCTGATGGCCTGGGCAGGAAGAGTGGCCACACTGCGCCCAGGGCTGTTGAAGGACAACTAGGGGGCAGTATGGGGCGCCCCAGTCCAGTCTGAAATACCTAGGGGGCAGCCAGGGGGTAACCGCTGTGCCAGAGCCCGCTGCTGTTGCTGGGTGTTGTCAGGGTCCTCCTCTGTGTCCCCTCCCTGGCCCCCAGGAGGGGCCTTTCTAGGCAGCAGCTCAGACCCATCTCCCATGGAGCCGCTGCTGGGTGGGAACACCCAGCTCACAAGGAGAACAGAACTTCCTCTGGGGCCAGGTCTCCTGAGAGGAGTTCTTGGAGAGAGTTTGGGACCTGACAGGATTTCTGTGTGATTGGATTGACTTGGCCACACACAGGGTCTCCCTGGCCAACCACTTGAGTGTCACCTGTAATGGGGCTCTGACTGGGTCCCTCCCGGCCAGGGCCCAGACTCATAGGTGTGGGCAGTGCGTGCTCCTGATGCAGCCCTGGAGCGAGGCCACCAGAGGGTGGTGGGCTCTGTATTCAGCTGCCTGGAGGCTCAGCATGGGCCTGACTCAGTGCGTCCTCCTTCTGCTGTAGGGAAACGACGTTCTAGAGGAAGACCACGGATCCCCTACTCAGGAAGCTGGTAAACGACCTGGTCCTTGGCTACCCTTAGACCCCTTTCCTGGGGGCTCCTTACAGGGTCAGGGGGGTCGGGCTGTGTCTGGGGAGGAATTCTAGCTGGTGTCAGGGATGACCGACCCCCAGCTCTCTGGGACACAGGGTGCTCCCTGCACATACAGTCGGTTCTGGAGCTTCTCAGGCACCTCCACAACTGCCTTCCTGCCGAGCGAGCCCCAAGGCACTGGCTGGAACCAGCTGCTTCCTTGCGCTCTCGTGGTCGGTGTGGCTTTGCAGTGGTTGAGGTTGTTACAGTTGGAGGTGGGTTGGAGCGGGCAGGGCTGAGGTCCTGCAGCCGCTCAGCGCAGGCAGTGTTCCATAGCCGCCTGCCCTCTCCCCTCACTGGAAGGGCAGCCAGGAGAGGGGGCCCAACCTGCAGCCAGGTACTCAAAAAAGGTAGAGAGCCAGACCTGCTCCCCTGCTGCTCAGAGGGCCCTGTGGAGGGCAGTCCACAGCACTCAAGGGCCCGGGCACAGGCCCGGCCGCAGCTGCCAGCGGGTCCCTTCTGCTTCTGGCTGGCCTGGCCGCTGCCTGGGAACTTGCGGCGCATGCATGCGGCCCGGCACCTGGGCAAAGAGGATGGTAAGGCTGTGCCCACCAGCCTGAGAGACTGTCATAGGTTCCTCTATGTCCTCCCCTGCCACCACAGGGGTCCCACACGATGGGTTTGTGCTTTCTTCTCCCTTTCACTGAAAATAAAGGAAGGGGCTTAGCTTGAAAAACAAACTTTTAAGACAAACCCCCCCACTCCCCCCAAATGTCAGCCACTTCATGGAGAACAGAGTCTCCTGGGCACAAGTCAGCTAAGGCGCAGAACTAGGACACCCAGGGACTTAGCCGCTGCCTTCGGGCTTTTTCTTCTTGCAGAGCCCTGTGTCATGAACACAGCCACTTGTCCCCAAGACGGCCCAGGCCGAGACATCAGCAGGGGCAGCTTCCCTGGCCACTATGGCATGGCTCTGCCCTGGTCTCACAGGACACCACCACCCCACCCCCCTGCCCTGCAGAACCATGGTGGGAAGGGGCAGCGGCGCGGGCCAGAGAAGCCAGCCCCGCCCACCCGCCCAGCCTGGGGCCTCTCCTGTCCTCTTTACGCACTTAGTTATGACTGTCTTTTTTTTCACACATGGTTTGGTTTGTGTGTCTCCATCCTTAAGACTTTCATTTTAAGGACAGCAGAGCAGAGACAGCTATTAACTGCATTCACTCCGTTACAGGCCAGAGGACAAGCGCATTTCTAGGTATGGAGTGTGACAATAACAATGACTTTGACACCGCAAGCGTGAAAGCACTGGACAATAAGCTGTGCCCTGAGGTCTGCTTACCTGGTGAGTGGCCGTCTGCTGAACATGAACTTGGTGGGAGACAGTCCCTTACCGTGACCCCTGCCCTTGCCCTGCTCCGGGATGTGCTCGGATGCGGGCAGCCACTAACCCTGAGAAAGTGAGCCGGGCGGGGGGAGTCCTGGAGGAGCTCCTGCCAAGGGCAGCCCCTGAGTGGGAAGATCAGGACGGGGAGGGAAAAGTGAAAAGGGCCCTGTCAGGATGGGGCCATTCTCGCAGAAGGCGGCCTGGGCCTGCCCCTCACAGGGAGCCCTCCAGGGAAGACAGCATGAGCCCGTCCCTGGGACAAAGCATGGTCAGCAGAGACCCATGTTTGCAGAGAAGCAAGGAGTGACCCAAGGCCAGGTCAGGGGATTCATCACTTCAGGCCTGACCCATCTCACCATACTCAACTCCAAACCCAGGGTCACTTCCTAGAGAGGAACCGTGTTCAACACACACACACACACACACACACACACACCACCCCCACCACCCCCACCCCCATGGCACCAGCTGAGGCCTTACCCCTAGGGGTCGTGCTCCCCGTGGTGGTGGTCTAATCCTCTTGAAGGCCCCTCCCCGCCCGGAAGGAAGCTGTCTTTCACCCGCAGAACAGCCACCTCCTGGGTCCAGTGCTTTCCTCGCTCGCTTGGAGAAGTGGCCTGAGGCGTTGAAAGCCAGCCCCTCCTGTGGGTCGCCACTCTCCACCAGCCCTGTGGGGGGCACAGGCCCCAGGCGCCCAGCCCCCACAGCTGGGCCCTAGGCAAGCCGTCCTCCGTGCCTGCAGCCGTCCAAAGGCTCCTCGGCCAACGGCCATCACCCATGAGTTTTTCCTGTCGCTGTTGCCCAGTGAGGCCAAAAGAAGTGGTGTCTCCGGCTCCCTGGCACAGGGAGGGAGGAGGGAGCGTGGGCCCCTCGGCCAGCCTCCCAGCCAGCCAGCCCAAGCGCACCTCCCACCTCCCCACTTGTGGTCTGCTTCTGTCTGTCCATTTGTGTCCCATGTCTCTCCACCAAATGTGAATGTCCGTCTGGTTTGTTTCTTTTCAAACTCACGTGTGGAGCGTCTATGTCCAATCTGTGCCAACACTGCCACTTGCCCCGAGCCGGCTGGTATTCGGCCAGTGGCCAGCCGCCAGTCACCACACAGGTCTCCCCCGTTGGTCCGGGCCTGCAGCCACGACACTTAAGTGTCCAAGGAAAGAGAGGAGTGAGAATAAGTTACATCCTGCCACACAATAAACGGTCAGGGGCTCACCTCCCATTGGTGTTGGTGGTCAGTGGCCACTCTGCTCCAGCTCTGCCCTGGGCCTGGGGAAGCTCTGCTTCGAGCTGCCCATGGTGGTGGGCATGGGGCTTACCCCTCCTCTTCCTGCCCCCTCCTGCCAGCCTGCTTGCTGGTGCTTGTTGGGGGAGGGGAACGAGCGAGGGAGACAGCCTTCCTGGTGGTGGCTGAGTGGGACCAGGCTGAGTGGGACCCAACGTTGGATGGGTCCTCTCTCCCCAGAGGTCTAGGAGTTCTTGCTGGAGGGGACAGAGGGCTGCACCACCCCCTCCCACCGGAACCGTTTCTCGGCTTCTGCTCTTCGCATCAGTTGGGTTGTGCACGGAGCTTGCACTGTGGTAGGTCCCTGTGGAGTAAATAGGCCTCCTCACACCCAGCTGGAAGTTGAGACACCCGCTGACCACTGACCAGGACCCCTGCAGGGCGGCTTGGCTCCTCGTATCCGAGGCCAGCTGGTTCCTGGTCTGGACAGCGCTCATGCTGCGGTCTCCACTTGGCTTGTTGCCTTGCCAAGCAGACACGCTCTCCTCACGAAGGCATGAGAAGGGGAGCCCCGGGGGAGCCCCCCATCCTTCACTCTCACCACGCCTACCACCAGCCTCCCATGCCCCTGTGCCTGCTCTGCAGGGAGACCCACCAGGGCCAGGCTACCAGGCTCCCTTCCCCGCCACCACCACCACCCTCTGTGAGGAGCAGAGGCCTGTGCCTCTCAGCCTCTTCCCCAGGAAGCCTCCTGCCCCTCTCAGCCCCAGACCAAGGGTGGGGTTCTGGCTCTTCACACTAGGTGGGGCTGTGTGTCTGAGACTGCTTCTCGAAGGTTCTCGGTGGGTGCAAATCCAAGTGGACAGGGGTCGGTCCTCAGGGTGTCGTTTCAGAGTCTGGGCGGGCTGCCTGGGAAAAGCAGTCTGGCCGTGACTGCAGTGGGGAAGCAAAGGCTATTTGGGTCTGTTCGTGGAAAACACAGCTGTAGGAGAGAGGGTCTCCAGTGGAATCTAGAACTACTTCTAGTGACCTGAGCTTCAATGCAGCCCTCTCTCCTCAAGCCCTTAGCCTGCGGCTAGGCTGCTCCTAGGCTGCTCCTTCTTGGGAAGGGGTGGAGGGCAGTGACGAAAATCAGAACCGAGATTCTCCTCCACCGGGAGAGAAGCGATAGAGGTCACCAACATCTACCCCTAGGGGTCTCTTCACTCTCCCAGCTCCTTTCTCCAATAAGGGAACTGACCCACCCCCTGGAGAGTAAGTCCACCCCTGCCCACCCTGAAGGAGCCCTGGTGGGTGCAGTGGTTACAGGTTGGGCTGCGATCTGCATGGTCGGCAGTCTGAAACCACCAGCAGCCTCATGGGAGAAAGACCAGACTTTTGACTCCCCTAAACAGAGTCTTAGAAACCCACAGGGGGTCGCTAGGAGTCAGCACTGACGAGATTCAAATCTCCAGGCTCCATTTCCTGCTGAGAGGGCATTGGCTTTTAGCCAGACAAGAAGGTAGCTCTCAAGTTCCGAACCCCTCCTCAGCCTTCCCCGGTTCTTTACTGAGGCCAGGCCACTGTGGGCCCTCAGGAGTCCTTGTCTGGGGGGAGGGGGGGTTGTCATGTGGGCTACTGAGGCTCCAGAGACCACAGAGCCACCTGTTAGGGCTCCTTCCAGATGTAGGAGCTGGTGGGGGCCCTCAGCCAGGGCTCTCGGGTGGCGTATGGGTTCAGCCAGCCGGCTTCTGAGGGTCACATGCCTGGAGCCCGTTCCTGGTGTGCTGCTGCTGTTTTACTTTGTGCATGCATGTGTGTCTTCTCTCGTTTACCATTTGCTTTTGGTCTTTCCTACCAAACAGCCGCAGCTCCGGAGTCCTGCCCCATAAACATTGAGGACTAGGTATGAGACCTAACACGTTTACCAGCGAACAAACAGCGCACTGTGTGTCGGGGCTGCTAGCTTCTAAAAGGCCACACTGCCTTCTTGCCATCCTGTCACACCGAGCGCCACCCAGGGAAGGGAAAAGACACCTCAGACCCTTGCCCAGACCCAGCTGGGTGTGCGAGAGGCCTTTCTCTCTAGGGTCCACCAGCACCCACAGTTGCTAGGGCCTCAGGGCTGATTACCGCCCCAGGATGTTGGTGGGATCACCGCAGGCACTGCTGGGCCCTGGTGCTTCTGCCCTCAGAGTTTTGGTCTGAGGCCGGCCTGACCTCTGAGGCGGCCCCAGCCTTTCCTGAGTCCCCTCCCTGGGACTTGAAGTGCCGTGAGCCTGGGACTGCTGCACTGGCTGTCGCTCAGCCTGTGTAGGGCCAGGCCCCGTGCGAGGCTCGGGCACAGCAGTGGATGAGATTTGCCCAGCCGCTCGCCCACCGGACCAGAAGGAACTGACAGTCTAGGGGGGAGGCGGAGAATGAAACCCCGGTGGAGGGTGAGGAATGGGCTGGGAGACATGCAGGCGCTCAGGAGAGAGAACCCCGAGGTTGTGCATGCTTGGGATGGTGCCAGGAAATGAGGCTCACGAGGTCCCTGTGGCCAGAGGAGGAAAGGCTAGCCAGGCCCGCAGTGCATGGGGATGGGGAGCCCTGGGCCTGCCCTTCCTGGGGAAAGGGCCTCTCCACTGACTTGTCAAACCGCAGCCAGAGGGCCGGGCTGTGAGCTGGCACATGTGGCTCACAGCAGTCCTCTGAGCTAAGGCTCTCCCTCTCCCGCTGTGGATGAGACTCAGGCTCAGAGCAGGGGTTTGCCCAAGTCCCACCGCTAGGCTGTGGCCAGCAGGTTGCCCTGAGGACAGCACTCAGACAGGTACAGGAGGTGAGCAAAGCAGAGGCGGCTGCTTGGGGTTTGGGGCCTGAGTGCAGCTGCTCATAGGCTGAGCAAGAGGAGGCGCCCCTTGGACAGACCTGGGGGACCCCTTGGAGAAACAGGCAGGGGTGTTGGCGCAAACACTAACACTTGGGCCCAAATTTACTGACTCTTCTCACGCCCTCCACCTCTTCCTGCCCTGCTGCTGGGCTCAGCTGGACCCAGGTCCTTCTTGGTCACAACATAGAAGCAAACCGCGAAACCCAACAAGTAAGACACCAAAGTGGACCGTAGGCTAAGTTCACAAAACCAGGAACTCTGGGGGCCCCTGCTCGCTCCGCCTCCCAATTCTCACAAGGTGGCTTGTGCACACATACAGCACTCAGGGAACACGCATCCTGCGAGCTCTGGGCCGCCCTGCTGGAGGCACCGTCCACACCTCGCCAGAGCCCTGGCCCCTGTAACCGCCCCTCTCTCTTCCCCAGGGGGCTGGCAGGTTGATGACAATGCTGTGGGTCGGCGGAGCACCCAGCGCCGGCGCTTATCGTCCAGCAGCCTGGAGGACCCTGAGGACAGGGCTTGCGTGTGGGGGCCGCTAGCTGTCTGAGGACCCCAACCCACCCACTGTCCTCACATTCCGTCCCGTCCTCACCGGGCCACCTCCTCAAGACTCAGCCTGTGCAAAAGCCAGCTGGTGCGGTGGCCAGCCTGCCCCTCTCCCAGCCTCATCTCCTCCTGCAACTGTGGATCGTCCCCCCCAAGCCCCCCACCTCTCCCCCCTCGCCCCGGCCCTGAGGAACTGGGAAGCCTGCTTTCTCCCCGGCTGCAGTCACTCCTGGGAGCCGGGCAACTCGGAGTCCTCGGCACCCCAGTCTCTGAGCGTCAGGCAGAGCCAAGTTCCACATCCTGGTCTTTCTTGTATGTCTTTTCTCTCCTTAGGGGTCAGGCCAGAAACCTCTAGGTTTGGGCAACTTCCTCACAAGCACCCACTGGGCATTTTCTGGAACATTCTCTGTAACCTCACAGCCAATTTCAAGCTCCAGTTTGGGTGGGGTTGGGAAGGACTTGCGCGAGAAGGGAGGAGCACGCTGCACCGGCTCTGCGTCTCCCTCTCCAAGTCCCAGAGCAAAGGTGGTCCCTGAAGTGTTGGCAGAAGCAGCTGCCCTGGTCCCAGAGCCGTCCCCTGTCACAGAAGGACCCTCCCCATCAGAGCATCCATGATGCCTATGGTCCCTCCTAAGAATCCACCTCCAGGAACACATGTTCTGACCACTTCTACATGCCAGGCACTCTTAGACGCTGTCACCACATTTTTCCTCTTCACCACAGCCCTGGGGGGCAGGGTTCAGCCCGGGTACCCCATCTCCACTCTGTTCAGTTAATAGTTACAGGAATGGGCTTCAGAGCTCCAGAGGAAATGGACAGCCTGGGGCCAGTGGCAGGGCCTGAGAGGTGCCAGGCAGCGTCTTTCCTGCCTTCCAGATCTGCTGAGTCCGATGGGTGAAGAGAGAGGTGGGGGCCCTGTGACTCAAGGGAGCCTTCCATGGGCTCGTGAGTTGAGAGATTTACAGGTGGTGGTGTCCAAATCGTGTGTGACCCCCCCTGAGGGACTGCCTATAAACCAAAGCCTTGGACAGGCTGGACAAAGCCCAGTCATCCCTCCCTACCCCTGGCATTATCAGGGTGGGGGCCCACCAGCTCTTGGAGAGATGCTTGCGCTGTAGGCTTTGGGGGAGGTGGTTCTTTAGGAGAGCATGAGATGACTTGCGAAGTCAAGTCCCGTACAATTCCTCGGGAGGCGGAGAAAGAAAGCACTAGACTCCCCTCCCCATGGACCTCAGCAGCCCAGAAAGATCTTCTTCAGAGGGCGCCCAGCACCCAGGGGACCCTTTGTGGCAGTAGCCCAGGAGGGAAGAAATGGCCTTTGTCCTCCCTGGTCAAGAGGAGGGCCGTTGTCCTGATTGGGCCGCAGCGTAGATGAGCCTGGGTCGCTACTCCTACCTGGACTTCCACAGTCCATCTTCTCTGGAATACCTCAGTAGACGCCATTATTACAAGCCAACTTAATTCCTTTCTTCCCCCAACATTTTACAGCCCCTCTCATGTCTAACCAAGATACGTTGAGCAATAATCCCATTTCGACTTCCTTGAAGTTGGGGCTCCGTAAACACCCAGCAACAGGGGAGCTTCCCTGGCTGAGCGGGGGTAGGGGCTGGCAGATCCACCTCCCTCCCTGCAGGTTGCAGTGACAGTGTGGTGTGATCTTGAGATCCCCTAAGGAGCCAAGTTGCAGGAGAGTCAGACAGACAGTAGCCACAGGGAACTCTAGAGAAGGCAGTTATCGGCATCCCCTCCATGAAGATCTGGGTCCTTCCTCAGGATGGGCTTGACCTTCCCTACCCCCTCTGCCCGCCCCCAGCTCCCTTTAACAGGTGGGGATCCTGGCCCCTGACAACCAGGGTGGTGGGCAGCGTTCCCCTCCCTCCTGTTGCTCTAATACAAAGGGCCTGCCCACCCTCCCCCACCTGTGCGGGTGCTCTGTGTTCTGGGACACAGAAAAGCTGGACACCTCAGAGGCAGGCTTGGCCCAGAAGCCATGGGTTCCTGGCCCCTCAGGTGTAAGCCTTCCAATGGAGCCAGGAGCCAGCTTCCATGCCCAGCCTTTTTCTTCTATCCACTCCCTCCCCAAAGTGGGTGCTCCCACAGGGGGCAGCTCCTGGGCATAGCACAGAGGAAGAGGGCCCTATCCCCCTGCCTGCCCTGGCATGCTGGTTGCTCTCCGCTTTTGCACCGACACACCCGGAGTGTGAGTGCGTGTACGCCGCTGCTGCGCACTCCCTAGCTCCCGGGAGGACACGGGTGGGCGCGGCCACCTCGGCGGGGACGTGAAGGATGCAATATTTATGGATTGCTGCATGATTCTCAAACGTGAATAAAACTGTTTACAAGGGAAGGAGCGCTGGTAACCAGGAAGGTGACTTCTTCGTGACCCACTGTGTCCGAGGGCTTGTGGGGGTCGGTATTCAGGGCGATCTGCAAGGAGTGGGGGAAGTCCCGCTGCTCCCACGGGAGTTACCGGTCATTGCGGGGGCGGGCCAGAGCCCTACCCCACCCTCGCCCCCTGGGCTGCCGCCTTAAACCGGAGAAGTCCAGAGCGCAGCGCAGCCCTTCAATAATTAAAGAGCTGGGAGGTTGGTGACAGGAGGGAGGCCAGAGCAAGGGAGAAGGGCGGAACACATTCCCCTGTCCCTGTCGTTTAAAAAGCTGGTGAGGTTATGGGGCAAATGACCCCGCTGGGACGATTTGCCAGTCCGCAGTATTCCGGAGGCCTCCACTGCATTTGGGGGAGGGACTGCGCTTAGGCCGGAAGCCTCGAGTTCCAGCTCTGGACTGGATGTGGGGCGGGGAGCCGCTTGCCGGGAACCGGTCGCCCTGCCCGCCTCGGCGTGGCGCGTCTGCGGGCCCGAGCGCAGGTGGCATCACCGGACACCAAAGGAGGGTCGGGGAAGAGGGAAAGCCACGGAAACCTGAGAAGGTGCCGCTCGCAGCCCCCCGAGGCGAGGCGGGAACCCCAAGGATACGGTTCCCGAGCGAGAGACCCGCCCCCCCCCAGCCGCGGCGGGCGCCGGCGGTTCGCGCCGCGGGCGGGAGTGCAGGGCCCGCGGGCGGGAAGGCGCGGGGGCTGGGCGGGCCAGAAAGCGCGGCCCTAGGAGGGAGAGCCCGAGAATTGCCGCGGGGAAGGGCCGCGGTCTCCTAGGAGGCGATCTGGCCAATAGCAGCTGCGGAAGCTGTTTACAGGGGCGGGGCGTCGCCATGGCAGCTGGAGAAGCCTTTCCGAGCGGCTACTTAATGCCGGTCCCGGGTCCACGGGCGCTCAGAGAGGTGCTGTCGGGCGGGGGGGCGTCGAGGGGCGCTGGTGGGGCCCTCGAGCTGGGGGCAGAGAGCCACGGGGGGTGGGAGGAACTACTTCCAGAACCTTCTTTTGGCCCGGGCTGCACTGAGAGCCAGGTAAGGGACCGGGAGGGCTGCGGGCCAAGAGCAGGGAGGGGGTAGGTCCCTAGTCCGCGCCCCCGTGGGTCCCCGAGGAAGTGGGAGGTCCAGGGGCTGATATGTGAGGACTTGCGGATCACTTCCCCCGTCCGTCTGTCCCGTTCCGTCCCCTTTCTTGGGACCCCCTCACGGAGTAGCTCTTTCCAAGGTGCTAGCCCCTCCCTTCCCATTCCCATTTGCTGGGGAGGGTACTGGTTTCTCGCTCGTCCGAGAACGGGGCACCCCTCCTCCTCCCCACCCCCGCTTGACTCGGAGGGCCCCCTCTGAATTCTCGAGGAGAAATGAAAGGAGAGGCGGCCAACTTGGCGGCGGAGCCCGCGGGCCCTGCTCAGCCCCCGACCCCGCCACTCACTCCTCTCGTGGAGTGATGAGGGAGAGCGCTCAGCCCCCCGCGGTCCCCACAGGCGACCACTCACTCGTTCGGAGTCGTCGGCCTGGGGCCGCGAGATGGACGCGCGCGTCCGTGCGGCCGCGTAACTGGAGCCGCGGGGGTCAGCCTGTGGATGGTGACCTCCCCCTCGGAGATCCGGCGCAGACATGGCAGAGAACTGGCTGCGCCTCCCTGGTGCGGGGCCAGCGGAGGAGGCCCTGCCCGAGGGTGGCCTGGAGGAGCCCGACGCCCTGGATGACAGCCTGACCAGTCTGCAGTGGCTACAGGAGTTCTCCATCCTCAGCGCCAAGGCCCCCACCCTGCCCCCGGGGGGCGCCGACCCCCACGGCTACCACCAGGTGCCAGGCTCGGCTGCACCAGGGTCCCCCCTGGCTGCCGACCCGGCCTGCCTGGGGCCACCACACACTCCGGGCAAGCCCACGTCCTCGTGCACGTCCAGGAGCGCCCCCCCGGGGTTGCAGGCCCCGCCCCCGGACGACGTGGACTATGCCACCAACCCGCACGTGAAGCCACCCTACTCGTACGCCACGCTCATCTGCATGGCCATGCAGGCCAGCAAGGCCACCAAGATCACACTCTCGGCCATCTACAAGTGGATCACGGACAACTTCTGCTACTTCCGGCACGCAGACCCCACCTGGCAGGTAGGGGAGGTGCGGGAGGCTGCCGTACCCTCCCCACCCCTCCCTGTGCCCAGCTCTGGACTCCCCTCCCAGGAGGCCCACCCCAGATCTGCAGCCCACATGGGCTGAGGGCAGGCTGAAGGCCATCTGCCCAGAGCCCTGTTCTTGGAACTGCCCTGCCCTCGAGTTGCTGAGAGAGAGGAGGGAACACTCAGGTCCCAGAGGGGTTTAGGGGTGCAGAGATTCAGGCTCAAAAACTGGCTCTAACAGCAGGCCCAGCTAAGACCAGGGCTAGACGTGAGATGGGCCTTAACCAATGTTGAAGAAAGTGTTAGGTGGAAGGAGGGAGAGAGGGAGGATACACATTCTTGTCCCAAGTCCTAGAATTCCACAACTTGGCAGTGTGTTAAGGCCTGACCCTGGGCTAAAAGCTGGCCCCAGCCTCCCGTCATGCCCTGCTGTCTGCCAGGGAGGGTGGAGTGGGTCCTGTGAACAAGTTGGGGAGGGGGCCCTTCCTAAAGCCACTGCCCCACCCCCTCCCCAGCTTCCCGCCTCTACTCCTCCTTCTCTCTGCAGCCATCTCCCTAGGGGGACAATTACCTGAGCCAGGTGCTCTCCACAGGGGCTCCGCCTGCCGCTCCTGCCTCTCTCGTGTTCCAAGTCTCCGGAACCTGGCACGGAGCAGCCCAGGAGCCCTGGCCATCATGTAAACACCCCAGTGGGGCACACACCAACACCACCCACTGTGCCCCAGCTCTTTCCCCCTCTCCCCCCCACAGATGGTCTGGGCCAGAGGAAGCCCCAAAAAGGAACAGTAGGATGTCAGGATTGAAGGCAGACATTGCCTGAGCCTGGCACTGACAGGGTCAGGAGATGGCTGGGGACAAGGACACCAGGCCCGGCAGAGCCTGTTCCCTGGGGCACCCACAGGGGCGGCTCATCACATCTCATCCCAAGCCTTTCTTCATGTGCTCGGGCACTGACCACTAGACCCCCGGAGAGGAAGCAGACACACACACACACACACACACACACACACACCACTACCACCACCCCCATCCGGCCCTACCCAGGCCCCATCTCCCCTATGGGCTCCAAGTCAAAGGAGGGGGCTGGG
>NW_022111358.1:46418861-46425737 GCF_000313985.2 Echinops telfairi | reverse complement strand
CTGACCGTCAGCAGTGAGGCCCAGCAGCTGCTTCAAGAGTTTGAGGAGGCCACTGGGGAGGTGGGCTGGGCGGGGGGCGACAGCAGGCCTGGGCACAAGCGCAAGCAACCACTGCCCAAGCGGGTGGCCAAGGTCCCCCGGGCGCCCAGCACCCCACTGCTGAGCCAGGAGGAGCAGGGCGAGCTGGAGCCTCTCAAAGGTAACTTTGACTGGGAGGCCATCTTCGACGCAGGCCCGCTGGGCGGGGAGCTGGGCTCACTGGACGGCCTGGAGCTGAGCCCGCCGCTGAGCCCCGCCTCCCACGGCGACGTGGACCTCACCGTCCACGGCCACCACATCGACTGCCCCACCACCTGGGGACCCCTAGTGGAGCAGGCTGCCGACAGCCTGGACTTTGATGAGACCTTCCTGGCCGCCTCCTTCCTGCAGCACCCCTGGGACGAGGGCGGCAGTGGCTGCCTGCCCCCCGAGCCCCTCTTTGAGGCCGGGGAAGCCAGCCTGGCCACTGAGCTGCAGGACTGGACCAGCGTCGGTGCCTTCTTGTAAGAGGCCAGGCTCCGTCCACCTCCGGACAGTGCCCACCAGGGCCCAGAACTGCCCCCCCCAACACAGACCCTTGGACACCCCTCCATGCAGGCAGGGGCTGTGCCAGGTCTCCTGAGGCAGGCCCCAAGAGGCCTCACCATCAAATTCAAGCCAGGAGGCTGAGAACAGGAGGCTCCCAGCCCCCCACATACAGTGTTTCGTCCCTCCCCTCAGGGACTGGCCACAGGACCCTGTGCTGCCCGCTGCCCGAGCAAACGAAGGTGATAGGGGGTGGAGGGGTGGCCAGCCGGGAAGAACAGCACTGGGCCACCTTCCCCAGAGAACCCCCTCCTCGATGCCCCCCCCCCAGGTCTCTATCTAGAGAAAGTTCCCAGGTACACCAGATGCTAATTAGGTGACAGCAAATTAACCCCCTGGAGGCCTCTCCCAGCAAAAGTTTCCCTGGGGTAGGGGAGGGGGGCCGTGGGTGGGGAGGTGGGCAGAGGACAGGCGTGGGGGCTGGGCAGGCAGAGGAGACAAATGCCTGGGCAGGCAGGGGGGGACCAGGAGTCCCCTGGGGTCTTCACTTGGCCCATCCTTAGGGGTCAGACCAAGTTTGTAAGCTCTAATCTTTGCACCCCACTTGGGGCTGAGACTCAGCAATAGCAGTAGGACGCTGGGGGCTTCCGCAGGGCTCGGACAGGCAGCCACGCCGAGGAAGGGACAGACTAATGTAGAGCACCTAGCCATAGCTCAGACTTCGAGAGGGATACCCAACTCACTGACCCCAGGGGAAGGAGTGGAGGGGTGCCTTCCCCATAGGGCGCCCCCAGCTGTGTCCTGCACCCACACTCCCACCCTGCGAGGGCAATTTAACCTTTTTCATGAAAAGTTATTTACAATAAAAAAATTAAAAATAAAATTTTTAATAATCTGAAAATGAGCCTGCTCTGGGCTTTTTGTGGGGGGAGGGCAGTAAAGGGAAGAGTTGGGGGGAGGGAAACTGTCCCAGGAGGGCACAGCTGGGAGGAAGTTGGGGGGGGGGTTGGCAGTGGAAGAGCCCCTGAAGAACCGGCCACAACCTGTTTCTCCCCCCAGAGAGAACGTGAGGGAGAGGGTACCTCAGGGGCGGGGCATCCCCTGAGGCCAGGGCTCAGCACCTGCATCTTGGCAATGGGGACAGCAGTGCCCACAGCCCAGGTTAGGAGGCATAGCTCCCCCCTCCTGGCCCCCCTGGGTCTCACAAAGGCCCGAGTGTGTCCGGGCATCCCCCACCTCGAGGGCCTGCCCAGGCTCGCCTGCTGAAGTCCTGTGCCCTGGCCTGGGCCTGCCTCCAGCGCCTGCCTCCCCAGGCCCCTCCAGCCCCCACCAACCACCCAAGGTGGGGTGTGCACCTATCGGGAGCAGGCTGGGAGGGGCAAGGCCAGGCAGCCAGGAGGATGGCTGAGACCTTACCTACCCCACTCCCTCAGTCTGGAAGGCCCACCCTGGGAGGCTAGCCCGTTGGCATGCTAGTGGGAAAAGAAGTCCCCACCTGGCAAGTCCCTCACATCAGTTTAACCTGAACTCCACCTCCCCACCCAGCACTCTTATCCTGGGTGCCCCCCACCCAACACATACATACACACCCTGGGTGGTACACAGCGTGGGCACACACACACACACACACAGTCCCACAAGGTCCTGCTCCACCTCCACTCATCCCTTCCAAGTTCTGCACTCCACAGGCGCTGGCCCAAGCTGGCATTCTCTCTGCTAACTGGCTGCTTTCACTTGCTAATTATTCCAAATATTTCAGCGGGGCTGCAGCAGGGCCAGGAGAGGGGCCTCCCTCAGCCCAGAAGCCAGCCTGTGCCCTCACCAAGGAGCAGGCTGCTCAGGGGCCCTCCATCTCAGAGTGGAGTTCCCTCCCTCCTCAAGCACCTCCTCCTCGCTCCCCTCCCTTCTCTCCTCTTCACTGGTCCCCACGTGGCCCCCCACTGCCCCAAGGGGAAGCAAGGGGGCTCCAGCCTTCTCCGAGATCCCAGAGGTCCCCCAAGCCTCCAGCCCCTTCATCAGCCCTCTGCCCCAGGCCCCTGGGACTAGCCCCAGGGGCTAGCTGCATGGCCCACGAGGAGGCGCAATAGTCTGAAGAAGCAAAGCAGGGTGGGCTGAAAGTTTCTAAAAACCCACCGCCCAGGCCGCCCTTCCAGAACTTTCCATCAGCCTCCTTCTGGGATTTGGACTCAGGTGTCCACTGGTAGTTTTTGAAGTGACCCCAAGTGACCCCAAAGCCAAGTCAAAGGAACTCTGTTGGGGTCGGGTAGGGGGTGTTCCCCCCACCCCAGCCTTTCTGCAGGCAGTGTGGGAGTGGGGGAAGCCTGACCTTCACAAACAGTCACTCATATTCCCAAGGAGCCTAGGGTGCAATGCTTAAGCACTAGGCTGCTATCTGACAGGTTGGAGGTTCAAACCCACCAGTGGGCCCTGCAGGAGAAAAAGCTGCCAAGACCTAACTATCTGCTCCTGCCAATATGACATCCTAGGAAGCCCCATAGGGCAGTTCTACTCCCACCCACACAGGCAGTGTGATGGGCTCACCCACTCAATCATTGCCATCCAGTCTACACCCATTCATAGCGACCCCGTAGGACAGAGCAGAACAGGGGCCTCTGTGGGCTTCCAAAGCTGTAACTGTGTGGGAGCAGAAAGCCTCCCTCAAAACAGCTGGTGGTTTGGAAGGCAGTCGGCAGACCACCGCCTCACCCACTGCGCCACAGTTACTGAGAGAAGCACAGTCCTTTGTAGACTTACACTTGTTTCTAGGCTCACGTGTACCCAATCCAACCCCGGCCAAAATCCTCTTTGCTCTCTTTGAGAGCGCTGCACACTTGGTGGCCCTGGCTCTCGCCACTTCAGACAGCCTCACCCCTGCATGACCACAGCCTGCAAACCAGCTGCCACTGAACCGACCCCAGCCCGTGGCAGCCCCAGGTTTGGGTCTCAGGAGGACCGGCTCCATCAGGTTCTCAGTGGTTGGTTTTTCATAAATAGATCATCAGGGCTTTCTCCTGTGGTACCTCCACCCTTTCAATCAGCAGCCAAGTGTGCAACCCGTTGGTACCACCAGGACTACCACCTAACCACAGTACAGCAATCAAAACGAAGATTCCAAGATAGGACTGATTGGATTGGGTTGGGTTGGGTTGGGTTGGATTGGACTGAAGTGGACTGGACAGGGTTGGGTCAGAATGGATTGGGTTGGCTTGGGTTGGATTGGACTGGAGTGGACTGGACTGGACTTGACATAGTTGTGACATAACTAGATTGTGTTGGGCTGGATTAGATTGGGTTGAATTTGGTTGGGTTGGATTGAATTGGACTGCACTGGAGTGGACTGGATTGAGTTTAATCGGACTGGACTGGACTGGACTGGAATGGAATGGAGTGGCCTGGAATGAATTAAACTGGGTTGGCTTGGATTGTATTTGACTGGGCTGAATTTGATTGGATTGGATTGGGCTTGACTGGACTTGGTTGGGTTGGATTGGGCTGGATTGGACTGGACTGGACTGTGTTGGATTGGGTTGGGTTGGGTTGGGTTGGATTGGACTGGATTGGGTTGGAGTGGAGTGGACTGGGCTGGATTGGATTGTAATGGGTTGGATTGAATTGGGATAGTTGGTTTGGATCAGACTGGACAGAATAGATTGAATTGGATTGGATAGGATTGGACTGCACAGGGATGGGACTGGACTAGACTGGGTTGGGTTGGATAGGGTAGGACTGGATTAAATAGTACTATAATGGAATGGACTGGGTTGGGTTGGGTTGGGTTGGATAGGGTAGGACTGGATTAAATAGTACTATAATGGAATGGACTGGGTTGGGTTGGGTTGGATTGGACTGGACTGAATTGGGTTGGCTTGTATTGGTTGGGTTGGACTGAACTGGACTGGATGGGGCTGGATTGGATTGGATTGGGTTAGATGGGTTGGATTGTATTAGACTGGACTGGGCTGGACAGGACTACGCTGGATTGGGTTGGGTTGGATTGGACTGGACTGGCTGAATTGGATTGGATGGGTTGGGTTGGATTGGATTGAGTTGAATTGGATTAGACTAGACTTTACTGGATTGGATTGGATTCAACTGGACTGGACTGGACCGGACTGGAATGGGTTTGGTTTGGTTCAGTTCGGTTGGATTAGACTGCACTGGACAGGGTTGGTTTGACTGGACTGAATTGGACTAGACTGAACTGGGTTGGGTTGGACTGGGCTGGATTGAATTGGACTAGACTAGACTGGACTTGACTGGATTGGGTTGGACTAGACTGGATTTGCCTGTTGGAGGTGGTTTGGATTGGGTTGGGTTGGGTTGGAGTGGACTGCACTGGACAGGACTGGGTTGGTTTGGTTTGGACTGGACTGAACTGGAGTGGAGTGGACTGGACTGGATTCGGTTGGGTTCGTTTGGGTTGGATTCGACTCGACTGGACTGTAGTGGGTTGGGTTGGATTGGGCTGGATTGGACTGGACTGGACTAAATTGGATTTGACTGGACTGGATGGGATTAGGACAGGTTGGGTTGGATTGGTTTGGACTTTACTAGATTGGGTTGGGGTGGGATGGATTGAGCTGGACTAAATTTGATTGGATTGGACTGGGTGAGAACAGACTGGGTGGATTGGATTGAGTTGGATTGGATTGAACTGGATTGGACTGGATTGGGTTGGGCTGGACTGGATTGGGTTGGATTTGGTTGGGCTGGACTGGGTTCGATTGGATTGGATTGGATTGGGCTGGACTGGATTGGATTGGGCTGGACTGGTCTGGATAGGACTGGATTGGGTTGGTTGGATTGGGCTGAGTTGAATTGGACTGGATTAGATTGAATTTGGTTAGATTGGGTTGGGCGGAGTGGACTGGACTGAGTTGGTGGGTTGGGTTGGATTGGGCTGGACTGAATTGGATTGGCTTGGGTTGGATTAAACTGGACTGGACAGGGACTGTACTAGATTGGACTGTGTTGGGTTGGGCTGGACTGGACTAAATTGGATTGGATTAGTATTATAGTTAAGGTTTATTGTGCCAACCTGGCCGATAAACACGTGTGAGATTAATTGAAGGACAGAGAGATAAATGGCTCGCAGTGAGCCTTGCCTTTCTGGTTCTCAGGTCTCTTGCTCTCTGATGGTTGAACTAGTGTGTGGCTCAGCTGGCAAGGCTCACTTCCTGCGGGAAATCCCTGAGGAGAAGCCACATGGACCTACCCTGATGCAGCCTAGCACCCAGGACTTTGTAGATCAGACTTATGGGGTTGGACTGGACTGGGTTAGGATGTTTAATGTACACTTACCTTTATATAAAACTCTCGCTTATGCATATATGAGTTTCTGTGGATTTGTTTCCTTAGTTTGCCCAGACTAACACAATTAGGTTTGGTTTGGTTTGATTGGCTGGATTGAATTGGACTGGACTGGGTTTTGTTGTATTGGTCTGGATTGGGTTGGACTTGACTGGACTGACTGAGCTGGATTGGATTGCATTGGGACGGGGTGAATTCAATCGGACTGGCCTGGATTGGACTGGGTTGGGTTTGTTTGGATTGTACTGAACTAGGTTGGGCTGGATTGGACTGGACTGCACTCCACTGCACTGGACTGGATTGGATTGGGTTGTCATGGATTGAATTGGTTTGGGTTTGATGGGTTGGACTGGACTGGAGTGGACAGGACTCAATATGGTTGGGTTTCTTTGGGTTGGATTGGATTGGACTGGCCTAGGACTAGGTTAGATTGGATTGGGTAGGGTTCGGGTGTGTTAGTTTGGATTGGACTGGACTGGATTGGGTTGGGTTGGGTTGGCATTTATTGGGGTGGATTGGACTGGATTGGGTGGGGTTGAACTAGAATGGACTGGGATTGGTTGGGTTGGGTTGGATTGGACTGGACTGGTTTGGGTTGGGTTGGGTTGTATTGGGTTTAACTGGATTGGATTGGATTAGACTGGATTGGATTGCACTATGTTGGGCGGGGTTGGGCTGGATTGGACTGGACTGGACTTGATTAGATTGGACTGAGTTGGGTTGGTTTCTATTGGATGGGACTAGATTAGACTGGAGGGGACTGTGCTGGATTGGATTGGATTGAACTGGGCTGGTTAGGGACTGGACTGGGTTGGGTTGGGTTGGGCTGGATTGAACTGGACTGGATTGGATTGGGTTGGATTGAGTTGGGTTGGATTGAACTGGACTGGATTGGATTGGGTTGGGGTTGATTGGACTAGACTCAATTGCATTTGATTAGGTCAGATTGGAATTGCTGGGGTGTGGTGGGTTGGAGTGTACTGGACTGGGTTGGGTTGGGTT
>NW_022111358.1:46410731-46417591 GCF_000313985.2 Echinops telfairi | reverse complement strand
GGCCTCCTGCAGAGCCGAGCTGAAGGGCAGGAACTGCTCTGACCCCCTCCCCCTGAATACACACACACACACACACACACACACACACACACACACACACACACACACGGTGAGCCAGAGGGCCGGAAAGAGCTCTGGGAGGGACAGTGGAGGGGGACAGGGGGGGCAGGAGGTGATCAGGAATCAGGTCAGGTCCACCCTGGGCTGAGGCCCAAGGAAAGCAGGTGTATTTGGTCTCCCCGCAGGGGACAATGAACTGGGCCAGGGGCAAGCCTGGGCCTGTCCAGTGGGGGGAGGGTAGCCCCAGTCCTGCAGCCACATTCCTGTGTGAGGAGGAGGAAGGGGCAGGTGGCCAAAGGTTTAGAGAAAGGAGTGGAGACCCCGCTGGCAAGGGGAGCAGGCTTCCTGAGCCACCCACACTGAGTCGTGTTGGCCTGTGCGAGCCTAGGGCACGCCCCTCCAGGAACCTTGTCCTTCCATTCTGGGTCTTCCAGGAAGGACGGGTTAGAGCCACCACCCTGGGCATGCCGGGGCCTGAACTTGCCCTGCTGCGTCAGGGGCAGGAGCCTGTAGGGAGGGCAAGGGGAGACAGGCGCAAGAACCAACCCAGTGCAGCAACCAGACCCCCCAGGTCCTGGCCCAGCCCCCATCTTCACCACAGGCCACACCACATGGCCTGACTCTGGTCCAGAGATGGGCAGTGGCATCGGCCCCTGGGGGTTGCAGCAACATCTCCACTGAGCCGTAGGAAGGTAGGAGTTGCAAGAATTAAGAGGCAGAGCTAGGGGATGGGGTATGACTGAAGGCACCACCCCACCCCCACCCAGCCCACCGCTCCCTGCAGCCCCCAGGGCCTTTGAAGCCAAAACCCCAGGCCACCTCCGGAACCACTGTTTGCCCAAGGAATTAAGTGCAGGATAAGACGCTGCCAGCATCCCCTTCCTACCCTTGCCTACCACCACCACCACCTGGTGGCCTCTGCCCACACCCCTAGGCTGCTCTGCATGCCCCCTAGCACCACCCCCGCCTCACTAAGCCCCTGTCCCATCCCCATGACACCCCAGTTCCCACCATTCTGCTTAAAGGAGACACTGAGAGTCAGACTGGGAGAGGTGGATGGGGAGGAAGCAACCACAGCTCCCCCTGACACTGCTGGCATCAAGCACAGTGTCCAGCCTGGCGAGCCAGCACCTGCTGGACAGACGAGGGTGGGCAGAGATTGAGGCGAGGGCCCTGCAGGCCCAGGCGGAGCTGCCCTGTTCCGGCCATGGTAGGACACAGTCCCCTGGGCTTGGTGGAGCCCTGAAGGGGTGGAGGCCTTAGAGGGCAGTGCAAGCTGTGAGCAGGGCCGTGGAGCCAGGGAGGGAGGGACCCCAGCTGAGCAGGAAGGGACAGGTGGTCAACTTGCTTTCTTCCATACCCTACCCCAGCTGTTCCTGGTCCCCGCCAGTCCTGGGAGTGGAGCTCACAGAGGGCCAAGAGGCAGGCAGATGTTGCTCTAGAAAAGAAAGCGATTTCCCCAATGCAAATATAATGTGTAGAGACCCATGTATGAAGTCTGAATGGGACAGAGGAGACAGGTGCAGCATCCAGGGGAGGGAGCCCATCAGCAGGAGCCCTCCGTGGCATCTGAGCAGGCACCACACACCCTGCAGGGTGCGGAGGACCAGGGCGCTATCACCGAAGCAGGTCCACAGCGGCCAGGACCACAGAAGCAGGAAAGGGGCCTGGACGGGAAATGAACCCGAATGTGCCGGGAAACGTGTTGAGCTGGGTTCCGGGGTCTCCCACCAAGGCAGTCAGGGCGTGACCCATGACTCTGGCATCCTAGTTCCCCAATTTCTACCAAGGGTACACCTGGGCTGGTCCCTGCAGGAGAGGCTGCCATCCCCAGGCGGGCTAGGGGTGGTGGTAATTCACTTCAAACTCACTCTGCCTGCAGGCAAAGCTGTGAGGAAGAACTCGTGGAAGCTGGATCTCAAGCTGGATTCAGTGATCCCTCCGTATACCTTCCCCAGACCTCGTGCTCAGAAATTCTCGTGGGGAAATCAGCACAAAATGCTCCCTGTCTCTGATTACCCACCCCAACTTCACATCATCAGCCAACGGGGCCTCCTACCCAGCCACAAGCTCAGAGGATAACACATAGTCCAGCCCTCTACACCCACAGGGACCTCAGAGCCTGCCACCCTCAGAGCCCAGCTGCACAGGCCCACCTGGCCCAGGGTTCTGAGGGCAGGGCACCTGGGAGGAGCCAGAAAGACCCCAGACTTGGCTAAAAGGGAGCCCTGACCTGCTGGGAACGGCCCGGGGCCAGGGGTCAAAGCTGGCCCCTTCGTACCACTTGGACCAGCTGGTCAAGGCCAGCTCTGGGGAGAGGAGCAGGATGCTGGTGGGCCTCCCAGGAAGGCCAAGACCCCCACACCATCCACACTCCCTAGGCCTCTCTCGGCTCTCCTTCATGTGTGGGCTTTTCCAGGGGCCCCGGAGGATTCCAGGCAGGAAAGGAGAAGCAGGCAAAGACTGCTCCCCAACTGGGGCCACAAAGAAAGGCACTCCCCCCCAACCCAGCCCTCCACCCCACCCCCAGTCCTCATTTCCAACCGCCTCCCAGGCAGGCCGTCCACACGGAGGAGCCGTGGACGCTTCCAAGGAGACCCAGAGGAGGACTCCTGACACGCAGAAGGACAAGTGACCACACAGGGCAATTCATTTTACCTGGGAAGGTGTCCAGTCTTACGGAGCGGACATTGACTGTTGGTGAACTGAACTCATCAAGAATGGGAGCTGACACAGGGAGGGGCGAGCCGGGCTGGCTTTGGCCCCATCCTGTCCCGGGGGGAGTCACCCCATGTCATTGAGTGGGCACCTCTGTCCGGGTGGGAGACAAGAAACTGGAAGGAGTTAGCACCCAGGCTAAAGTCAGTCTGGGGAACTGACAGGCTGGACGATGGAGCCAACTGTCATAGCCGCAGGAGCCTCAACTCTTAACTCTGTCTTCCAGAACATAGTGGGGGCGGGGGAGCAGGGGGGAAACAAGAGGGAACCAGAAGCACTCAGAGAAGGGACACCCCCCAAGGTCCCAAGTGTGGGGGAACTGAGGCACGTGTTCCCAGGATGCCCCACCAGCCTTGGAGAGATAATTCACCGGGCTGAATGAAGTTGAGGATCCGGACAAGGGAGAGGACTTACTCCCTGCCATTGAGTCAGTGCTGACTCATCGCCACCCTCTGTGGGTTCCCGAGACGGTGACGTTTACAGGAGTGGAAAGCTCAGTCTTCCTCCCAAGGAGCTGCTGGTGGTTTTGAACTGCTGACTATGTAGATCACAGCCCAGCTGGTAACAACTACAGTCCAGAGAAAGGACTGGAAGGAAGCCAATATTCACTCCTTCCCAAGGTCACTGGTGACCCCCACAGGGCCTTCACATGGGGAGGAGGGGAGCCCAGTGTCCACAGCAAAGGCAGAGCTGCATGAGGAAGAAGGCAGGAGGAGAGTCTATAGAAGGAAAGCACTTTAACCCCTCGACCTGCAGTACAGAGGCATAGGGGGGCCACCTACACGTTCTGCCTCAGGGATTTAATGGGAAGCTATGATCCCACTTTTAGAGTGTGCTGCATGAATCTGGACAAATGGGCCCTATCCCACCAACCCCAGCACCAGAGACACCCGAGGCTATATGAGGGGACTTCAAAACTCTTATCCCAATCCATCCATCCAGCCAGTGTGTCAAGCACATTTGTACATGCGTTGCCATCATCATTCTCAAAACATTTGCTTTCTACTTGAGCCCTTGGTATCAGCTCCTCCCTCCCCGACCCCTCCCTTCTGAACCCTTGATAATTTCTGAAAATGTCTTTCTGTGGCAGCTCGATGTCTGTTTCTTCTATGTATGTTGTTATGTTCGGGACATCTTCTGCCATTGCCTTTTTTTCTCCTGGTCTTTTGTTGAGGTCGTTGGGGCTGATGGCTGTTTGCGCTGCATTGTTTCAGAGGAGCCAGGTGCCATGTTCCAGGGAGTCCAAGAACACTGGTTCTCTCTGGGAGACTTGTAGGAATGCTTCTTCCAACTGCCTACAGCTAATTTCACTGTGGGATTAACCTACCACTTTGTCCTCCTGTGGCTCCCCTCTCAGGGGAGCGCCCCAGAAGGCTGGTGGGTTGCCTGCTTTGGTGTTGCGGGGGTTGGGTAGAGGTTGGAATGTTGATGAGTGTTGGCCGAGCTGTCCCTTGATAATTTATAAATTATTATTTTGTCACATCTTACACTGACCGATGTCTCCCTTCACCCACTTTTCTGTTGTCTGTCCCCCAGGGAGGGGGTTATATGTAGATCTTTGTGATCGGTTCCCCCTTTCTCCCCCACTTCCCCCTTCCCCTCCTGGTATCTCTCATTAATGGCCCTGAGGGGTTTACGTCCCAAACATTTTTGTTTTATCAATTCTATTTCAAGCCTTTCCCCCCCATTTAGTTTCAAATGCCTTCCATGGCTAAACTGACATGGTTTCCACAAACAGAACATAATTTGATCTTGACCGGTTTTTATCCCCCACCCGCAATTGTGAACTAGGTGAGGGTTTATGTGTCCAATCATCATTTCTGTGTTCAACCATTTACTATATAACTTATCAGATGTCCCAAGGGCTTGCCCTCCCTCTCCCTCCTCTCTTGAAAGGGTCTCTAAGTTGGGGAGACCTGAGTGAGGTGGAAGGAAGGGACATGAGAAGGGGTGTGGGGTGGGGATGTTGAGAGGGTCAAAGACAGGACCTGGGGGAGCCCCTTCTGCTATGAGCAAGGCCTCAGAGAGGGGGAGGGGGCAAGCTGGTGGGCATGTCCTGCCTCCAGCTTGCTGGACCCCTGTGGGAGAGCGGCCCACAAGGGCAGCCCAGGCCGGGAGGTGGCTCTGACCCTGACCCCCAGACACCCTCCTCAGAGGGAATCACTTCCTCATTTCCTGGGTAGACTTCCAGGTCTATGTCCTGACCCTTCTCCCATTCAGCTCAGGGCCGACAGAGGAGCTGGAATTTGTGGTCAGAAGCCCTGGTGGGCAGTGTCCACACGTCTTTTGTCTGTAGCTGCTTTGTTCCTGCGGAGAAAAAAATGTGTGAGCCTCTTCCCGGAGAGGCTGAGCCGCCCGACAGAAACCGGGCCTCACTTTCTAAACCACGGGCTTGGCCTCAGCCGGGTAGCCTGTCACAGCCACTGGAAGGTGCCCGGTGTCCCCTGGTCCAGAGCTGGTACCACTGCCCCAGAGAAGGAACCTACCACAGTGTGTGTGTCTGTGTGTGTGCACAGGTGTGAAACTGGGGTCCCATCCTTCACGTTAGCTCTGTGTTGTGGCGTTTGGGGGGACCCGGGGAAGAAGCCACTCACTTCTTCGGGGGAGCCCTCATCTTCTTCCTCATCGCCCTCGGCCCAGATTTGGTGAACTCTCTCATCTGCTGCTGCCTCTTCCCGTCTTCCTGGGGACTGTGTGTGTGTGTGTGTGTGTGTGTTTGTTTCCCTTGTGAATGACCATCTTTTTATTCAGGTCACCTGTGCTCACTGCTCCAAGCTTGGGTCGGAGCGCACTTTCAATCAGCTGTGACGAATGTGGGTCAAGACCCAAAACTCCAGAAAATTCCTTTGTGCCCTTTTCCAGCCAATCCCACTCTGGGCCCCCACCCCCACCCACCGCCCCGCCAGCAACCACTAAGCTGATCTCCTGCCCCTTCTAGAATTTCACGGAAGCAGTGCCTTACAGCGTGTCCTTTGTGCTTGGCTCTGGGCACTCCACACGGTATGTTGCAATGTGTCCGCGTGTTAACACGCATCACTAGCCTGCTCCTTTTCACGGCTGAGTGGTATTCCATCGGGTGACTGTATCTGTTTGTTTATCCATTTTCCTTTGGATCAAGGCCTGGGTGCTTTTCCAGTTTGGGGCCGTTGTGAATAAAGCTTGGAGGAACATTCTTGTGTGCACCGTGTGTGTCTTGTTTTTTCTTTTCTTGTCTCTCAGAGGGTTGAGAAGGCACGTGTGGCCCATCTGACAGAGCCCACTGGGATGCCTGGAGTTGATTCTTGTGTGTTGTTGTTGTTGCTGCTGTTGGAGGAGCCCTGGCGGTGTAGTGGTTACACATTGGGCTGTGACCCGCAAGGTCAGCAGTTTGAAATCACCAGCAGCTCGGTGGGAGAAAGATGGGGCTTTCTACTCCTTTCCACTACCCCCGAAAGTCACGGGGGCAGCCCTTCCCTGTCCTGTAGAGTCGCTCTGGGTCAGCACTGACTGGCCGGCAGCGAGTTTTCTGTTTTGTTTGTTTCTGGTGTTGAGAACATACGTGGATGCAAGTTTCCACATGTACAATTCAATGACACTGACTCCCCTCTGCAAATGGTAGTCATTCTTGTCTTCCTTTTCCAAACTGCCCCCAACTGAAACTCAAGCCCCTGAGTTTCTTAGCTAATCATCTGATGGTTCAAGTTGCTGTTGCCGATTTGATCCAAGAATACAGTGCTCAAGGCAGACATTTCTTTCACTAATTGAGCTAGATGACTGACTGCTTGGTTCAGAGACAGAGGTGGGAAATGCCCAGCCCGTGGGCTGTATAAACACTCAAACCAAATTCACCGCCACCGAGTTGATGCTGACTCACAGTGACCTGATAGGACAGGCTAGAACTGCCCTCTGAGCTTCCCAGACTGGAACTCTTTTTTCCCCCCAATTTTTTAAATTAAAAAAAAATCTTTATTGGGGGCTCATACAACTCTTATTGCAATACGTACATACATCAGTAAAGTAAAGCACATTTGTACATTCGTTGCCCTCATCATTCTCAAAACATTTGTTCTCCACTTAAGCCTCTGGCATCAGCTCTTCATTTT
>NW_022111358.1:46402578-46406512 GCF_000313985.2 Echinops telfairi | reverse complement strand
CAGGCCTGGGACCAGAGGAAACCTCGGCCCTTCCCCACCCACGCCACGCTGAGCTCCCCTGAAGAGTACATGGACATTCGCCCTCGAGCGTTGGTCAGCCTCCACGTGCGGACACTGGAGAGCCTCAGGCCTGACAGCCAGGGTCAGGACAAGCGGCCACTCATCAGGCGTTTCCAGTGTCCGGAGGCAAAAGTTAACAAGGTCCAGGGCTCAACCCACTTGGTCCCGTCTCCACCCACCTTGACTTGGGCGGGGCCATCTTGATATCTAAAAGGCCTTGAACAGACTAAGGGTGTCCCCGTCCTGAGGGCCACCCTGAGCCAGGCGGACTGTGCCCCTGGCATGTCCCAGCTGCTCTGGGAAGGCCACTCCGACATTTCTGTGTGAGCCGGCTTGCCCCATCGTGTGCGGCCAAATGGCAGGTTTCCATTCCAGGTTCTGGCACGTTCTAGAGACGACTATGGACATAAGTTTCTCCTTCTGTCAGACCAGGAACCCAACCCTCCATGGCTGCTGTGAGGACGGCGGGAGAGAAGCATTGTAAAGGCTCAGTGGAGGGCCCGTCACTCCGACGCCCCTGGCTCTGCCTTGGTCCTAAGCTGCACAATGTGGACACGGTCACTCACATGTCCCCTCAGTCGGTTGAGAATCACGTAAACTCCTTTTTTCATTCTCTCTGGAGCTCTGGTGGTGCAGTGGTTAGCACTGGGCTGCGACCCACAAGGGCAGCCGGTCCAAAGTACCAGCCGCACTGCACGGCGCAGCGGGAGAAAGCCAGGGCTCTCTGCTCCTGTGCAGTGTCACAGTCCAGGAAACTCACAGCGACGGTCCTCCCGGTCCTCGGGGGCGGCCGAAAGGAGCTGACACCCACTCCAGGGCGGTCGAGTTTGGGTTTTCGTTCTCTCGGGTGTCCAGACGGCACAGTTTGTGTTCGACGACTCACTGCAAGGTTGGCGGTTTGAACCCACCCACGTGCGGAAGAAAGTCTGGTCATGCGCTTCCATAAAGATCACAGCAAGCACAATTCTGCCGTGACGCACGGCCTCACCAGGAGGCGGGGCCAATTCAGTGGCCACAGGTTTGGGGAGTTTGTTGTTCATGCTACCTTTTAGTGCCTTTGGTGTACTTACCGTTGTCGTCATCAATTTCACATGCTTCTCACATTGGATTTCTTTTCTCTAAAGCTGCCGTAATCGACTTTATAATGCTCTCTGTCTGATCACAGAGATGGGCCGTCTTATGTTGATCGACCCACCCATGGGGGTTCCGAGCTGCCTGCCACAAAGACACCAATTATGAGAGGGGCGGTGGTGGAACAAAGCGAGTTTTCGTACAGGCTCCGCGGACAGGAGACAGATGGCATTGCATGCCCTGTAAAAGCCGGTCTCTCCGAGGTGGAAGGGGAAAGAGATGTTACGGGGTGCTTTTTTGGTGAGGAGAAGGCAAGGGGGGGGGTTGTCACATGTGACTCCTCTCGGTCACAGAGGGAAAGGGCCCTGCAACCCCAGCTCTGCCCGGGGAAGGTTGTGAGGAGACAGAGCTCCCTCTAAATCCACCCTCCCCCTTTCTCTGGCCTGCTCGGCACCAACCATCCCTCCCCGACAGTCAGCACCACCTCTGCTGGGCTGGATCATCTGGTGCAAAGGCCAGACCGAACTCGCAGAGCACAGTCATCAGCGGTTCTCCACCGTCATCAAGCCACCGCGACCCTTTCACACAGGTCCTCATGTGGTGGTGACCCCCCAGCTGTAAAATTATTTTTCATTACTACTTCATCACTGTCATTTTGCTACTGTTATGAATTGGGCAATCCCTGTGAAAGGGTCGTTCGACCCCCAAAGGGGTTGTGGCCCACAGGTTGAGAACCGCTGGTGGTCATGATGGTGGGGTTGGTGAGGGAAGTCAACAGGTTACAAAAGGCGAAGGATGCAATTCTCCCATCTGCAGTGCCTCTTCTCAGCCGCGCTGGCAGGCGTGTGTCTCTCCGGTCCTTGGCTTCACAACCAACATGACCTGGCTGAGTCCGGGTGGACCAGAGAAACAAATCCAGGGACACTCACATATATATAAATGAGAAAGAACTTTCTATTAAAGAGCGATTGCCTACTGAGAAAACATCCAGATCAAGTCCATAAATCTGATATCAGCCCGTATAGCCAATACTATTCCATAAATTCCTCTTTAGACTCACACAGCACATGCAATGATGCTCAATGCAGGAAGAGCACAGGCTGGTGGGTGAAAACTCTTGTGGATCCAATGGCAGGGGAAGCATCACAGGGCTTTGTCTGCAAGTCTCTGGGACCCCGGCTGCCTCCACCACTTCACACAGAGATCTTGCATGCGTTCCAGTGGCGGCTCCTCTTTCTGGAAGGTCGTGGGATTCCTCCGGTCCTGCTTCTAGATGGTTCAGGTTTATAAACCAGCAGAATGACATGACCAATCCTTGAGTTAGTCTCCACAACCTTATTTTCATACAGAGACCCTGGATAGAAGAGTCACACCAAGCAATTCCACTTCACCGCACTCGGGCAAGAGAGAAGTAGGGCGGGGGGATTGGTCTAAGGAATTCCAACTGTTTTGTTGGTAGTTCAGGGACTTCTCTGTAGTTTTGCTCGTCTCTGGCCTTGTTCCTTCATAGCTTGGCAGAGTGCCGGTCAGTGGTTGGAATGACCACCGTGAATACATTGTTTATAACACAAACACTGTGTTCCGCTTTGCTGCAGGTTAGCTCCCGATTGAAAAGAAGTTACTGTATGTTGTGCAGATGTTACTAGACACATGTGGCTGTTTTTCTTCTCTCTAGCAATAGTGGGGGGCGGGGGACAGCTAGGGGTTGGCTACTGATTCCTCTGGGGAAAAGATGGAAGAATGGCTGGGGTGAGCATTATTACAAAACAAGGCCAAGTCAGACTCCCCCTGGAATCGGCTCTGTACATTCACAGCCTCAGAAACCCTATGGGCAGTTCCGCTCTTTCCGAATCGACTGGACAGCAATGGGTGGTCTTTGTGGTTTGGAGCTCAAAGCCTCCCCACTCTGTCTGATCCCCCACAGCTCCTGTAGGCTAGCTCTCTGCCTGTCTGTACTCCTGCAGGTGGGCCTCGGTCTCCCTCCGCTTGGCTGGTGATCATGTGCTGGCCCCACAATCTGTCAAGGAGTCTTGGGGGCTGTTAGCCATCCTCTTGCAGCCATCTCCAGAGGGAAGTAAGGCTCTGGAAGTGATTCCCTACTGCCAGGTGGTCCATACGCCCACCAAATCAAGTGGCTCTCTCCACAGCAGGCACCCTAGGGTGGGACTTGGAGAACATTCTCCAAGCCCCCAGGTTCGATGCTCAGAAAGCCCTGCCACACTGGGTACGTGGCTGGGCCGAGCGAGCACAAGTCAGGTTCCTGCCGATTTCAGCTCAATGTGATCCTCTTTGGGTTCCTGAGAGTAACTCTTTATGGAAGCAAACAGTCTCATTGTTTTCCCCTTGAGAGGCTAGTGGGCTTGAACAATTCCCGTGTAGTTAAAAAACAAACAAACAACAACCAACCTTAAACTCACTGCCAACGAGTTGCTTCCGACTCATAGCGACCCTACAAGATTAGGTAAGACTGCCCTGTGTGGGTTTCCAAGAGGAACGCTTCACAGAAGCGGCCTTTCTCCCCAGAGAGGCCCGCGTGTTCGAGCTGCTGACTCTGTAGTGAGCAGCCCACTGTGCAAGCAATCCATTAAGCTACTAGCGTTCCTCCCTAGGCAACCAGCAAGCCCAGTGCTTAACCCACCGCGCCACCAGGGTCCCTTACACAAGCCCCGGATTCATTCGGGTGTCCATTGTGTGGCCCCCTCCGTGCTGCCGTCTGCGGGCAAGGTGACCTCGACGCCGGAACCCCAAGTTCCTCCCCTTCTCAGCGATCTCTGCAGAGTCGGACCCCGAGAACTCCGGCAAG
>NW_022111358.1:46381394-46402289 GCF_000313985.2 Echinops telfairi | reverse complement strand
CGGGCGGGTCCCCTGTGGCTGGATCCTGGGGAGTGGAGTCTGCGGGGTCCGGAGCGATGATCCCTCCTCAGGAGGCGTCCGCCCGGCGGCGGGAGATCGAGGAGAAGCTGAAGCAGGTGAGGCTGGGCTTGGAGAGGTGAGGGAGGAGGTGAGGGAAAGGGGTCGAGAGCGGGACCCGGGCATCGGCCCCCCGCGGAGGCAGGTGCGAGGGTCGCTCTCGGCCAGGAGGTGAGACTGGGGGCGATGCTGAGGGGCCGGGGACATGCCGGTGACCTTTAGCCTCCGACTTCTGGTGATGTCCTTCCCTTCCCCCAGGAGGAAGAGACCTTGTCCTTCATCCGAGACAGCCTGGAGAAGAGCGACCAGCTGACCAAGAACATGGTGAGTAACCAGCCCCTCTCTGGAAGGGGACGGACGGAGCTCCTGACCCCGGAGGAAAGCCGTGCCACCCGGCGGCGCCTGGGCACTGAAGCCGGGGCAGTTCCGGCGTGGATGGTGATGGTGGTACAGTGTGCAGGCGCTCGGCAATCCTTTGCCATCCGTCTAGCCCGGGTCCCCACGTTCCACCCCCGCAGGGAGGAGCCTGCGGCTCCGCTGGGCCTGGACCTCCTGCTCTCCCTCCGGGCTCTGCAGGCGCCCTTCTCTCCGTCAACAAACGTTTAGGGAGTGTGATCACGCGTCAAAATTCCACCCAAGTGACAGGCTGCCCCCTGGGGGGTGGCCCTTCGAGATTGCTGCGACCAGTGAAGACTCTTCCTGCACAGGGAAGTCCATTGGAGCTGGAGCTAGAAGCTAGGCTCTGCTCGGCGGCTTATTCAGGTAGCTCCAGCACATAGCTCTGAATTACAGTTGGCTGTCACAGTCTCCTGGTGCTGTGGTAACAGGAACACCACCCATGGGTGACTTCAGGGAAGAGAAATGTATTCTCTCATAGTCCAGGAGGTGGGGAGGGCACCGGTACTCTCTTTCCGCTCTTGAGGATGATCCGACCTCCGCTCCTGAAGCTGGGGGACCTTGGCAATCCTCACGCAGCATCTGTCTTCGGGGGGCTTTTTGCGCTCCTTGTAACTCAGGTGATCATGTTTATGGCACAGGCCCCTGCCAAATGGCTTAGCAGATTGCTGAGGAGCCCTGATGGGATGATGGCTACTCCGGGTAGGGGTAGGGGGAGGCTGCTAACGGAAAGATGAGCCTTTTGAAACCGCCAGCCAGCCGCTCTGCAGGAGAAAGACAAGGCTTTCGACTCCCATGAAGAGCTAGAGTCTTGGAAACCCACAGGGGCACTTAGTTCTACCCTGCCCTGTAAGGGTTCTGAGACAGAATCTGCTTGATGGCTGTGAGGATTTCTGCCCGCTGAGGTGGTATTGGTAGCATAACAAAACAGCCTTATTTTCAGAGTGGATTACATCCACAGGTATAAAGGTTGAGACGCCAACCCTTGTTTCAGGGGGTACAATTTAACTGATAACTGCGCTAAAGCGCAGGCAGACTCAACCTGCCAACGTGCGTGCACGCATGTGACTATCCTATAAGCCAGCAGTTCTCAATCTTGGGTCGCAACCCCTTTGGGGTCAAGCAACCCTTTTACAGGGGTCGCTTAATTCATAACAGTAGCAAAATTATGGGGCCACCACATACGAGGAACTATTAAAGGGTCACGGCTTTACGAAGGTTGAGAACCACTGCTATAAGCTAATGCAGTGAACAAATCCTACGCAGTGCCTGGCATGCGCTAACAAAGACCTCACCCACTGCCTGGGTCCATCCCAGCTGAGCAGCCTAGAGGACGGAATAGAATACCCCACCCCCCTAGGATTTCCAAAACTAAATGATTGCAGGAGCTGACTGCCACACCTTTCTCCCGCTGGTGGGTTCAAACCACTAAGCATTTTAACCACCGCACCACCAGTGTTCCAATAGATGCTCAACAAATATGCATTCCATTCCTTATTCCTGGAGGAGACTGGACAGGTGCCCATGTTGAATACTAGCTTAAATCTGTATTGACTCGATAATAAGGCCTGAAACCCAGAGTCATTGCCAGTGAGTCAATGCCAACACCTAGTGGCGCTACAGAAAACGACAGACCTGGCCCCGTGAGCTTTTGAGACTGTCACCTTTATGGGAGTAGACAGCCTCATCTTTCTCCCATGGTTTCGAACTGCCCACCTTGTGGTCAGCGACGAGCTCATCACCCGCTTCGACACCAGGGCTCCTCATAACGCCCCAGCTCCTTTTTTAATGAGATTTTCCTTCCGAGAGCGAAAGTGAAGTCTTGTCTGAACGAGGTTCTGTTCGCCTGGAGAAGGTTGAGAGAGAACAGAGGTTGAGATCTGACTTGAAGTCTGGACTTGTCTTCAGCGAGGTGAATGTGCCGCTGGCGGGCCCTCCAGGCCAATTTCACCCAACCGTTTTGGACCGCCGCGTACTGGCCAGGTGCTAGGGCCGTGGTGAGCCAGGAGGCTCGGGCCTTTTCCTCTCGGAGCTTCTTGGGCGGAAAGCCAGGGGAGAGGCAGGAAATGCCAATGACCTGGTGGCTGGATAGAAGGTGAGCTGGGACATCCTCAAGGCCTGAGGGCCAGGGACTCTGTCCCCACAGGTGTCTATCCTGTCATCCTTCGAGAGCCGCCTCATGAAGCTGGAGAACTCCATCATCCCCGTGCACAAGCAGACGGAGAACCTGCAGCGGCTGCAGGAGAATGTGGAGAAGACCCTGTCCTGCCTGGACCACGTCATCAGTTACTACCATGTGGCCAGTGACACCGAGCGGATCATCAGGGAGGGGTGAGTTGGGCCTCCCAGACCAGCTGTGCTAGGCCTTTGAAGGGAAGGCAAGATTATACCAGGACTTAAAGCCCCCGTGTCCCCCTGTCCTCATGCCCATCTGGACACCACACCTTTCTGTGTGCTGCCCCCAGCTGACCCTGCTCTTTTCCTTCTCAGCCCCTCGGGCCGGCTGGAGGAGTACCTGGGCAGCATGGGCAAGGTTCAGAAGGCTGTGGAGTATTTCCAGGACAATAGTCCAGACAGCCCAGAGCTCAACAAAGTGGTAAGGCCCACCCGAGGGAAGGGGGAGGTCTGGAGACCCGAGGCCCTGCCCTGGTCTCTGGGGAACTCTGGGCCAGCTTTGAAGTATAGAAGGCACTACCCAGCGAGGGTGGGGGGTGGGGCGGGGGCCCAAAGCCACTCTGCAGTCAGCTGCTGATCTCAAGGTTGGCAGTTCAAACCCCAGCCATCGGGAGGGGAGGGGCCACGGGAATGCTGAATGCAGGGCTGCTCTCCCCTCCACCGCCCACCGGTAGAAGCTGCTGTTTGAGCGGGGGAAGGAGTCGCTGGAGTCCGAGTTCCGCAGCCTCATGACCCGGCACAGCAAGGTGGTCTCCCCCGTGCTCATCCTGGATCTGATCAGCGGCGAGGACGAGCTGGAGGTGCAGGAGGAGGTCCCGCTGGAGCACCTGCCCGAGAGCGTGCTGCTCGACGTGATCCGCATCTCCCGCTGGCTGGTGGAGTTCGGCCGGAACCAAGGTGAGCCCGCCTGACCTGCCCGCTGGCCACTTGCCTTGTGGGCCGACTGGTGGTGGTTGTGGGGGGGGGGGCAAAGTCCTGGTGCGGTTCCCCGTTACGGTGTGGCTTTTTTCCCTCTTAAACGAGGTTTCCTAAGAAAGACTCTTCAATCTCAAAACGATGACTCTAGAGAAAGCAACACTTTTGAAGTTTTGTTACCTTTTGTTCCTTTTTCCGTTCATTGTAAACATGTCAAGTAGCACAGAAAGCATTAGGCTTCAAGTACACAGACTGGCCTCCTTGGAACTCATAGACCGTGACCTCCATGTGGACAGGTGGGCAGACAGGCCAGGTGAGGGGGTCTGAGTTGCTACACTTGAGGCTGATGCAGGCCGGCTGACCACACTTCTACAAACATTGGGTGTGTGTGTGTGTGTGTGCGTGCACATGCGTACAGTGGCTCAGGGATTACAGAAAGCCTCCAGTGGGACCCTCTTCACCCCTCCCACTCTATTGCCTATAATGCCCTCCCCCCCACGATGAACACAGAGTTTTTTATGCCTTTCGAAATAACCTGTGAGTGTGAAAGGGGGTGAGACGCTAGTAGAGCAAATGCCTTGTGCTCAACTAACTGCTCACCTAAAAGTTGGCGGCTCAGCTCAGTGGGACCTCATAAGCAAGGCCTGGCCATCTCCTTCCGTGAAGATTACCACGAGGGAGCCCTTGGACGCCATCACGTGGGGCTGCCATGAGTCGGAATAGCCAGCCACTCCAGTACCTGTGTCTCTCCGCCCCCGCTCACTGGTGGAAACTGCCTGCAAGGTTCTTTCTCCAGTCTGTGGTCCACGCCCGGGCGGGTGGGGGAGGCCTGCTTGGACCCCTCATGCCTGGGTTCTGTAGCTGCTCCGCTCCTGTAAGTTCTGGGATTGTTAAGTAGGACGGCAAATGGCTTTTTCAGGTAGGACGTTGGTTCTTTGGGGTCTGTTGTCCAGGGGCAGCGACTGCGAGAGAGGGTGCCACTACCACCACGGTTCCCACCTCCCCGAATCCCTTATTCTACACGCTGTCTCCATAGGCTCCTCAATCCTGTCTTTAATGTAAACAGCCATGTCATTCGGAAGGGGCAGCCAACGGAAGGGGCAGCCAACGGTCAGCTCTGTTGGGCATGGTTTTCTCCTTGAAGGCTTTGCCTGATTGGCCGAGCAAACCAAACTACTGCCATCGACGTCGACTCATAGCGACCCTAGCCGAACAGGGTAGAACTACCCCATGGGTTTCAGAGGCCATAACTCTTGAATGGGAGTAGAGAGCCTCGTCTTTCTCTCTTAGAGCGGCAGGTGGTTTCTAACTGCAGACCTTGTGGTTAACAGCCTGCTGCATCACCACGACGTCACCAGGGCTGCTTTTGGCTGAGCAGGTGCCGGGTGACTGTGGATCTGGCTGCTTACCTGGAGCTGCAGCTGGGGAGAAGTGGGGGCCCAGCCGCTACCCTCTGCCTCTCTCCCATCAGATTTCATGAACGTGTACTACCAGATTCGCTCCAGCCAGCTGGACCGCTCCATCAGGGGCCTGAAGGAGCACTTCCGGAAGAGCAGCTCTTCCTTTGGGGTCCCCTACTCCCCTGCCGTCCCCAACAAGAGGAAGGACACGCCCACCAAGAAGCCTACCAAGCGGCCAGGTGAGCCCTCACCCTGCCCATCCAAGACCCCGCAGACAGCTACCCAGGGCCCAGGCAGCTTTGTCCACCGTGGGGTCAGCAGCATCTGACTCCAGAGCCTGCCTGCACAGGCGGCCTCCAGGGCAGGCATCCACACAGAAAGCCAGTGTCTCCCCGCCCACCCAGCAGGACCCAGAGAGCATGGGCTGCCACCCCGACCCCCGCACCCAACTATCTGGAGTCCACACAGATGGTGTTGGGGTACTCAGTTACCTCTCCTGAGGCACGGTGGCAGTGGGGTGCAGCGACGACAGGGCAGAGTAACAGGGGCAGGGTGTCCTGCAGGAGGCCCAGTGCGCTCACTGAGGGGGACGGCCAGGCAGGTGTGAGGGCCGTGGCTGGGACAGGCTGAGGAGAGCAGCCCTTCTTGGGAAGGCCGGGTTCTGTTGTAGGAAAGCTAAGGAAGGGCCTTCGTCGCAAAGCCTGGGCTGTGGGGCTCTGACCCCTGCAGGGTAACTCCCTGCCTGTCCGTCCTCCTCCCCACCCCCATCACCACGTGCACCGTGCTGCCCACCCCCCACGGGCTGCAGAGAGGGCTGTGCTCGGCGGGGGAGGGGCTGTGCAGGACACAAGGGCACTGAGGCCGAGGTCTGCTTGTCTGGCCTATCTTAGCCCCCTGGAGGGCACTGGGGACCCACCGATTCTGACCCTGGCTTCGGGTCAAGCCCACTCCACCCCCCTTTCTCCCAACTGCCCCTGACCGTGTCCCTTGGAGAGCGGGGTCACTGTCCACACTTGGCCTGCTCCCCCCTCCCAGGCCTCTGCTGGGGCTTGGAGAAAGGTGGGGATACGTCAGAAATGGCAGGGGAGCTGTCCCCAGGAGCAGAGCGATGGGGCAGCTGGGCCTGGCAGCCTTGGCCGGAGGTGCCACCTTCTCCCTCCAATGTGGCTGTTTGGCGCTGTGCTATGGGTCAAGGAACGAACGGTCTCTGGGAGGTAGCAGGGGCCTGCGGCTCAGTGGGGTGGGGCGCCTCCTCTTCTGGATGCTTCTCTAGCAAGACCCTACACCTGACCAGCACTGCCGGCACGTGTTTGCGGGCGGGCCAGGCCGGGAAGGGGGGTTTGGGGACAGTGGGACCTGATCTCCCCGTGGCTTGGAGGGTCCCGGAGGATTTCACTGTTGTTAGGAGCAGATGAACTTAGGAATGACATCAGAGAATCTAGCCTCGGGACATTCGTGCTGGGGACAGGGAGCCCTGTCGGCCAGGGAGCGCATGCTAGCTCTGGCGGCAACCTGCTCAGGCTCCCCAAAGGGATGGACCTAGACCCAGCCTCAGCCTGGCCACCCCACCCGCTGCAGCAGGACGCGGGGGACACAGGCGGGGCGGGAGCCTTCATGGGTTGGGTGATTAGACAGTAATTGTGGTGATGGGCTCCATAGGGAGCCCCCTGCCCACCCACCCTACCTACCTCCAGCCCCTGGAGCCGCCACCCTACTGCATCTGCCCTCACTGAAGGGGTGACGGATGAGCCACCTCCAGAGAAGTGTCCTGGAGTCACTCTCGGGTGTTGCTCCCATCCTGCAGGACCTCTGTCCACAAGGCGGCAGCAGCTGTCTGTCTTATGTGTTGGACACTTCCTGTCCCTCTACTTCCTGCCCACGGGCCTGCTGCTTCCAAGGTGGCTGACTCGGGCTGCGTGGGCGGCCTTTTGTTGCTCCTGTTTGAACTTGTGATACTAACTCATGTTTTTTTCTCCTGTGCCGAGAGCATGTCCACCCCCACTCCTGTCCCCGCCTCCCACGGCCCTCCCTTTGCACTCTGGTGGCTTCTGGTAACCCTTTCCCGACTTTGGCTCTGAGGGGTGTGGGCCCCTGCTTCGGGTGGGGCTGGCCACTCTCCCTGCCCCTGTCTCCGGCTAGTTCTCCTTGGAAATGCCCTTCTCTTCCAGTCCTGCCAGGGCCCTTCCTCTGCCTGGTGTCTGGCTGCCCCCACAGTGAGCATGCTCCAAGGGCTCAGAGGTGGGTGGCTGTGGGCTCCAGGTTCGACCTTGCACGTGCCGGCACCCCCTGCCCCTCAGGGGTACTTCTTATTTCCCACGTCTCCTGGTGGAGCCTCAGGGGCGCTGGTGGTGCAGCAGCCTACGAGTTGGGGTGCTAACTGTAAGGTCAGCAGTTCACATCCACCCGACGCCCCAGGGGAGAAAGACGAGGCTTGCCAGCCTTTGCTAAGGCTGACACCCTTGGGACCTCTTAGGAGCAGCCCTCCCCTGCCCCATAGCGGGACTGTGAGTGGGGATGCAGCCCACAACGGTGGGTTTCACCTGGGTTTCCGTGGTGCCTGGCTTCTGAGATGCAAACACACACACCCCCAACACCCACACCCACACCTGAGCTCTTAAGAATCAGTCATCTGGAGAGCAAGCGTCTCCCTGCTTGGTCTCGGTCCTCAGGGTCTTGGGGGTCTCGGAGGTGCATCCGGGAGAGAGCCCCGGGCGTGCTCACTGTTGGGGGCTGGGGGCCAGGAGTCGGTGGCGGCCGCTGCTGTTTTCTCTCACTCGCTCCCTAGGTCCTCTCACCTCTTCTCTGTATGGCTCTGGTGACAGGGACGATCCGGAAGGCTCAGCACCTTCTGAAACAGTATTCCCAGCATGGTCTAGATGGGAAAAAGGGGGGCTCTAACCTCATTGCTCTGGAAGGTAATCCCCCTGTTCCTCTCCTCTCACCCCTCCTCCTCCATGTGTCTCCTCCCTGGGCAGGGCATAGCCTCCAGCCACCCAGGAGGCCAGTGGGGTTGGGGGGGGGGAGGCCAAGGGAGCTCCCTCCCATGGGCACTGGCCCGGAGATGGGGTCATGGCCCTCGGCCTGGTCCTGTCTGGCTGCCGGCAGCTCTGCTCCCCTGAGCCCCTGCCCTCTCCCCTCCCTGTCTCTGTCCCTGCCTCCTGTTGGACCTCAGAAACTGTTCTTTGTCCTGGGGCAGCCCTTTCACGCTCAGACCAGCAGTGACAGCCTTGAGCCCCCTTAGGCCTCTAGGCCACCTCCCCTGGCCTCCCTGCCCACCCCCCACGCCACCTCCCCACCTTCCCCCAGTTTGGGGAAGCAGAGCATATGCAGCCAGGGGCAGGCCGCCTGTAGGCCAGAAGGATGGCCACATCGTCTGACTTTGTGGGCCTCCCCCGTTCAGAGGAGTGGCCCTGGAGGAGAGGAAGCTGCCCCTCTCATGCCACAGTGACGTGTCTGGCTGTCCTTCTGACTGTCCTTCAGGGGACAGAGGCTCCTATATGAGGCTGGGGAGATGCCCGGGCCAAACATCAGATTCCCCGACAGCTGCCAAAAAACCCTTCAAAATCCAAGGTACCCCAGGATGGGCCTGGGCGCTGCAGGTCAGGCTTGAAACGGCTTTTCCCCAGGTGGCTCGGCATGGTGGAGGGGCTCGGGCGCCCCCTTGGCCCCTCTTCCTGTCCCCCCACCTGGAGACCCAGGGCTTCTTCCACGCCCCCCGAGGGGCAGTGCCCCGGCCCCTGGATAAACCCCGCTTGTGTTTGTGCGGCTGACATCTCGTTAGGTCACGAGCATGATTTCCGAGTTAAGCACCTGTCCGAGGCCCTGAACGACAAGCACGGGCCGCTGCCCGGTGAGTACCGAGGCCCAGCAAGTGCCCCTGCCGCCGCCGCTGCTTGGTCTGAGCTGGCCGGGCCCGCTCCTCTCTCTGCCCTGGTCTCTCAGACACCAGGGCTCCTGGTCACCCTCCAGACACCAATGTGGCCCTCTCAAGGGCCCAGGCCCGAGGGAGACGCCGAGCCTGCTGGGAGATGCGCCCTCATGGGCAGGACATCCCAGCATCTTGACTCAAGGACAGCCGGAACCCCGGGGAGCCGTTCCTGGGCATATGGGACCAGACTGTTTTATCACTGATCTCAGGCCCCCAAAGTAGGATCCGGCCTCCCCTGGGGCAGCTGACAACCAAGAAGCCCCCTGCTCAGGGGCTCACATGACTGCCTCGCAGATCCTGACCCCAAACCAGCTCACTTTGTACCATCTGCTTCTAGTCCCGGGGAGCCTGGAAGCCTGGCCTCTGTCTTCAGAGACTGACTAGGTGCCCACCACCTGTCCCCAGCCCACCCAGGCTGTGGCTCCGGAGGGCAGTCAGAACACAGGGCCGGTTGGCCACACATGTTTTGTCCGGGAAGCTAAAGGACTGCCCCTTCGCATCCGTCCCCAACTACCCGTGGGGAGAGGCAGGCTGCCCGAGGCAGAGCAGACCTCGCAGGCGGGGCCCAGACTGGGCTCCCCTCCTGCGTTTCCCTGCAGACCTGGATGGGCCTGCGGCAGGAGGCTCCTCCCCAGCTGCTGCCCAGTCTGTGCCCACCAACTCAGGAGCCGGGGAGAGTTGCGCGCTCCGGCGGGGAGGACTTAGGGGCGCTGCTGTGCCCGCAGGGAGAGACGACATGCTGGATGCGGAGACCAACGCCTACATCCACTGCGTCAGCGCCTTCGTCCGGCTGGCCCAGAGCGAGTACCAGCTGCTGGCCGGCATCATCCCGGAGCATCACCAGAAGAAGACCTTCGATTCCCTGATCCAGGTCGGGCTCCCCGCAATGCTGAGTCTCTAGTTGGGGATAGAGCTGCTTTCCACAGTCTTGCAGGGGTGCTATGGGGGTTGGAGCCTGGCAGCATAGTGTTTATGCATTGGGCTGTTAACCGCGGGGTCAGCAGTTCAAAACCACCTGGTGCACCCTGGGAGACAGATGAGGCTTTCTACTCTCGTAGAGAGTTACGGTCTCAGAAACCCATGGGGGGTGTTCTGCCCTGTCCTAGAGGGTCCCCATGAGTCAGAGTGGACCCGATGGCACTGAGTTTGGTTGAGGTTTTGGCAAGAGGGTGGGGGGTGGGGAGTCTGTCGGAGGTCCCTGGGAGACAGACCGCTTACGCTTGACTACTAGCCCAAAGGATAACAGTTTAAGCCCATGCCGCAGTGCCTCAGAAGTAAAGCTGGGTAATCACACTCCCTCTGGAGGGAGCAGTCCTCCTCTGCAGCCCACAGGGTACGAGGAATTGACTGGATGGCAGGGGGGTTGGTTTTGGTTCGGGAGCCTGGATGAGGGGGTCCCAGTCGATGTCCCCCCCTGGGGTCCCTGCCCTGAGCTGCACCCCTGGGTTCCTCAGGACGCGCTGGATGGGCTGATGCTTGAGGGCGAGAACCTGGTGTCGGCGGCCCGGAAGGCCATCATCCGGCACGACTACTCGGCCGTGCTCACCGTCTTCCCCATCCTGCGCCACCTCAAGCAGACCAAGCCAGACTTCGACCAGGTGCTCCAGGTGCGTGGCCCAGGTGCCCTGGGGCCCTGGGAGGAGGGACCCTGCCCCTGCCATTTGGGGGAGTGGGCCAGATGCTCCTGGCCTCTGCTCTGAGCAGGACAGAAGCAGTCTGGGCTGGGCACACAGGTGGGAGCACAGAAGGGGTCTCTGGCAAGGGGTGGGGGGCAGGGCCAAGGGTGGGTCGTGAGCCGAGCTCTTCCTCAGGGCACGGCCGCGAGCACCAAAAACAAGCTGCCTGGCCTCATCACCTCCATGGAGACCACTGGTGCCAAGGCCCTGGAAGACTTTGCAGACAACATCAAGGTGCGCCTCACCCCCCACATCCACCCTAAGGTGCTGTGAGCCAGACTCGCTCATGACCCACTCAGGGGGACTCTCAGAGCAGACCATCAGGAAGGCAGGTTGTCCCTTAGGGTAGCCGCCAGGTGGCTGGCTTTCTGTCAGTTCCCACTGCACCCCTGTGTTTCCTCGGGGGATTGGGCAGAGGCCTCCAGTCCTGATGTCCACCAACCAGGAGGTAGTACCATGAGCAGGCTGAGCTGAGGCTTCATGTAGGGCCCAGGGCTTCCTGGGAATCAGGGACTCTGGCCTTTTTCTTGGGAGCCCCCAGGTGGCCCAAACAGTTAACACTAGGTTCAAATCCACCGGAAGCCCCTTAGAAGAAAGGCCTGGCAGTAGACTTCCGAAAAGCCAGCCACTGCAAACCTGTGACGTTCTGATCAAAGGGGGAGAAAAATACAGCACAGGGTTTCAAGTCCCCATTGAATCCAGACCTGCAGAGGCCAGAGGAACCCCTGAGACGAGCTTTAAACCAGAAGTAGTTCCTAAATTCTTCTTCACATGAGATGGTAGTTCAGCTTGAACAGGGATGGTCTCATGGGAGATCTCAGGGACAGCCGAAGCTGGAAGGGTTAGACGGGACTCTGGGGGCAGTGAGTTTAGGCTGACAGAAGTGGGAGCAGCTGGGAAAAGGGGGCTGAGATGGTCGCCCAGCTGACAAAGGTTATCCGTGCCACCCTCCGATTCCACGTGGTCTGGGTTTCTCCTTACAGAACGACCCAGACAAAGAGTACAACATGCCCAAGGACGGCACAGTGCACGAGCTCACGAGCAACGTAGGTGCTGCCTGCCGTGGGGGCCTGAGAGGCCAGGCCCACCCCCGTGCTTTCCTGAGGGGCTGCTGGCAGGACAGATGGGCAGCGTTGGCGGTCTCACCCCCTGAGTGCTGGGGCTGTGCCCCTAGGAGGTTCTCAGACCGCCCGGCCCTGCCTCCTTTCTCCCATTAGGCCATCCTCTTCCTGCAGCAGCTTCTGGATTTCCAGGAGACAGCAGGTGCCATGCTGGCCTCTCAAGGTACTGGGTGCCTCCCAGCCGGCCCCCACTCTCCTTCTGGTCTGGGTGGGGCCATGGACACCAGGGCCTTCCCCTCTGCTCCTCCCTGGTGGAGCAGGGCTGAGAGGTGGCTCTGTGACCCCGACCCTCCCTCCTGGGACCACCCCCTCCGTACCTCTCCACTTTCTCTCCAGCTCGCCTGCTCTAATGAGTCTCACGCAGCTGACCCGCTCGGTGGGTGGATGGGTGGGTGGCATCTCCAGGCTCACCTGAGGCCTTCCCTTGAGCGCCATCCCCTGGCTCAGGAGTTCGCATGGAAATTGGAGCATATTTCTGGATCCTTCCAGCCTGTTGAGACCCTGGGCCTTTTTCACAGGACTGATGGGCCTCCACAGGCTGGGGCTGGGGCTGGGCGTGCCCTCCCTGTGCCAGCCGGCTGCCCCGGGGTGAGGGCTGCATGAGGCGGGATGGCACGACCCTTTCTAACCTGTTTTTGCACTTTGCACCTTTCTCCCTTCTTGTCTCTCTCTCCGTCCCCTCTGTGCGCTCTGCCTCTCACTGCGTAGTTCTTGGGGACACATACAATATTCCTTTAGACCCCCGAGGTAAGCAGGGGGGTGCTGTGTCCCCTCTCCCTCTGAAGCCCCATTGGTGAGGTTTCCTGGGGACACACTCAGACCTGGGCCTGCTGGGAAGCGGGGGTCACAGGGGATGTTGGTTCTTACAGGGTGCCCTTGACCCTCACGGTGTCCCTCACAGCCACTTCCTTCTCTGAGCATGCAGCACGCAGCCCCTCCCTCACGTTCCAGCCCCCATGCTTCCCCTCCCCTTAGGCAGTGCACTCCCCGAGTGGAGGGGCTGTGGGAAGTGGGGGGGGAGGTGAGCCTGCCCTGAGGACCCATGCTGACAAGGGCGACTCTAAGACCTCCAGCACCCAGCACAGACCGAGGCTCAGGTGGGCAGAGGGTGCTACCACCCACTCCTGTCCTGCCAGCCTTCCGAGGGTCAAGGGTCAGATCCTTAAGCACCCCACCCCATCATGCAGGGGGGTTGCCTGGACCCCCGAAGCAGCCCACGGGCATAGGGCCGTAGGACAAGAAGGGCTTGTCCCTTGTGGAATGCCAGCCTAGCCCGCAGAGCTTTCCATGCCGCCTGCCTGGGGAAAGTCTCCTCATTTCTCCCTGGTGGTGAGGGGGTGAGAGCGTCTGGTCCACTTCTGCAGCCTGTGACCAGGCCCCCCTCCCACAGAGACCAGCTCCTCAGCCACCAGCTACAGCTCCGAGTTCAGCAAGCGGCTCCTGAGTACCTACATCTGTGAGTGTCCCCTCCGCTCCCGCTCCCAGCCTCCTTGCCCTCTGCACGCTGCTCCAGGCCTCCCAGCCCAACCTCTAGATGAGGGGCCAGCAGCAGTCCCTTGCGAGTCTGGGGTGGGCTCTCGGGGTCAGACTGGCATGTGGGCGTGGCATCGTCTCCCCGGTGTAGGTAAAGTCCTGGGCAACCTGCAGTTGAACTTGCTGAGCAAGTCCAAGGTGTACGAGGACCCGGCTCTGAGCGCCATCTTCCTACACAACAACTACAACTACATCCTCAAGTCCCTGGAGAAGTGAGTGCCTGCGGCCCCCCACGTGGTCCCTGGGAGCAGCCAGCACCGGCCTCCTGGAGCGCCTGCGCGTTCGGGGCGTGATGTGGTCTGGAGGCCCCGCCACAGGCGTCCTGACCCGGTGCTGCCTCGGCCCGCTGCCCCCGCCCCAGGTCGGAGCTGATCCAGCTGGTGGCCGTGACCCAGAAGACGGCCGAGCGCTCCTACCGAGAACACATCGAGCAGCAGATCCAGACGTACCAGCGCAGGTCAGCCGCGCCGCCCCCCCTGCCCCGCACCCGGCTCCGTCCCGGGGGCCCAACCGGAAGTGGGATGCTGAGGGGGAACTTCCGGCCGTGTACCTTTTACCCAGTTCAGGGGCCCCTCTCCCCTCGGCTCCCTTGTGCGCTACCTCCTCTGACGTCACGGTCACTTGCTAAGGCTCACTGAGTGGCTGGCCTGTCAGATTCTAGTGACGCTTAGGAAGGTCCCAAAAGCCATCCACCCACAATTCACTGAGGGTGCCCTGGTAGCACAACGGTTGAGCACCCGGTTGCCGATCAAAGGTGGGCGGTTCGGACCCCCCAGCGGCTGCTCAGGAAAAGACGTGGGACTGGGTTCCCGAGAGCACCCAGCCAAGGAGCCCCAGGGGCAGTGCTGCTTTGTCCCTCGGGCCACTAGGTGTCCATCCGAGGTGACTGGGGGACAGTACCAACATAGTCACTTTAGGTCTGCTTCTGCTTCCTAGTGTGCTCCTGGCTCCCCCTTCTCTCCGTGGCAGTCTCTCTGCCCAAGACGCTCTCCCTCTGTCCTTGGCTGCCTCTGCCCCTTCCATCGCACCCTCCACCCGCACCTGCGTCGGCACATCTGTGAAGTGCGGGCCGGGGCGGTGCAGCTCACTGAAGGCTGTTTCCCCGCCAGCAGCGCCCACAGGGAAAGCTCTGCTGTGCTTGCCTTACTTCTGTCCAGCTAGGTCCCACCCCTACCCCTACCCACGTCACTCAGGAATAAGTAACGAAGGGTTAGGCAGGTGCTGGCTGGTCTGCCCTGACGGATGCCCTCTCTCTGCCCGGCAGCTGGCTAAAGGTGACTGACTATATCACGGAGAAGAATCTCCCCGTGTTCCAGCCCGGAGTCAAGGTGGGCAGGGTGCTTGGCGAAGGAAGGCAGGGACACAGGGGTGTCTGGGGGCTGGCTGCAGGTGACAGGGAGGGTGTGGATCTGGGAGGACAGCCTGCTGCCCGCTGCCCTCTATCCTCAGCTCCGGGACAAGGAGCGGCAGGTGATCAAGGAGCGCTTTAAGGTGAGCCAGGCCCCTTCCCTTCATTCCCCTCCCCTCCCCTCCCTGAGACTGCAGCAGGGGCAGCAGAGACCCAGCCTGAGTGTCTGTGTGTCCCCTCCGTCCGTCTGTCGGGTGGCAGGGCTTCAACGATGGCCTTGAAGAGCTCTGCAAGACCCAGAAGGCCTGGGCCGTGCCGGACACGGAGCAGAGGGACAGGATCCGCCAGGCACAGAAGAGCATCGTCAAGGAGAGCTACGGGGCCTTCCTGCACAGGTCAGGCCCCCCCCCCACCTTCCGCAGGAGCGATGAGAGGGTGGGTGCAGAGCACCTGAGCCCAGGATAAGGATGCCACTTGGGAACAGGGTGCACTGGGGGCCTTTCTCCTGACGTCAGTACCCACACAGGTACAGCAGTGTGCCCTTCACCAAGAACCCTGAGAAGTACATCAAATACCGTGTGGAGCAGGTGGGCGACATGATCGACCGCCTCTTTGACACCTCCGCCTGAGCCTGCCGGTGCCACGGACTCCCAGTGTCATTGGACCCATAAACCAGTCTTAACTTGCCTCGGCCGGGGGAGTTTGAAGTCCTTTGGGAACAGGGCGCTTTCCTGACCGGCCTCATCAGGCGTCCGGCCCATGAGCCCTCTAGCCCCGGGTCCAATCCCTCCCTGGACCCTCCCCAGACCCATCACACCTGTGGAGTCATGGGGTGGCTTCTGAGCCCGGAGAGGGGAGAAGGAAGATAAGCCTGGGGCCCAGCGAGGGCAGGAGAGCCCCACTACATCCACTCAGAGCCGCCAGCCAGACCGAGATCCCGCTTCTTCCCAGCAACGCGGGGTGACGCCCAGAGAAGCAGGCCAGACAGACAGACGACCAGCTGCCGAAGGAGTGGGCGCAGTCCTGAAGGCTGGGGATGGTCCCCCAGGGGTGCCCCTGATGGCCGGGTGTGTGCTCTCTCGAGCCTCATCTCCTGTCCCCGGTGCCTGTGCCTCCTGACCTGGGCCATGCAACAGTGGTGGCAGAGGAAGCATTGGGCCCCATGGATGGCAGTGGTGGAAAGTGGGGGCAGGCCGGATTAGGGACGAGGCAAGCCCCTTCCCCCTCAGCTGAGAGTGAAGAGCTGAGTCGGACACACGTGCTCTGGGGAAGGTTTATTAGCCCTGATGCTGGGGTACTGACAGAAGGGAGGCTGGGATGCTGGGATCAGGGAGGAGAGGAGGGGAGCCTGTCCCCCAGCCAGGCCCACCACACCGATCTTCAGGCCTATAGCCTGACCCTGGGGCCCTCTCGGTTACAGCCGGGGCTGCCCGCCATGGGGCGCAGCCTTACCAGGGGCAGGGTCTGACTTGCATACCACCCACATCCAGATGCCAGCAAAAAGGGCCTGGCTGCATACCACCCCGACCACATACACCCGAAAGAAGATGCTGTCGGCCACCTCAGCCCGGCTGCGTCCTGTTCCCTTTCCTTCTCCTCCTCTCCCTTCTCGGGGGGCTCCTGCTGGAGAGAGGGGACAGCATTGACTTTCCTGGCGCCCTTGGACAAGACAGCCTGGCCCGGGGGCACCTTATAACCAGTGCACCCCACAACTCCACTGAAGCCCTATTGGATCACCAACTGAATGACAGGCCCCTCCGTGGAGGAGCCCCCACCCGCCCCAAGGCTCCGCACAGCATGCAGGAATCTGGGGGAGACCCCATTCTCCCTCAGGAAGGCCAGCATGCATGCGGGAACCTCTCAACCCAAGCTGGTGACCCCAAGCCCCTCAGTGCTCAGGCTGCCCACACCACCCTACCCAGCCTGTTCCCAGACCTCATCCAGAACCCAAAGGAAGGACCCCAGCCCCAAGCCACGCCCTACCTTGATCTTGAGGAGGCCCTGAGTCCCCATGATCTCTGTGCTCCTCTCCCCTTGGGGCAGGGCTGGGGCTACCTCTGGCCCCCTGTCTGTCATGGGCCCACAGCCCGGCCAACAGCACAGTCTCCATGGTGCTGAGAATCAGCAGCAACAGCAGGACCGTGAAGTAGTAGACTGGGGGCAAGGAGGAGGAGGAGGTCAGGGCCCAGGCCCGGGGGCAGGGAGGATGTGGGGGGAAGGGCGCTGCCTGCCCTCGGGGCTTACTGAGCAGCGGGTTGCAGGATGAGGAGCTGGGCAGCGCCTGCACCAGGGACGAGTGGAAGACCAGGTAGCCCAGTAGCAGGGTCATCTTATAGCCCAGGCGCTCAGCAGCCGAGAGGGGCAGCAGGCCCCCACACACGTCAGCCAGCAGCAGCGCCTCCCCAGGGACCAGCAGAGAGAGGACGGCCTTCAGCGCTGTGTTCTGCAGGCTCAGCTGGAAGGCAGGTGGAGGAGGTGGTGGCCAGTGCAGGCCCCGGGCCCATGCCCTCCCTCACCCCATCAGCCGCCTCCCCACTCACTGTCACCCGAAAGCAAGGCACCAGCTGCTGGGGTGGGATTTGAGTCTTCAGGTCCTGAAGGACATATTCCCGTTTAACACTCACGACCTCGTTGACTGCTTGAGCCTGGAACTCCAGCTCCATCACTGGACGGGGGGAGGGCAGTTTAGAAGAGCTCCTGTGGCCCTTGGGGCTGGGGCAAGGGCAGACTGGAGTCCTGGGTGATGGGCACACCCACAAGCTGCAGGCACGGGGACCACTTACAAATGGAGCTGTAACCAGGCAGCCTCCCCTGACCTTGCTTTGCCTACAACTGGGCAAAGGGCCTTATCAGATTCCCAGGTGAAGCTACATTGTGCGAATAAACGCATTCAGCATCTCACTGAGGGGTGGACACAGACACATCCGGACACCACCTCACGCCTGCATGTCGGTATTTGTGGCCCTCCACCGTGCTCTAGAAGGATGGGACGTCTCTGTCAAGCTGTGGGATGGTCACTGGGCAGCTGCACCTTCGGGGCGTGTCCAGGAGAGGGCGCAGCAACCTGAGTCCCTAGCTAGCCGCCTTTTCTACCGATCTGTGGATGGTCTAGGCTGGGGGTGGCGGAGGAAGAGGCCAGATGGGATCTGAGGCTTGTGGAGCCGCCACAGAACCACGTCTTCAGGGAGAAGCGGGCTCCTGGGCTACCGCTGAGCGCCGGACTACTTCGTGCGGGGGAAGGTGGAGGCCGAGAAGCAAGTTCTCCCTACGATCTGCCGCCCCCTAAAGCTCGGGTGGCCCCAGGCTCCCCTGCCCTCCCCTGGTCCCCCATGGGCACCGGAGTTGCTTAGCGCGTAGAAGCTGAGGCTGCAGTCGCTCAGGTCCCGGGGAAATCGCAGGAGCTCAAAGTCGCAGTTGGTCTCCGTGGTCAGGGCCAGGTAGAGCTCTACGTTGCCGTCCGGGGCCACGCGCGCCCGCGGGCTCTGGTCCCGCCAGTCTACCCAGAGCCTGTGGACAGAGGCGCAGGCCTCGCCGTCAGCGGGTTCGGGGAGAAGAGAGGGCACCATGAGGCTGCGGTGGCCCATAAGTAGCTGGGGACCGGGACGAAGAGGGGGCAGTGCCCTCTCCTGGCTTACGCTTCCTGGATGGTGAGTCCTGGGGTCCAGATTGAGTCCCAGGGTAGCGTGAACGCGCGTCGCGGGTGCACAGTCTCGTTCCAAGCCAGGCGGGGGTCCAGCCAGGACTGGGGACACAGGGCACTTTGAGGCAACCACCCTAGGCAGGTGCCCCCTCTGGAGCCACCCTCCAGAGTGCAGTGGGGTGTCTCCCCGCCCCTTCCCCATGGGCGCTCACCATTCGAAGCAGCAGCACAGAGGACACGGTGTACCGCAGGATGTCCTAGGAGAGGGTGGCAGTGGGTCACATCAGGGGTGGGTGCTGAGCCTAGAGGAAGCGACTGGGGTCGGCACCCACCCCAGCACTGTCAGGCCCGCCCGCTCCAGCCGCTGCGCACTCACCACGTTGAAGACGTTGGACACAAACACCTCCACAGCCACCAACAGGGGTGCACTCCCGTTTCGTGGAATCTGGAGAGGTTCCTGGGACGCCCCAAGCGATTCCAGACCCAGGAAGGAAGGCCAGGACGCAGGATGGAGGGAGCGCTCAGCTCCCATAGCTTTGACCTCGGCTCTCCACCCACCGGCTGCAGGCACGCGGAGGCCGAGCCCCTGAAGCAACAGCCCAGCCACTAGCAGCCCCAGGAAAACCCGATGGTGCAGGGGCCACTGGGCCATGTCCAAGACTGCACCCACGGGACTGGCAGTGACAGCTGGGTGTAAGCGTGGTTTCTTCCCCCAGTCCCTTCTCTGGGGTCTGGACAGTGGGTTGGTGAGTAGACAGGGTTGTGGGAGGCAGCTGATGTGTGCAGAGACCCTGGAGCCTTGAACTTGACATCCTACCCCCACCTTCGTTCAGCAAACACCGGAAGACAAAGCCCAGCACCGCCCCACCTATCCTGCACCTGCTCTGGTTTCCTTGTCTCTGTCCCGCTCTGTTTCCACCACCTGGGACGGCTCACATCCAAGTGCAGGACCCCCACCCCCTGCCCCTCCCCCACTGGGTCCCTCCAGCCAGGACTAGGTGCCTCAGGCCAGTTTATCAGTTGCTGGCAGTCTCAGAGGTAGGTGAGTCGAATTGCTCTTGCCCTGTGATGGCAGCAAATTCGAGTCTCCCTCTCTCCTTAAACATTGAACTAGGGGAGGGAGTGGGGAGAAAAGAGGAGCTGATACCAAGGGCTCAAGTCGAAAGAAAATGTTTTGAAAAGGATGCTTGTAACGTACAAATGTGTTTGATACAATTGATGTATGGATTGTTTCAGGGGCTGTAAGAGCCCCCAATAAAATGTCGACAAAGAAAAAGGGCAACAAAACCCTGGACGGTTTTCATATGGGGCAAATCAGTGAGGCAGGGAGAGGCCGTCTCCTGCTCACTGCCCCGCTGGCAGCCCTAAACCAGCAGTGCCTGGAAGCTGCTGCGGAAAGCGCGCCTCCGGCCAGGGCAAAGGTTTTCTCGGACTGGCCCCAAAGGAAGGAAACAATTCCCCACGCCCCCTTCCAAGGCTGATCTGGCTCCAACACTCCAAGGAAAAGGGTCCCAGGGAACAGGAAGCAGGTGAGGACTAAGGAAATGAGGAGCGACTTCATTGAGCGCGTGCTGAACGCCACGTGCCACACTCCCCAGCACCAGAGGTGTTGCTGCCTTCAAGGGGGGGCCCCCTGCGCCCACCATCGAAATCCCCTCTGTGAAGACCCAGAGGCTGCTTCCCAAGATTTCAAGGCAGTGACACATACGACCACCAGCAGGAAAGGGTTGGGCGTTTTATTAGCAGGTGAAACTCCCATTAGCCCCCAAGTCCCCCCACCTCCCCGGCAAGTGCCTCGGGTCCTATAACTGTTAGCACAACACTGGGATCCTTTGGGTCCCGCCAGGCCCGGCAGGGGCCAGGGCTGGAGACCAGGCCCCTGGGAAGCGCCGGGGCGAGGGGCACGGCCGCCTCGCTCACGTGGGTCACGTCGGTGGACTCCAGCACGCTGCAGCTGTAGGGGCCAGGCGCGGGGACGCACGCCCGGCAGGAGGTGCTGCGGGGGGCGCGGCGCAGCAGGCCCGCGCAGATCTGGCGGAAGCCCTTGCGGAAGTGCCTGGAGACAAGCGCATAAACGATGGGGTTGACGCAGGAATTGGCGTAGGAGACCAGGTGCGAGAGGATGCGCAGCGCGTAGGTGGCGGGCGTGAGCGGGAAGCGGCCGAACCAGACGCAGAGGATGAGCGCGTGGTGGGGCATCCAGCAGAGGCAGAAAAGCGCGGCCACGAGGACGATCATGCGCGTCACCCTGCGCTTGGCGCGCCCGGCGCCCGAGCCGGCGGGCACCGGGTCCACTGCGCGCCAGAGGTAGCACAGGGTGCGCGCGTAGGTCAGGCCGAGCACCAGCACCGGCAGCAGGTAGCTGAAGACGAAGGTGCAGAGGTCCAAGGCGCGCCGGCGGGGCGCGCTCCACGCCGGGTGGCAGACGGTCAGGTTGGCCAATCGTGACTGGCGATAGTAGCTCAGATAGGGCCCGGAGAAGATCAGCGACAGCCCCCAGATGAGCCCGATGGCCACCAGCGCGTTCCGGGGCGTGCGCAGCTCGCGCGAGTGCAGGGGGTAGCGGATGGCCAGGTACCTGTAAGTCAAGCCCGGAGGGAGACGTTGGCTGAGCAAGGGCTTTGGCGCAGGCGGGACAGGGACCCGCTGCACCTCAGGTCCCAACCCCCTCTGGAGGACGGTCCTCAGTTCATGGCCACACAGCGC
>NW_022111358.1:46375764-46381196 GCF_000313985.2 Echinops telfairi | reverse complement strand
CACGTTTCACCAAGGAGGCCACTCCGAAGCCACAGAGGGGGGAGGGGGGCACCGGCCTTGGGGCTGGGGGGTGGGACGGGAGGCTGGGCCAGTGCCCTGCAGATCTAGCAGGCCGCCTGGAGGCGCGGCTTGGCAAGGGACAGCGAGGGGCACCCCAGAGGGAAGCCATCGCTCGGTGGGCCCCAGCAGCGCACCCTGAACCCACTGCGTGCTCAAGTGGACCTTGGGAGTAAGGAATGTGTATCCTCCCTTCACCGTGCTCCCCCCACCCACCACCCACCCCGAGATCTGGAGGAAGAGTGGATGGAGCGGGCGAGCGGGGGAGAATACTGGAGTCGGACCTGGATTTCCCTTTCTTCCAAGCTCCCCGAGCCCGAGCTCTCTAGAAAGTATGTCTCTGCTCTGGCTGGGGAGGGATGATCCCAGGGTCCACTGGCCCGACTCTTCTCCACACCCCAGAGCCGGGTCTGGAGGTGGGGTGCAGCCCTCTCCCCCAGCCCTTGGGCTTTGGCGAGAGACTCAAGTTTGGCAATGGAGACCAGAGCAGGCTGCTTGCAGTGACCGGATTGAGGTTTCTAGTGGAAAACCCAAGGCTGGCTCCTCCCTCGCAACGACTGGCTGGACTCTGGGCAAATCACTTGCCAATTCAGCCCCCTTTTCTGTTCATGGGACGCAGTCACCCTCTCCTTCCAACATCCTGTCCCCGCTACCATCCAGTCATTTCTGACTCATAGTGCCCCTATAAGGCAGGGCAGGACTCCCCACAGGGTTTCCAAGGCTGTAAATCTTGTAAGAAATCTAACCGCCATTCCTTTCCCCTGCCAAGTGCCTGGTGGGTTCCACCCCACGACCTTCAGGTCAACACCTGGGCACTTAACCACTGCGTCAGTACGGCTCCTACCCACCCCAGTTTACAGCCTGAGGAAGCAGGTGGGAACCCTCTGTACTGGGGACCTCCCGGGCTGGCCCCAATCCCCATTTTAACCTCTTTCTCGGGATGCCCACGTTTGTTCACTTCCTCCAGGCCCCTCTGCTTTTTTAGCCGCCCCTCCTGCTCCGCACTCCTTGTTGCCTAGGCCCACCACTGCTCTGCTGGCCTCCGCTCACCTGTCCAGGGAGACAGCAGCCAGGGTGAAGCTGCTGGCATACATGGTGAGGAAGATGAGGAAGTGCACGGCCCTGCAGAGCAGCGAGCCAAACACCCAGCTGTCCAGGGTGTAGACGGTGGCCTGGAAGGGCACGCAGCACACGAGGAAGCACAGGTCCGCGACGCCCAGGTTGAGGATGAACAGGTTGGTGGTGCTGACCGCCTGGCCGCCGCGCAGCAGCACTGCCAGCACCAGCGCGTTGCCCACGGTGCCCACCAGGAAGATGAGCGCAAAGAGCGTGGGCACCACCACCGTCTCGGGCTGCAAGCCGCCGCCCGCCTCACTGGCGTCCTGGACGCCCCGGGCGCCCGAGCTGTTCATGGTGCCCGCTCCCGCTCCTGGCCTGTCCGGGTCTCAGCAAGCACAAGCTGCCGGCCCAGGCGCCTGGCCACAGCCCGCGGGGCGCGAAGAGGAGCGGGGGTGGAGGGGGCAGGGGGAGGAGCGAGACAGGAGTGGGATTGTCCAGGCCAGCAGCGTGGCCTGCGAGCTGCAGTCCTTGGAAGGGGTGAGTGTGTGTGTGATAAAGGGCAGGCAGGGAGAATGGGGCACTGGATTGCTCCATGGAGTTTGCTCCACCACTCTCCCCTTCTCCCTGGGACCCGGTGCTGGTCCAGGTCTCAATGGAGAGGGCATTGTCAGGGAAGGGGCAAGGGAGTTTCTGAGGAAACTGGCTTAGTTTGTCCCCCCCCCGCCCCCCACACACACACACACACACTACTGCTTTGCTCTTCATTCTCATGCACTAAATACTCACGGAGCATCTACTGTGTGTCAGGGCTGGTCCCTGGCCGGTGCCGGTTTCCTGTGGCCCACAAGGTGATGGCCCTCTGTGGGGATGCCTGGGGGCATAGTGCCTTACAAAGGACCAGCTGTTCTGCCTGAGAAAGATGAGGCTTCAGTCTCAGAAACCAACCGGCTGAGCCGGACTCCATGGCCAGGAGCGTGGATGCTGGCTTTTCCTCGAGGGCTCTGGTAAGAGGGGAGGGGGAGGACTTCCCAAAACCAAGTGCTAGAATCTGAGTGAATCCTCCTCTCTCCTTTGTCCTGACCCCGCCCTCCAGAGCTCTGCAGAGGGGGAAACTGGGAGAGAGACAGAAGCACAGACTGCAGAGCACAGGTCCTGGATGGTCAGGGAGGGGGCGTCCAGGCTGCAGCGACACAGCGTTCGTGTCTGCGTTTGAAGTGTCGCTGTGTGTCCTCAAGTGGACCCCAAGTCCTAGAGACCCTATAGGACAGTGCTCCCTGGGCTGTCCTCCTTCCAGGAGGGGCCCCAGCTGGCCAGTGGTTAAGCACTGGGCTGCCAACGGAGAGGCCCATGGTTGGAACCCACCCGTGGGCTCTGCGGAAGAAAAGACTTATGGGTCAGCTCCTGGAAGGATGACAGCTTAGTGCTGCTCTGTCTCCTAGATTCGCTCTGAATCGATCAGGAGGCCATGGCTGGTTCGCTTCACAGGGGCCCATGACTCGTGTTTTTCCTCTGGGGGGCTGATGAGCTTGGACACTGAGCACTTAACCATTGTGGCACTAAGGCACGCAAGACGTGGGACACCCGAGCATGGCTGTTTCTAGGGGTCTGAAAATTGTCACCTGGGCTTCGCTGCCCCTGCCCCTGCCCTGGGGGTCCTAGTCTGAAATGTGTTTTTTCCTCCTTCCACAACTACTCAGCCCTCAGGTGGCCTGGCGCTCACACCCCTTGGTAGGGAAATGCATTCGCCCCCTGCCCTGCCTATCACGGACAGGAGGATACCAGTTCTGGTGTCGGAAGCAAGTACCATTAATACAGGAGGGGGGGGTGGGGGGGCATCGTGGCAAGGCCAGCAGTGTGAAGCCACCAGCGGTTCCACAGGAGACCGACGGGGCTGTCTACTCTCACCAACAGTTACAGTCTCGAAGGAAACTCACAGGGGCAGTTCTGCCTGGCCCGAGAGGGTCACGACGCGTCAGCATCGACTCCATGGCAGTCAAATAAAATTCTTCTTTCAAGACCGAACCCTTGTTCTTTGGGTGCACAAACAGTTTGCACTCAGCCACTCAATGAAAGGCCAAGGGTTTGAACCCGCCCAGTACTGCAGTAGAGAGGTCTGGCAGGCTGCTTCCCCAAAGAATTCAGTCAAATAAAGCCTCTGGGTCCACACTGACCTTCAAGCAAAGATGAGAACGTCCGGGGGAACAGGGAAGCTCGCAGTGGAACACTCTGAATGGAAATCATTAGAATATCAACACGCTGTGGAAAGTGTAACTACTGCAACTGGACAATATGCATGAACCAGAAAACCAAACTCACTGCCATCGAGTCAATGCTGACTCACGGCGACCCTACAGGACAGGGGAGAACGGCCCCTCTGGGCTCTGAGACTGTGACTGTTTACGGGAGCAGGAAGCCTCCTCTCTCTCCCTCGGAGTGGCTGGTGGGTTTGAACTGCTGACCTTGGTGTTAGCAGCCATGTAACCCACTACACCACCAGAGCTCCTGGAACAGTATTTTAGAAATTGTTCAGTGGGAACCACTTGTTTTGAGAACATTCACCCCAAGTCCAGAAAGACAGTATTTTAAAAACAATTTGAAAAGCCTATGAAGCGGTGCAACTCTTGTGCAGGGGGTCTCCATGAATCAGAATTGTCGTTACATAATTTCATGTCAACTTGAAGTGTAGGGGTGGAGTCTAGCCTGTCAATCAGGTCACAGCCTGTTGGTGCCTCCTTGTGGGCGTGACCTCCTCATAAAGAGGGTCCTGGGAACCTCCCCCTCTCTCTCGGCTTCACCTCCCTGTTTATGAGCCACACTGGGAACTGAGCCCTGAGATGCAGCCACCTCCATTGGGTCCACAAGGCTTTTCACTCACCAGCCTGTGATGGTCCTGCTTTCTGCACTGTAGCGTGTGGCTGTGTGAGTCTGAAGAGGGGCGTATGGACTAGTATCAGACTTACGGAATTATATTGGATTTATGGACTTGGTCTGGACTGGGCTAGGACGTTTGCTTGATATATAATTACTTCTTGATCTAAAACGCTTACACATATATATGAGGGTCACTGGATTTGTTTCTCTAGTCTACCCAGCCTAACACAAGAATCAATGGGTATTCTCTACCAGGCATCATTCTGGATCCTTGGCTGTGCCAGTCAGCTCTTTAGAGACCCCCTCGGAGCTGACCTTCGGGTGGGGGAGACAGGTGATAAACATAATTCAGTTATTAATCTGTTAAAGCAAAAAAACACACAAACTCACTGCCAAGTAGATTCTGACTCATAAGTGACCCCATAGAACCTCGTAGAACTGCCCCCTCACCCCCATTTCCACCTCATGGATTTGCGAGACAAGTACTTATGGGATATTGTTAAGTATTCAGGGGTAGGGAGGCAAGTAGGCCAGAGTAAGGGAGTTTAGGAGTATTGGGATGGTGGTGAGGGGCCAATTCTAAACAGGATGACCAGGAGGCCTCCTTAGGAAGGTAACATTTGAGCAAGAGCTTAAAGGAAGTGAGTGAGCAAGCAAACAGATCCAGGGAAGAGGGCATGGAGCCCTGAGTGTGTCCCGAGTGCTGGAGGGGCAGGCCAGCAGAGAGCATGAAGGCCTTCTTCCCATTGGAAGGACTGTGACTTGTATTTAGCGATTTCTTTTTAAACTTTAAACTACTGTGAATTGGGTGAAGGTTTACAAAGTAGTCACATCTTCCGCTCGAACAATTCATCCAGATTTTGTTTCATGTCCTTGAGTTTCCCTTGTCCACTTCTCTTCTTTCCCAAGCCTTCTGAACCGTGTCTGTGGCCGGTGCAGCCCTTTGGTTCTCACATGGCTCCTTGTCCTGCCAGCGTTATTGCTCCCCTTACAGGCCTGCCTTTGGTTTGGCTGAAAGTTGAGCCAAGCCATCGGGATGAGTTCGGTTCCACATCTGAAGGTTGACTGAGGGTCCTAGTCTCAGGGGATTCCCAGTCTCTGACTGGTCAGCCTGATCTTTTTTTTTCTTTCTTAGTTCAAGGACTGTTTGTTGGCTTTTAGGAGTGTTTTCTGGTCGAGTCTGATGGGGTGCCAAGCCCTGGCCCCAAAGTCTATTTGTGGTAGTCCCTGGGGACTTCGTTGCTCTGCTCCCCTCGCTGTTTTGTTGCACACCCTTAGTGTTCTGCCTCGGTGTGGTGGGATCAGATGGGGAGCAATTCCCTCATTGTGTCTCCAGTGTTGTCCCCTGTAGGGCTATGGGTCAGTGAGGGATGTCATGTCTCATAGTGGGGCCGGCCATATGGTCTTCTCTGTGGATTAGCTGCTAAGCTTGATCTCTTTTATGA
>NW_022111358.1:46369129-46375622 GCF_000313985.2 Echinops telfairi | reverse complement strand
CCAGCCTCATAATTGTTCTTACACTTGAGCCCATGGATGCAGCCACGGTGTCCATCCATCTTCTCAAATGTCTTCCTCTTTTTCGCTGTGCCTCGACTTTATCAGACATGATGTCCTTTCCCAGGGACGGATCGCTCCTGAGAACATGTCCAAAGTATGTGAGACCAAGTCTTGCCATCCTTGCTTCTAAAGAGCATTCTGGCTGGAGGTCTTCCAAGACAGCTGTCCTGGTTCTTTGGGCAGTACACAGTACTTGCAGGAGTCTTTGCAAGCAACAGCACCCAAATGCATCCCTTCTTAACTTTCACATGCATCTGAGGCAATTGGAAATACCATGAGTTTGGACAGGCGCACCTTAGACCTCAAAGAAACATCCCTCGTCACTTTAAAGAGGTCTTTAAAAATAATCATTTTATTAGGGGCTCATACAACTCTTATCACGATCCATACATACATCAATTGTGTAAAGCACATTTGTACATTCATTGCCCTCATCCTTCTCAAACATTTGCTCTCCTTTAAAGAGGTCTCGTGCAGCAGATTTACCAATGCAATGTGTCCTTTGATCTCTTGACTGCTGCGTCCACAAACATCCATTGATTGTGGATCTAAGCAAGATGAAATCCTTGACAACTTCATTCCCCCCCCCCACTGTTTATCATGATGTTACCTATTGATCCAGCTGGGAGGATTTTTGTTGCCTCTACCTTGAGTTGTCATCCATACTGAAGGCTGCAATCCTGGATCTTCATCAGCAAATCCCCTCACTGCCAGCAAGCAAGGTTGTGTCATCCGCAGATTGAAGGTTGTTAAAAAGCCTTCCTCCAGTCCTGCTGCTGTGTTTTGTTTAATTGAGCTTTTCTGGCTATTTGCTCAGCAATCAGATTGCCTAAGAACGGTAGAGGATATAACCCTGTATCCACTGGACACACTAAAGTGTACTTTAAAGGTGGTCAAAATGCACAAGATGTCACCTTCTAGCAGTTTAAATTTATGCTGATGGGTCCACTCTCTCATAGAAAAACACCAGACCCACAAAATCCAGCCCCTTGGCTTATTTGCTCAGCATACAAATCAAATAAGAATGGTGAGAGCACACAGCCCCGAGGGACATCTTCCCTCACTTTAAACTATGCAGTATCCCCTCGTTCAGATCACACAATTGCCTCTTGATCTATGCACAAGGTCCACATGAGCACAATGAAGGATTTTGGAATTCCCGTTCTTCTCAAGGATACCCATAGTTTGCTGTGGTCCACACAGTCCAATGCCTTTGTATAGCCAATGAAACTGGGATTCTCTGCTTTCAGCCAAGATCCATCTGACATCAGCAATGATATCCCTTGCTCCCATCCTCTTCTGAGTCCAGCCCGAACCTCTGGCAGCTCTCTGTCAATGTACTGCTGCAACCACTGTTGGAAGATCTTCCGCAAAGCCTATTTGCATGTCACATTAATGATGTTGTTCTATAAGTTGAGCATTCTGTCAGGTCGCCTTGCTCTGGAATGGGTACAAATCCAGATCTCTTCCAGTCAATTGGCCAGGTGTCTGTCTTCCAAACTTCTTGGCATTGATGAGTGCGTGCTTCATCAGCTTGTTGAAACATTTCCATTGCTATTCTGCCAATTCCTGGATCCGGGTTTTTGGCTAATGCCTTCAGTGCAGCTTGGACTTCTTCTTTAGGTACAGTTAGTTCTTGATCATATGCTACCTCTTGAAATGGTTGCATGTCAACCAGTTCTCTTTGGTACAGACTGTGACTGCGTATTCTTCCCATCTCTTTGGATCCTTCCTGTGTGGTTCAATAATTTTGCTTGTGGAGGTTCCCCCCCCCCAACCGTTTTATTGGCACACAATTTACGTATTACACAATTCTATAGTTCAATCGTTCAATCACATCAAGGAGAACTGTACAATCAGTACCACATCAATTTTAGAGCATCCCCCATGGTTAAATCACCTTTAAAATGAATGTGCAATCACAGTCAGTTCTAGTGTTCCCTCCCCCCTCCATTATTTTAGCATCTTTCAATATTGAAACTCGAGGCTTGCATTTGTTCATTAGTTCTTTCCGTGTAAGATCTACTCAGCGCATTCCTTCCATTTGATTTCCTAACTCTAGGTCTTTGCACGTTTCATTATAATATGTGACTGTCTTCTCGAGCGCCACTCTTTGACGTCGTCTCTTCCATGTGCCTTAGCTACTCTACAATTAAGAGCAAGTTTCAGAGTCTCTTCTGACCCCCCCACTAATTGTCTATTTCTTTCCTGTCTTTGTGATGATCTTTTGCTTTCTCCATGTATGATGTCATTCCATAGCTCATCAGGTCTTCTGTCATTAGTGTTCAATGAGTTCAAATCTCTTCTTGTTATGTTCTTTTTTTTTTTCTTTTCTTGATATTTTCCTAAAATTCAGGTGGGACACACTCAAGGTCCTATATTGGCTCTTGTGGACTTGTTTTAATTTTCTTCAGCTGAAACCTGAACTTGCATATTGAATACTTGCATACTGAATTGATGGTCTGCTCCACAGTCAGCCCCTGGCTTTGTTTTAGTTGTTGACATTGAACTTCCCCATGGGCTCTCTCCACAGAGGTAGTCAATTTGACTCTGTGTATTCCATTGGAAGAAGCCTTTTGTGTTGCTGGGGGAAAAATGGATTTATGATGAGGAATTTCTTGGTCTTGCAAAATTCTATCGTTTGATCACCAGCTTCGTTTCCATCACCAAGGCCATATTTTCCGATGACTGTTTCTTACTCTTTGTTCCAACTTTTGCCTTCCAGTCACCAATAATTACCAGTTAATCTTGATTGCTGTTTGATCAATTTCAGACTGAAGATGTGGATAAATTCTTCCATTATTGTATCATTAGCTTTACTGATTGGTCCGTCCAGTTGAATAATAGTTGTATCGACTGGATTTATTTGTATATGGATAGATATTATCCTATTGCAGACAGCATTTGTAGTAGTTACATAAGTAATCTGCTGTCAACTTGTGAAGGGATAGAGTTTAACCTGTCAATCAGGTCGCAGCTTGATGACCTCACTTGGAGGCGCCATGGAGACAAATAGCTCACTGGAGGCCAGATACACTCACTCTCTTTGAGACGTTCCTGTGGACAAGCCACATGGAGCTGTGCTGATGGTAGGCAGAGCCCTGGAGCTGGAGGAGCCATGTCGAGACCTACGCCAGCACTGAGATGCTTCCACCACTGGATCCACAAGACTTTCCTCCCACAGGCCTGTGATCTTCCTGCATTTGCGTCATTGCATGTGCTGTGTGAGTCTAAAGAGGAATTTATGGACTACTATCGACATATGGGGTAATATCAGACTTATGGACTTGATCTGGACTGGGCTGGAATGTTTTCTTAATGCCCAATTGCTCTCTGATATTAAGTTTTCTCTTACATGCATATAAGTGTCTATGAATTTGTTTCTCTAGTCCACCAAGACTAACACAGCATTGTACTCCAAGATCTTGAAATGGGACATTATTCCTCTTGAATCTGTCATTCCCAGCATAGTAAATCGTAAGATTTTCCCATTTAAAATGGCCAATGCCAGTGCATACTAATGCCTAGGGTGTCAATCTTTGTGGATTCAACTTCCAATTTTCCTAGGTTCCTATTTCATACATTCCAGCTTCCAATTACTAATAGATGTTTGCAGCTGCTTCATTTCACTTTCAGTTGTGCCCCGTCAGCCAATGAGGGTTCCAAGGGCTTTACTCCATCCATGCCATGACGGTGGGCTCCACTTTGAGAAGGCAGCTCTTCCTCAGTCATATTTTAAGTGCCTTCCTGCCTTCCAGCACTATCTCTGACAATGTTCTGCCTCTATTCAGGAAGGTTTCAGTATCCATGTTTTGATGTTCTCCATAAAGTTTTCAGTGGTTAATTCCTCTGCAGTGGACAGCCTATTCCTTCTGGTAGTCTTAGTCTGGACGCTCCGCTGAAACCTGCTCACGTTGAGTGACCCTGCTGGTATTTGACAATTCCAGTGACTTAGCTTCAAGCATCACAGCACCACCCAAGTCATCACAGTAGGACAAACGGACAGACAAGTGATGGCCACTCTATCTAGGATCTTCTAATTAGAGCCCTTTCCAAGCAGTTGGTAGTGGGAGCCAGTGTCGGCATCATGGAGGCCCGATGTTCGTGTTATCTCTTAGTCCACTGGGCCAATTGTTTCTGCAAGTTGTCAATTTTATTTTTTTTAAAATCACTTTATTGGGGGCTCGTACAATTCTTACCACAATAATTTTGTTTATTCTCCCCTCCAATGGGGAGAGACCAACAGCTGCACCTTGGACGGAGGCCTGTGACCTTGTCATGAGAATGAAACAAGGCGTCCTTGCAGGGGGCTGAGCATCGCAGACGAACATGATCTATTTTTGGGTTTTTTTGGTAACAGCTTTATTGAGATGTAATTTATATCACATACCACACAACTCACCCGCTAAACTGTACAATTCCACGGTTCTTAGTACAACCGACAGGAGGAAGAGGAGACTTTGTTCTCACAGTTATAGAAACCCACGGCAGTTCTAGCCTGTCCTGTAGAGGCCCGAGTCTGCACCAACTTGATGACAAGTGAGTTTTGTGTAATCAGAGCTGTGTTAACTTCAACACAGTCAGTTTTGTTCCCCCTGAAATGACCCTTTATCCTTAGCTGTTGTCTTTCTGCTCCCATTGGCTCCCCAGTCCCAGGCAACCACTAGTCTATTTACTATCTCCATAGGTTTGCCTATTCTTCCCTTCATAGAGCAGAATGTTTTCCCGGTTTGTTTCACATAGCGTAGTGTTCTCGGGTTTCATCCACGTTGTAGCATGTATCAGAACGCGGCTCCTTTTTTGTGACTGAATAATATTCCATTGGATGGACAGACGGGTCCCTAGATAACACGAACAGTGCTTTGCATCCTAATGGACTCAATGGCAGTGAGTCTGGGTGGCACGAAAGGCTTGTGTTGGACCAACCTAAACATTGGTAGCTTGACCACACCCAGCCGTGTCATAGAGATCTGCTTCCCTGAGATGACAGCCAAGAAACCGTAAGAAGCAATTCTACTCTGTAGCACATGGTGTCCCCAGCAGTCAGCAACAGGCCTTTGGGTGCAGATACGTTCTTGCTGTTCGGTGCCGTCACTCGTCAGTACTGGACATTAGGAGACCTGCTTTATTAAAACAACAGGGCAGGACAGAGCCCTAGTAGTGCACTGGATACGTGGTTAGTGTGGCAGTTCCAACCCACCGGCCACTTCATGGGAAAGAGGGGACAGTGGGCTTCCATAAAGATGACAGCCTTGGAAATGGTCTGGGACAGGTCTGCTCTGCCTCGTGGGATCTGTGATGGGCCTGTGTCAACTTGGCTGGCCACGGCTCTAGTGGTGTGGCAGATGTGACCCAACCTTCCATTTTGTTATCTGATGCGAGCAATGCGTTGAAAAGGGCATTTCCTTGGGGGTGTGGCCTGCACCCAACATACATGGATACTCTGGCAAAGCTCTCTTCTACGTCGACCCCCCCCCTCCCCAGAAGAATGTACTACAGAGGATAGCATTGACGATACAGCCTGGGGAAAGTGGCAGATCTGCCCAGATCACACTGGAGCAAACTAAGAGCGAGAACAGCATCCTGGCCTACCAAGCTTTGAGGACAACATTCCCGCTTGGAGCAGCCAATGCACAGAGAGCACTGAAGGGTCGGGTCGGCCTCACCAGGAGACACGACATCCCCTTACTGACCTACAACACTCTGGGGGGCAGCACCAGAGACAGTGCAGAATTGTGTCTGGTCTGAATTCCCCCCTCCCCAAATACACCAGGGTGTAACATGAAGGGAGGGCAACAGAGCAGCAAGGGGAACAAAGCAATAATGTCCCCAGGGAATTCTCTAAAAGTGGACTTCAGACACAGAGGGTGGGGTGGGTGGGGTGGGGGAGGGCTTGGCACTGCATTAGACCTGATCAGAAAACATTCATAAGGTCAGCAGACAGACCTGGAACTATTGATAGGCCATTTTTCTTCTTCTTCATATCTATCTATATAACATAGGCAGTTTAAACAATCCTGAGAAAACAACAACAGGACTGGGGGACGGGGGAGAAGAGAAGGTAGGGGAAAAGGAGGGGGGAGCCAACAAATCCAGGGGCAAGGGAACAACAAGTAATCTAAAATCGACGGCGGGGAGGGCATAGAATTCCTAGTGGGGTTTGATCAAGTGCAAGGTAGCCAAGAGGAAGTACAGAGAGCTGAATGAAGGTCGAATATGACAGCAGGGCAGGAGGAAAGTAAAAGGAAATAGAGGAAAGAACTAGGAGGCAAAATACATTTATAGAGGTATAAACATAGGCATGTACCTATGTAAATATATTAATATACAATGACAGGAATATAGGTCTATGCACATATATTTACAGGTTAAGTATAAAGGTAGCAGACAGACATTGGACCTCTTCTCATGTCCTCCCTCAATGCAAGAACAC
>NW_022111358.1:46365878-46368379 GCF_000313985.2 Echinops telfairi | reverse complement strand
TTGATGTATGGATTTTTGTAAGAACCCCCAATAAAATGATTTACTAAAATCAACTAAAAAACCAAAAAGGCTCCTCTCCATATTGCATCCAACTCTTCACCCCCTGGCCTAGTTCTTGGAACACGAGCCAGCAGCCTGCCCTGAGACCTGCGGATTTGAGGATCTGACAGCTCCTGCAACGGAGCAGGGAGCGCCTGAGACCCATGGATTTGGGGCTTGTCAGCCTCCCAAAATGAATTATTTAAAAATAATTCTAAACAATCTACAACTGTTTTAATTGGTTATCAGTATTTCCCGGGGGCGAGATCCGATTGTGAGGAAGATGAAGTTACCCGCCCCGCGCTCAGAACCAATACTGGCCAAGCTGGAGCCACCAGGAGCCCTGGTGGTACAGTGACTGGACAGCTAACCTCATGGTCACCAGTCGCTGCACAGGCGATGGACGAGGCTAGCCCACAGGGGCGGTTCTACCCTGTCCTATGAGTGGAATTGACTCCCAGGCAGCGTGGTTCTGGAGTCCGGGCTTCAGTGCGCTTTGCAGAAGATTCAAACGCCGGTCCGGCGAAGTACAAAGGATTTAGGTCTCGAGCAGCCTGAGAAGTTGCCCACGCCGGGAAGGGATGAGGACGCCACCAAATGCTCCAGTCTGTTTTCCCATCGGCAGCGGCGCTTTGCTCACCGGTGGGGTGTGCGTGCTCCGGGAGGGGAGGGTGCGCACCCTACCTACCTATCGCGTCCCCAAGGAGTTTCAGCCCTCCCCGACGCTCGGTGCAGAACGCGAGCTGGGACGCACGGGGCGCGAGTCCATCTCCGGGGCCGCCGGCCCTAGTGGAGCGCGAGATGGACACGTCCTACGAGAAGCTCCCGGCTGCCGCCACGCCTCCGCGGCAGCGAGCTCTCGCCGAACGAGACTTCCGGCCGGAGGCCCCGCGCAGGCGCGCTGCGGGACGAGGCGCGTCCGCCGCGATCCCGTCGGCCCCCGCGGGCGGGGCCTGCTCTCCCCCGCGCTCCGTGGACCCGCCTCCTCTATCCCGTCCTGCTCTGCGGCGCCGGGCAAGATGGCTGCCGAGAAGCAGGTCCCTGGCGGCGGCGGCGGTGGCGGCGGCGGTAGCGGCGGCGGCAGCGGCGGTGGACGCGGTGCCGGCGGAGAGGAGAATAAAGAAAACGAACGGCCTTCGGCCGGATCGAAGGCAAACAAGGAATTTGGGGATAGCCTGAGTTTGGAGAGTATCCTAGAGGAGTCGGGCCTAGCTCGCTGTGACTACGTGTCGCTCCGGCGGCCGGGGGCGGGAGAGGTGGCGGGACCCGGCCGGGGAGGCGGAGGGCCGCAGCTTCTCTGTCAGAGGCGCGGGGTCTGCCTTCGGGGCAGATCCACTTCTCGGGCGGCACGGGGCTACTGGGCAGGTGTCTGGGTCGCCCCGTTGGAGGGCTTGTGGCGGGGATGACACTGGCCACGCCGCCCAGCTCCTGCCTGGACCGAGCTGGGGAGAGAGTACTGCAGCCTTGAGGTGTCCACGCACTCCTCTTGCCCGACACCTGTCGTAGGCCGGGTGCTGCAAACTACAGCTTGGTGTTGAGTATGGGGAGGCCAAGATTGCTCTGCGGAAACGCCGGTTGCCTCTTGCAACAGCCATTCTTTAGAGACGACTGGTGTGGAGGTATTTTATGTTGTCGGAAGTGGCACAGCACAGCTGGGAGTGTCAGACTTCTGGTTGTCTGTGGTGTGTGTGCCAGCCGTGTGCCCGTGGCACGCGCTTGCCCCTTACTGAAACGAACAGCAGATGGAGGCGATTTTCTGGAATCCTCAACTTTAGCGTTATCCCGTTTGAGTGGGTGGGATGGTTCCATTTGGATGTCAAAATGCCTGGATTGTACCAGCAGCTGTGTATCTCCTTTCCCGATCTCCGAATAGCCCTTTGGTCACTCACGGTTCCGAAATGCATCTACGGAGAAGATGTTTTCAGGTTCAGAAATCACCTGAAGGAGGAGAGCGTGGGCAGGAAAAAAACCAACTTCAGCGAAATATTCATCGGCAAGTTTAGCTGGCCTGACATGTGCGAGCCGCAGTGTCCGTCCCGCAGCTGCACAGCTGTTCAGGAAAGTTACTTGGCAGTTGGAGACGGTTGTGCAAGTAGTGATGTAGTCCACGTCACTTATAACCTGAAATGGCGTGAGCCAGAACATGTGGGGCCCAGGTTTAAATCAGTGTGTCTGCCTTGGTTACCGCAGCTTTCAGAATCCATCTGTTTTCTTTTAGCTGTTGGGTTTCAGCTGGCCCAGTGATGTTCTTTTTAAAAAAAATAACCTGACAATAATAACAGGCCAGGTAGTCACAGTTCATATATGCTTACGTCTGTCCTATTACCAGTTGAAAATGCTTACAAGACATTTTACAGCGCATGTGTCGAGGCGTGGCAGAGACAGACGTTCAATGTGCTGTAGGTTGATAGGAATGTCAACCCTTGGAAGCACGTTTCAAAGCATTTGGAGTCTTGCTTTTG
>NW_022111358.1:46363057-46364777 GCF_000313985.2 Echinops telfairi | reverse complement strand
GTGACCCTTTGGAGGTAGGTGCCAGGCCTGTCTTTCAAGGCACCACTGGGTGGGTTCGAACCGTCCACCTTTCCCTTAGCAGCCAAGTGCTTAGCTGTTTGTGCTCCTCGGGGACTCCTACGCACTGTAGGATAATAAGTCACATGAAAAAACCCGAGAAGTTGCTTTCTGATGGTCTACCCCTGTCGTTCGGATTTCTCACGGGGTTCCCGTTCATCTGCCTCCATGCCCTTTGCATTCTCATCTTTGTCTTAAAGTCATCGTTGACCGTTTGGCTCCTGTGCGGGGCTTTCACAAAGTTCACGGACAGTTGGGTTTTCTGTTCATTCAGGTTTCTCCGTGAACCTTGTGAAGGTGAGCCCACCACGTGGGGGTGATGGGCATTGATTTTGGAGCCAACTTGTTATTTGGCTACCAGGTGACCTCAGGGTTAGTTATGGGTCAAGGTTTGTGAGTGTTTTAGGGTGATAACCTAGAGAGCCCCCCTAGTCCCAAATTTCTGTGTCTTGTTTGATTTTATTTTTTAAAGAAATTTGAGGTATGATTCCACATTTTTCTCCTCTCGAGTGCCTCTTTTGTGACCCGATTAGAACTGTTGTGATAACTGGGTGCCAGTCTAGTTCTGGTCTCAGGGCAAATGAGGCCATGGTGCTTGTAGACAATTTGTCTGATAGATGATTTTTACAAGAGATTATTCTGGCTCCTGTAGGTAGGCCGCATTTAAAAGGGCAAAAAGAAAGGTAGCCTGCATAGGAGGCAAATTCAGCCCACGGGCGATGCTGGGGGCTTGGACACGGAGGCATGCAGTAGACATCTTCAGAATTGGAGGATTTGAGATGTTTTAGAGGAGAGTTATCCGAGCTTGTTAGGAGCCCCGGTGGAGGGTTATGACTTTAGGCTTTGAACCTCAGGGTTAGCATTTCAGAACACTGATCTTCGGGAGAAAGATGGGCCTTTCTGCTCCCATAAAGCCTTATAGTCTTGGAAACACACGGGTTGGTAGGTTGCTATCGGCTTTTTCGGAGTTGAGTTTTTCAGTTTGTTAGGGCTTGTCATTGATGGAATGGGCATTGGACATCAGGTAAAGAAGAAGTGAGGAGGTTAGGGGTCAAGTGAAGAAGTGAGTACCTTCTAGTTTGGGGGATTGCTTTGGAGGGTTTTTTTTTTTAGTTATTTTACTGGGGGCTCGTACAACTCTTATCACAATCCATCATCCATCCATGTGTCAAGCACATTTGTACATCTGTTGCCATCATGCTTAGGAGGATTTTATCATGTGACTTGACCATAGTTTCTCACTACAGTTGATGGGCTGGGCCTTGAGCTGACCCTAAACTTGGATGATTGTGCTATTTGTGGGAAGGAGAAAAGACCAAGCATTGGAAGCTGCTAGAGGGGACACAGTTGATGGTTTCTGTTTAGGATCTGTTTAATTTGAGATATCCCTTTCCGTCCCACTGGGGATAGCACATAGAGAGTGGAAAATACGAGAGTGGATTTCAGTGGAGAAGTCAGAGCTCAGGGCATAAATGTGGCCACCATAGGCATGCCGGGGGCTATTTAAGGCCAAAGGGTGAATGAGATTATCTTGGGCTGGCCTGAGGTGTCTTTTCTCATCCACCATGCTCAGCTCACAAAAAGAATTTAGAAACAGCCGCTAGAAAGGGAAGCAGAAGCCAGGAGGAGCACTATTCCAAGAAGGATAAAGTATTTGGTTTGT
>NW_022111358.1:46360332-46361859 GCF_000313985.2 Echinops telfairi | reverse complement strand
CACTGGAGACGCTAGCAGCGGGTGGCGTTTTGTTTATTGCTCTGGGTTCGCACCTGGCCACTGTGCTACAGTCCAGTGCCCACTAGGTTGGGGACAGTAGTTGCTTACTGAGCGGTTAACTTGCTGATTTTTGTAGAGCATTTCCAGGCTTTTCTTGATGTGGCCCTCCAGACTGACTGTTGCTGGTGAGCGTGCGTGTCCGTGTTGTTGTCCTCCAGCTGGGTGATGGCCTGCGCATTCACTGCTGCAGCTCCCGTCCAGAGCTAGCTCCGACTTAAGATGTCGGAGGCCTAGGTAGGCTCTGAGGCTGCCTCTGTCACATCCTAGGCTGTGGCTTCCATCTGCCGGGAGTCTCTTAGCCAGCTCTTGGGGAAAGCTTTTAGTTACGTAGTTCCCCTTTGAGTTCTGGGGTGAGGGCCTTCCTTTTTTTAAAGTGTATCGTGACCCTGCTAAACCAAACTCATTGCTGTGGAGTGGGTGACAGCTCCTAGGGACCCTGGAGGGCCGGGTAGTGTTCAAGACTGTCACTCTACGGGAGTGGACCGCCCTCTCATGCCCCGTGGAAGCCGACGTGTAACCCTTTAGGCTGCAGGACTCCCGAAGTTTGTAACTGATTAGTATGGCAGCAAATTAACAAGGAAAGAGCCGGCCCCAAGATGGCTAAGCAAGCACCATGAATGAACATTTTGACATCATTCTTTCAGACCTTTTTTTTTTCTCCATAAAAAAACAAAATTAAACAGAAAATGGTCAAGAATGTCACATTTGTATGTGACTGGTACCCTGGGAGGTCACCTTTATCATGATCATGTGACAAATAGGACCAAAGCCGCTCAAGCCCATCGCAGGCAGGCCCTCCTGGTCACCCCTCCCCAGAGGGCTCATGAGCTGGATGGACGTCCTTTTCTCCACAGTGTCTGCCAAGCAGTGACTTCCTTTTTGGTCTGTGAGCTTGGTCGCTCGTGTGGGCATATTGTACGCACAGCATCGTATCTCGTGGCTGCGCATCTCTGTGCTGTGAAAAGGCTCCGCAGAGCAGACTTCACTCCGTGCCCTCGCCCTCCAGTCATCGGATGCACCATCGTTTATTGGCCTCCCCCCTTTACATGAGTCAGGACACATTTTGTAGGTTTAACAATGTTGTCCCCGTGAGTCTTTAGTTCACATCTTGTTTTTCTAAAAAAAAATTTGAAGTATAAAATGGTATACAAAAAAAAAAAATTAAAAAAAAAAAGGTATACAAGGAGCTTAAAAAAGTGTGTGGGAAAATTCCATGATCTTTTCATTCTATTGTTTCTATACACACTGGAAGCCGCCTCGTGTGTGGAAGAGCCTGGTGGGATGGTGGTTAAGCTTTTGGGTGAACCCCTGGGAACGCTGGGTGAAAGATTGGTGATCTGTTTCTGTAAAGATTACAGTCCAGGAACCCCTTGGGACAGCTCTGCCCCGTCCTTGGGGGCCATTCTGCGTGGAACCGACAGCGCGCCACGACAGTGTGGACTCTTGGCTCTTGGTTCAGTCTTACTC
>NW_022111358.1:46357428-46359333 GCF_000313985.2 Echinops telfairi | reverse complement strand
TGTTTCAGAGTTTGCCATTGAAAACGACCCGCCTGATGGAATGATGCCTTGTGCTTGTGCTCTGACAGGGGCTACTGTTCCCGCAGACAGCGACGTCTCCGGAAGACACTCAGCTTCAAGATGGGGAACAGGCACAAGTTCACAGGGAAGAAAGTAACGGAGGACCTTCTGACGGATAACAGGTACTGCCGTCCTGTGGGCAGTGCCAGCTACAGTGCCAGACCCCTCAGACCTCGCTTGTGATTGGTTCAGCAACTTGAGGGCGTGGGCATTTGTGTCGTTCCTGCCTTACAGGGAGCTGTGAGTCAGGGCCATCAAGTTGCTTGTTCGGGGTGTGTGGTGGGCTGGTAAATGCTCACGCCGGTGCTTAGAGCCCAGTCAGTATAGGTAAGAGTTCTAGGACTTGATTTCAGGATCTGAGGGCTTAACTCAAGATGTGTTTTGGGAAATCTGCCTGTTGTTACAGGAGCGTTATGCATTTCCCTGCTTCACGTTTGCTGAAGGGTTAGCCTGTGAAGCAGCATATTCTGAAAGTCTTCAGCAGGGGCCACAAGCCACCTGGTCCCTCCTGACACCTGTTTTATATAAATGAAGTTTTACTGGAACACAGCTACACCATCCACTTAGGTACTGCTCACGCTGCTTTGGCTACTGTGGCAAAGTAGCTGTGGCCGTGGGGCCTGTTGACCTTAAACTGTTACTCCTGGGTCCTTAGAGAACAGTTGCAGCCCCTCAGTCCAGTGTGTGGCCAACGCTGAAGAGCCTCCATATTGAGTATAAAGTGATAGGAGGCTAAGTTCTTGAGCCCTGTAGACTATGGTCTTGCCGAGACCTGTGGTCAGTACAGAAAGCCAGGAGACACTAAAGACAGCCCCAGCACCACGTGCACTGTGTGTCATCTTCTCTGCGGAGGGCTTAGCTCAGGTGTGCCCGACTGAAGCCAGGAAGCCTGGCAGGAGGAAGCTCGCCTGGCACACAGGTGAGAGGAAAGGGCATTTGGTATCATGTCCCAGCACCTGTGCTGATGTCTGGACAGCTGTACGCGCCTGCTCGGGTGTTACAGGCCTCTGAAGTTGGTGCGTTGGGGTTCAGTCAGCGGCTGAACATGGAGACCCTGCTGAGGAGTAGCAGCACCGCTAGGTTAGATGTTGGAGAGTGAGGAAGAGACAAAAACGGAATTTAAACGCCTGGGCTCTTGATAGATGCCTTATTAAGAGAGACGGGGTAAAGCTGAAGAGTAAAAATTAAAACAGCGAAACAACTCACTGCCCGGAGTTGACGCCGAATCGGCGCAACCCTAAGGGACAGGGTGGAACTGCCTGTGAGTTTCTGAGACGTGCGTCTTCACAGGAGTAGGAAGCCCTGTCTCGCACCCTTGGCGCGTCTGGTGGTTTCAAACTGCTGATTCCAACGCATAACCACCACGCTACCAGGGCTCCTAGGAAAATTAAAGCTGTAGTTGGAAGAGAAGAATAACAACACAGACGTGAACTCTTACTGGTCCTCGTACTTCTGTGTATGTGACATGAGGAGATGGAGGCACAGAAAGGTCAGCGTGTTGCCCAGCCTCTTAGCGCTAAGACTGGAACCTAGACATCCTGGCTCGTGATCCTAAGTATGTTGGTGTTCTGGCTCTTTGGGCTTCGGATTTTGACAGGGCTGGGAGGTGTGATTGAAAGAGGAGGCCAGAGGGTGTGCCGTTCCAGGCCTCCCTTTGGGAAACGGGGAGGAGGTCGAGAGTCTGGAGGTGCTGAGAGTGGGTGCCAGGCTGCTGAGTGAGAAGGTGACCAGGGGTCAGCTGGAGTGTGGGCGAGGGCGCGGTTGGGACTGAGGAGTGCAGAGAAATGGCTAGAGATCCACGATGGTGCCTCAGAGAAGCTCTCTGCTCTCTCCTGTCCGCTCCCC
>NW_022111358.1:46354414-46356278 GCF_000313985.2 Echinops telfairi | reverse complement strand
CTCTAGGAGAAGGCTCGCTCACTGTTGGCTCTGTGAAACGTTCCTTGTCCCTCGGCTTCTTTGTGATCTCCACATGGGGTGGCATCTCTCATGTACTGTCTCTTGCCCCCTCTCTGCTTGGTCGCTTGCTTGGTTAATCTCTTATATCTCAGAAGAGATTGGCTCTCAAGATACACTCCGTGCTTATACTGCTTCATTGATATAACAAAGAAAAGCATTCCCAAAGGGGATTGTAACTACAGGGGGTGAGAGTTAGGATTCAGGACCCATTTTTGCTGGTGATGATGGTGTCATGGGACAAACCATAACACATCAGTTCCAATCATTGGTTTAAAAAAAAAAAAAAGCTTCAAAAAGCCATTTGGTTTTAGCTTTTTTTAAAAATGGGGCCTCTGTGAAACCTGCTGTGTCCTTCCTTACAGGACCATCTACGAGAAACTGGCCAGTGCGTTCACCGAAGAGCAGGCGGTGCTGTATAACCAGCGGGTGGAGGAGATCTCGCCCAACATCCGCTACTGTGCTTACAACATCGGTGAGCAGGGCCGGCTCCCACCTCCCTTGCGGATTGGCACCTGGCACTGCCAGCTCCGTCTCGGCAAGCGTGGAGGCTGTATTTCACTCTCTTCCCCTTCCTTCTCAGCCACCCCGGCATGGGTTTCTCATGACAAACACAGACTGTCGTTTAGGGTGCTTGACATCCGGAGAGCCTGGCCTGCTTCCGTCCCTGCCTGCAGGCTGCCTCACGCCCCTTGAGCAGCCCGCAGCCCTCAGGGAGCACTGGTCATGTCTCAGCGTGTTTGTAGAGCAGACAGAGCTCCTTTAAGGGCCAGTTGAATCTAGTGGTTCTTCAGAGAACAGATCCTTAAAGATCTCTCTCTCTCTTCCCCTCCCTCCCTGTCCTTCCCTCTCAGGGGACCAGTCAGCCATCAACGAGCTAATGCAGATGAGACTGCGCTCCGGGGGCACTGAAGGTCTCCTGGCAGAAAAGTTGGAGGTAATCTCGTTTGTACATCTTCTCTTTGTAATAGTGTGCACATCTTGTGACAGAAAGGTCCAGCGAGATGGGTAACCTGTAGTCTTGTCATCCAGGGAAAGTTGCTGTGAACATGTGCATTTTATGTTTTACATTTTCAGCAAAAAAAAATATAAATACTTAATATTTTTAAGTAGTCAACTCTTTTTTTAACATCATTACATCTCTTTTTCTAAGCAAGTAGCAGGCTCCTTTTTAAATGTGAAATCACATGCTCATTTCCATTTCCTAAAGGACATGTTCACTCCCGTGTCTTTCTGTGGCTGCACACGCCCCTCCCGCACGTGGAGGATTGGATCTAACTGCCTCGTGTCTGCCGATGGTCCCATGGGGGCAGTGTTGCCACGAGCAGCCTCTTCCTGGGTTTGCCTCCCCCCTTTTCTTAGCGACAGTTCCTGCAAATGGAATGGTACCTTTTAGGAGCTTTTGGCACATACTGACAAATGTCTTCAATTAGCTTTCTCTGAGCTTAACTGTGTGCTTGCCATGCACACACATGTGCTTTCCTCCTCGTCCCATACTGAGCGGGGCGGGGCTCTTTTACCTCCTCACTGCGTGTTCACTTGTGGAGTCTCCGTAAGTGAAGAGGCGCGGGGAGTGGCCTGACAGCTGCGTGCACTCCACATGCAGGAAACCGGGCCAGACCCTATAGGTGTGTGCTGAGGTCCAGTGAAGCCTGTGACCCAGAGCCCAGTGGCTCCAGCTGCCTTGTGGTTTCCCACCGGTAGGCTTTGTGCCTGTGACAGCGTGCAGTCTCACCACTTGCTGCCAGTGGGAAGTATTTGAATTCTTCTTCTCTGACAGGCTTCTGCTTTACATGAGTTCTGGCTT
>NW_022111358.1:46350901-46352677 GCF_000313985.2 Echinops telfairi | reverse complement strand
ACTGGCATCTCCCTGACCTCTTGTCCTGGCCGCCTAGACCTTCACAGGGAGAGCCCAGCCAGACCAGAATCTCTTGTTTTAGGTACGCTTGACATGTAACATTCATGCAAAGCTCGACTGACTGACTAATGTGCTTCCTGACCTGTTTGCTGCCTGTTTGTGAGCCAGCAAACAAGCCCCGCAGGACCAGGGCTCCAGTGGTCCTGGTTTTTCTGAAGCAGCCAGCCATCGGTCACTTTGTAGCGCACACGCTCCATCTGAGGTAGAGGGCATTTTTAAAAAGCCAGGCTGCTGTCTGTGTCAGCTGCGGCCCTCAGGTGACGTGTCCGTGGGCCTCTCCGGTTGTGCTCAATGATCTGTTCCTGAGCCGTGTTGTGGACAGTCTTCAACAACCAATGAGTTTGTTTGTCCTCTTTTCCTGTATATTGAATTCCACCACCCCATCTTTCCTCCATCCATGTTCCTTTTATTTGCCTGAAGAACAGAAAACTGGAACAATGCTAATTTCTTAAACTGAACAATTCAGTAGCAACCCATTGGCACTATTGGCCAGTGGTGCTGCCCCTGGACTCAGGCTGTGGCTGTATCCTGCTAGATTGTTTGTGTGGTAGTCTGCAGAGCAAATTAGTTTCCTGTTGCACGGTTGAAACACATTTTGTTTCATTGTCTTTGTTGCAATCCCCTCAACATAACGTACTCTTCCCACGTCTCCCTTGGGTCCTGTTTCCATTCACCCATTTTTTTCAGCCTCTGAACCTTTTTTTTTGTGGGGAGGGGGGTACCAATTTGGCCTCTTACTGGTTGATTATTCTGAGAGACACATTCCTCACAAGTGTACCTGTTCACTCTATGGACTGTCTTGTGTGGCTGAAAGATGATATTTAGGAATAGGCTCCGTTCTGGTTTTGAAGGGTGTCTAAGGGCCAGTTTTAGGAGTTGTACCAGCCTCTATCAGAGCAGTAAATCTGGTCTTTCTTAGGATCTTAAGTTTTGTTCTATGTTTTCCTTCTACTCTGTCCAGGACTTGTTATTGTTTTGACCGTGATCATAGTATTTGGTAGTGGTAGCAGGCCACTGTGTAGTTCTTACAGGCTCAGCCTAGCGGAGACTGTAGTTCATGTGGTCTAGAGTCGTTAATTTTCTCTGTCCCTAATGGAAGGAAGACAGCCGTTGTTATTTTTGACAGGTGCTCACAGGCTTTGAAGTAGGGTGTTGAGCTTTGTCTTTATGGACTATATGATGCCACTTGACCTAGACGTTACCTGAGATTATGGTTCTCAGTCGGCAAGCCCAGTGATTCAGGACCTCAAGGTGTTTGATTATAACTAAGAAGTTTGCATGGTTCTTTTTTTTGGCTGTGTTTTTTTTTAAAACAAGAAGTTTATTTAAACAACAAGACGCTTGTCTTGAAGGGAAAACTATGCTTTACTTCTTGGAGAGTAATTTTACCCCTACTTAAAGACAGATTGCCCTCCATGTAACAGCTACGTACAAAAACGTTATAAAATTGTCCTGGGTTTTACAATGATAAATGAAAAACATTAAAATTCTCCAATCCAACAAGGTATGCAAGGATTTTTTTATGTTGTTATTTTTTTGTTTTTGTTAAACAGTGAGAGCAAAATAACTTACTGGAAAATAAAGCGAGGAGCTGCATGAGCCGCTCACGGCGAGGGGGTGTTTTCACAGAACCAGTATTTCCCATCCCATCTCCACTTGTGTTGATCAAAACAGACCATTGGCCATTTAGTAAAAAACAAAACAAAACAAAAAAAC
>NW_022111358.1:46342600-46350315 GCF_000313985.2 Echinops telfairi | reverse complement strand
CGCGCACGTCGTGCGCTCCCTCCCCCCTCCTTGCGTGCGCGAGCACGAGCCGCCGCGACCTCCCATTGGCTGCTGCCTCGCGGGAGCGCGCAGCGCTTACATAACCGCCCTGCCCCCCGCCCCGCGCTGCCCCGGCCTGGGCCCGGCGCCCGCCAGGCCGGCGGGAAGCGGCCGAAGTTTGTATGGTTTTGTCCCCTGTGTGTACAAATAGATAGCCTTGGACAAACCTTCACAGGGGCTTGAAAAGACTCGTGGAAAAGTGGAGTTAAAAGATGATGGAATTTTTCCCATAAACTTTGAAATCCCCTGGAATGTGCTCAAGGTTGTACTCCCAAAAACCACCTCACACGTGCTCAGCTTACACATCTGCCTGTGGACCGACAGGCAGACTATCGTTTGTTCCTACAGGACTGTGTATAGTTTACCCTTGTGAGTGTTGTCCTGACTTCCGCCACCGTCGTCGGTGTGTGGCCTTTGCCGTCCCTGCAGTTGAGACGTGTCTAATACCTAGTTAGCCGTTTTCTCCGCCTTGCCCATCCCGGACAGCCACGCAAGCATCTCTTTCTTTGTGTAAGCCTTTTCTTGATGTCTTACAGCAGTGCTCTCATCCAGTGTTGGTCCTTTTGTGACTGACTGATATCCCCCGCATAACGTCCTCCAGGCTCACCCGTGCTGTGAGACGTGCCACGGATTCATCTGTTCTTCACTGGTGTGTGGTGGCATTACATTGTGTGGACTGTCGGTTGTCCATCATCTGAGGTGGTTTCCATCTCTGCTATTGCGAATAGTGCTGCGATGAACATGAGGTGCCTCTATCCACTGTGTCATTACTGTCTTTTTCATGATATATACCTAGTAGGATTGCCGGATCCGTGTGGTATCTCTTAATTTTTTACTGAAGGGCATGTTTTTCTTTGTGGTTGCACCATTTTACAGCCCCACCAGCAGTGTATGAGAGTTCTGGTGGTCCACACCTTGCTAGCATTTTGTGTTTAATTATTGTTGCTATTATTAGGGGAAGATGATAGCTCGTTGTTTTGATTTGTAACTCTCAGAGACTAATGATAGCAACCATCTCTTCATGGATGTGTTGGCTGGCTGAATCCTTTCTTATTTCACCATTTAAAAAACTAGATGGTGTGCTCACTGTTGAGTTACATTCTATACACTTCAGAGATCGGTTCTTTGTCAGATGTGCCATTGCCAAAAAAATATGCCCAGTCCTTAGATTCTCTTCTGGAAAGGTCTTTTGATGTGCAGAAGTATTTTTATTTGGGGGAGCTCCCTCTTGTCTAGTGGTGACTAGTTGTCGACTTGAGTTTTCAGTTGTTTGATAGTTTTTAATGCCCTAAATTAGGACACTTAAATTTGTCCCTCTCTATCATCTTAACAGTTTTAAATTTAGATCCATTTTGACTTAGTTTTTGTATATATGAGGCCTGTTTCATTTTTCTGCAAGTGGATATCCAGTTTTGCCAGCACCCCTTGTTAAAGAGACATCTTTCCTCTATTTAATGGGTGTGTACCCCTTGTTGAAGATTAGCTGCCCATAGATGGCTAGATTTGCTTCTAGGGTCTCGGTTGTGGCTGTTGTTGTGCCGTACCAGACTGTTGGGACTGCCGTGGCTGTACAATAGGCTCTGAGATGGGGTGATGTGAGCCTTCTTACTTTCTTCTGCTACAGTAGGGCTTTGTTTATCTAGAGTCTTTTCCCGTGTAAAGTTGGTGATCAATATTTTCATCTCTTCAAAGTATGTTGATAGAATCTGGATTGGGATTGTATTATATCTGTAGCCCGCATAAAGTAGTATTGGCGTTTAAACATGTTAGGTCTTCCTATCCATGAGCATGGTATGTTTTTCCATATATCTGTGGAAATGTATATATATATTTCCCAAAAGATATGTATCCCTTTTGGTTTCTTGCGGTAGTGTTTTATAGTTTTCTTTGTGTACATCTTTTATATCCTGGCTTTACTCCTTAAGTATTTCGTCTTTTGTGGGGACTATTGTTAACGGTGTTGTTTTCCTAATTATATTTCCAGGGTTTTCTTTGTTAATGGAGAGGGATCTGGCTGGTTTTTGCATGGTCTTGTACCCTCCTTGCCAGTTGGCTGAATCTTGTAATTGGTTCCAGTGCTTTTCTTGCTGAGTCTTTGGGATTTCCCGTGTGTGTCAGATCATGTTGTCACTGTTGTCACATGCTGTTGAGCCTGTACCAGCTCCTAGTGAGCACCGCACTGCCCAGCCTGCATCACCCTCACAGCTGTTGCAGCGTTCCCTCTCGAGGGTCTTCCTTTTTACCGCTGCCCTCCAAAGTACACGAGAAGAGCCCTTGCCACTTGTATTAATTTATTTTAAAGGATACATTCTTTTTAGTCTGCTTTGTATTCATTAGAGGTTGTAACTATTTTTTAACTTGTTGGCATTAATACTTCTATATGTTTTGGGTCCTGTTTTTATTAAAACATCGTAAGAGATGCTCAACAAGTAGGGGTTTCTCGTTAAGACATGTTCATTTCAAAATAGCAGTTTAGTGCCTGCTGGCTTCAGAATGATCCCAGGAAAGTTCTACTGTCTGTTAATTCCTTTTCCACGTTTTAAAGCCCTCCCTCACATTTCACAGTTCAATCCACAACAGGAGAAATCAAACCAACACTAACCATTGCTGTTGAACCGACCCTAACTTATAGCAGTCTCAGGAAACTCCCTCCCTTGAGCTGATGCTGACTCAGCGGCCTGTAGGACACAGCGTAGACCTGCCCCGTTGTGTTCCTGAGACTGAGACTCTTTACGAGAGTTGGAAGCTCTTCTGTCGCCTGAGGAGTGGATGGTGCTTTCGAACTGCTGACCTTGCAGTTAGCAGCACAACTTGTAGCCACTACACTACCAGGGCTCTGCAGCCCCATCGGGACAGATTACAATTATCCCATAGGTTTCCCAAGTGTGTAAATCCTTACAGAAGCAGATTTTCTCATCTTTTTTCCACTGGAGTGACTGATGGATCCAAACTGCCAACCTTTTGCATGCATCCAAGGCCATCAACAGCTGTGCCACCAAGGCTCCTTAATAAGGGGTGTACAGCAAAGTGCAATTTTGCTTCGCAAAGTAAACAATCATTGTACTGGCCCTAATGAAAACAGAATAAGCAGACCTTTAATTGAAACAAATATTTATTCTTTGTCGGGTGAATCAGTTCTGATTCAATAGGTGTGGCGGTGGTGGGTGGCTTCCCAGGTGGGAGGAGCAGGCCTAGAGGATGTCTCCTCCAAACTTCTCTTTCTCTTGCCTTTTAGTCGTAGTCAGGGAATGAAGACCTGTGTTGGGGCAGCTCCTTTTGCCCCATTTCTAAGATGGCTCCCTCGGGGCCAGCTTGGACCGAGTCCATAGACCATTTTCTAGCTGCAAGGCAGCCGCTGCTTTTGCAGTGAAACTGCTGTGGCATGTGTGGCTCACCAGTTTGTGCAGTTTCTGTGCCTGACTCTCAAACTTGATCATTATTGTAACTGATGGGTGGGCATCTGGATCCTTCTAGAGCAGCTGAAGGCTGAGCAGAGTGTTGATACTATTGGCAAGAGAAATAGCTTTGATTTTCATCGTGAAGGAAGAAAACACTTAGCTTCAGCCAACGCAGCGGCGGTCAGTCCAGTGTCCTGTCTGCGTGTGTGGAGTCGGTATTGCTCTGTGGCATCTGACACAGATGTGGTCAGGTGTCATCTGTCAGCAAACCACTGCACCATCCTGACAACGTGTCCAAAGGATATAAGACGAAGTCTTGTTCTCCTCGCCTTTAAGGGACACTCTGGCTGTACTTCTTCCAAGACAGGTCCTTTGTCCTTTTAGCAGTCCGTGATATTTTCAGTATTCTGTTCCAGTATAACAATTCAAGTGTAACTTTCACATGCATATAAGGCAATGGAAAACACCATGCCGTACACAGATAGTAGGCGGCATATGTAGTTTGTAACGCCTGTTTAAGCTGTTATTGGGCATTTGCGGGCCATAGTTAAGCACTGAAAATAATGATGATGATGAAGGTGATGGGGATCTTGGCCTGGATATATTTCCCAGGTTTTCACTCCTATTGGAGAGTAGGGTGCTGGAAGTGAGGATACTGTGCTAACCCATTTTCTGACACAAATAGTTATTATTTTACATTCACATTTACGGCATAAAGGAAGTAGGCAACAAACAAAATGTGTACTGGCCCTGGAAAGACTTCCCGTGAAAAAGTGACTTAGCTGCCCTCTTCATTGAGAATGGCCACTTCCTGCTCAGGGCAGGGACGTTCTCGGCACACGCTGCCCAGGAGGAGCCTCCATGGCTTGTTGGGAAAGTAGTTCTTCGTGCAGCTTCCCCTCCTGAGGGCGTGTCGTGCACTCGGAGCTTAGAAAATGGCTTTGCAGCCTATTTATTGAGTTAGGAATTTGAGGGCTTTCTATAAAAGACACACACATACACACACACAATATCAACTGACCTGATGCCCTATGTCACACATAACCCAAATCAGTCCTGTTTCTAATCTAAGGACAATGTCAAGTACGGTTTAATTAAAGCCTTAGGTGCCATGCCTAGCACTATAGCTGGTTGAATGACGGTTGAGTGAGCCGTGGGTCATGAAATCTGGGAAATGCCCTTTGGCTAGTTGAAACTTAGCTCCAAGAAGAACCCCAAGCCCTTGGGTGCCACTCTGTGTGCTTGGCAGCACATGATATGAGCCCTCCCTCCATCAGTTTCCTGTTGTGTGGAGGGGGTCTTGAGGCTGGAGATACGGGCCTGGCCTGTAGTGGCTCCTAACCAGCTGCTGCTGACCTTGACCATCCTCTGGGAACTAGGTGCAAGGGTTAGTCACCCCAGCTCATGGCTAGCAGGTGGAGGTTGTTTTGGGGGTGTTTTGGTCTCTAAAAGGCTGAAACAGCAGTTTACAGAAAAGCACGGAAGGAAGAAATAATTCAGGAGATAAAATACCAGACGGAAAAGACTTGAGCTACGAATGATGCAGCTGCCGAAATCCAAAACCACAAAATCCTTGGTCCCTTTAGCCAACCCTTCTTCACGCTGTTTTGTCTGTTGTGGTAGAAATAGTTATTTCTCTTTTGCTTTTGGGAAGCTAGTTGATCTCGCTTGAATTGTCACTGGTGGTTGCTGAAGACCTTCCTGGGCTACAGTTTGGGGGTAAAGGCGGTTGCAGTGTCTGCAGGCTTGACGGTCTTAGTCTTCAGTTAGGTTGATGTTGAGTAGAAGGAAGACTTCTACTTTCACCAACCAGAGGCTTACTTGTTTCTTCTTTACCAAGGTTCCAGGTGCTTCTCCCAGAAGAGCGGACGCTGGGCGAGGCTTGGCTCCATTGCCCAGCTCTCCTCTGGGTAGATGTGCTGGAACATGTCATCAGCCTGTGACCACTTTGAGCAATTTCTGCAGAGTCTTGAGAACCACACGGGAAGTCATTTATTTTAACGGCAGCTGCTTTTCCTCTGGCCAGTCAGCACACCTCCCCAGGGGCCGGGCCTTATAGGACTAGAGCTAGCTAGCGTCTGTAAGGGTCACTGTGAGCCGCAACCGACTTGATGGCCCCTGACCACCACATCTCTAGGACTAGGACTAAGGTAGCACATTGCTTGTGGGTGAAGCGTTCTCTGGGTTCCTAGCACAGCTGGGGAGCAGAGTGCCTGCCACTTGTGTTTGGAAGTGCTCTCTAGGTCGGTGGCCGCAGGGGAACATAGTTGATGGGGGCTTCTTTTTTAAAAAATCGTTTTATTAGGGGCTCATACAACTCTTATCACAATCCCATACATACATCAGTTGTGTAAAGCACATTTGTACATTCACTGCCCTCATCGTTCTCAAAACATTTGCTCTCCACCTAAGCCCCTGGCATCAGCTCCTCATTTTTCCCCTCCCTCCCTGGGCCCCCCTCCCTCATGAACCCTTGGTAATTTATAAATTATTATTATTTTGTCATATCTTGCCCTGTCTGACGTCTCCCTTCACCCACTTTTCTGTTGACCGTCCCCCAGGGAGGAGGTCACATATAGATCCTTGTACTCAGTTCCCCCTTTCCAACCCATCTTCCCTCTACCCTCCCAGTATCGCCAGTCACACCACTGGTCCTGAAGGGATGATCATCTGCCCTGGATTCACGATGGAGGTTTCTTGACCCTTGCCCTCTCAGGAATGGCCTGCCTCAAAGACCAGTGTGACTTGAACTGTTGACTGGTATGATGTGTTTATTATAGCTCCATAAAACCATGTTTTAAAATGCTTGTGAAGGTGCTCAAGGCCTCCTGCAGAAGGCGCGGCGGGGCGGCTTCCTCCCAGCAGACCATGGGGCCTGGCCCAGGGAGCCAACACGAGAGCCTGCTCCTCAGCACTGGTCTGAGTCCTTTGTTGCGTGGGCCTTGGGAGACCAACGAGACTGGCTCCAGCTTCCCTCGACTCGGCCTTGCCCTCCAGGAGAGCGGGCAGGTGCTCCTGCCACCCAGGGGGCTGAGCCTTGTTAGTTAGCACCCTGCCTGGTTTGTCATTGAACCGATCCTGCTGTGGAGCTGGAAAATTGCACCTCCCCACCCCAGTCACTGTCAAGGGTGTGTGGGGCCTGTTGGCTGCTTTGCAGGTCAGTAGAACAGATAGCAGCTGTTTCTCCTGCCTGTGTGTGGCTGGGTTTGGGGGCACACGTGCATGTGCGTGTATGTTTTCAGTGTTCACCAGCCTGTGCACATGTCTTGTTCCGCTTGTTGAGGTCTTGCTCAATTGCAGCACCTCATGGCAAAGCAGCCTGCCTTGCCTGCCACACCTGCCTATGTGGCTTCCAACACTCTCACTGACTGACCGGAGGTGCTTAACGATGGCATGGAGCAGAGCGCTCTCTCCAGGGCTGCTTCCTGGGCAGCATCGTAGCCACTCAGCACTGCCAACTAACGTTTAAAAGGAAAAGGACAAGAGAGAGTGTGAGTGGGCCTCTTGGCTCGGTGCCTTCAAAGATCATTCGTGGAATTCAAGAGATTGTTCTTTCTTATCTTAAAAATCACGACACTGTTAAGCAGGTTACAAGATAGCATGATTACACAGATCCATGTGTTTCCACCAAGTCCAGCGCTCAGCCCCGGTGGGAATGACCCTGCTGTGGGCAGTACCGTGTCATGACATAGCAGCTGTGTGGATGGACTTCGGGTGCTCCCAGGCAGTGAGCAGCAGGGGTGGGAGGGTCTGGTTTATAGGAGCTATTTTGCATGGAAAATTTTGTGCCCCACAGCAGAAACTCGGGGAGACAGGATTTCTTTGCCCCCAGCTGTCACTTCAGGGAGTGGGCGGGCTGGTTTTCTTCTGAGCCCTCTTACAGGTCATGGTAATGTCAAGGGGCCTACTTTTTGCCGACTGGGTGTTAGTTTCTGTGGGAAGTCAAATATAATGGTGGAATGTGGATGTTTGAACTTTGGAGTGGGTCTGCCAGTCACACCAGTTTCCCTCCTCCTCGCCTTTGGTCGTTCCCACCTGCCCAGCCAGTTCTTGAGGGTGACATGGGGTTTGGCAGCAAGCGGGTTGTGAATCACCTTTTCCCTGATCCCAGCCCTGCACCTGTGCGAAGACTGTCACCTGGTACTTGTCCACCTGCTGTGCGCCGCAAGGGAGCGGGTCTCAGAGCAGCCCCGTGCAGGTGTGGGGGAGGGCCGGGGGAGCTACTGCAGAGCGGAGCGGCTTTGATGGGGGCTGGGT
>NW_022111358.1:46341169-46342190 GCF_000313985.2 Echinops telfairi | reverse complement strand
AAATGTTTTGAAAATGATGATGGCAACATATGTACAAATGTGCTTGACTCAATGGGTGGATGGATTGTGAAAGGAGCTGTACCTGCCCCCAGTAAATGATTTTTTTAAATCAAAGAAAAGAACCCCACGGAAGAGGGTTGGTCTTCCCGTACACATAGTGAGTAGACCCATGGGAGAGCCTTACCAGGTGGGGCTCGGCATACCAGGGACGTGCTCTTTTTGTGCAGTGTTTTGGGGTGTCTGGTGTGGTGGTGGGAACCTAGCCCTGCTGTTCCTCCCTCCTGCCGTTGTCCAGGCCGAGAGCGAGGAGACCAAGGAGCGGCTGTTCGAGTCCGTGCTCAGTGAGTGTCGGGATGCGGTCCAGGCTGTCCGGGAGGAGCTGGAACCAGATCAGGTAGGATGCTCCTCACAGACTCCCAGCTGCCCGAGCACAGGGAGTCTCTTTGACATTTTGATTTAAGTCAACTGACCATCCCAGCATAGCCCTGGGTCAGTCCGGTGGTAGGATCCTCCCTTGACCCTGTTTCCCCTAAGAATAGCCTCATCGTTCCGTGCCTTTTAGACCTGGAGTCTCCACTCCATACCACCACAAACCCAGTGCCTTAGCACACACTGGCACCATCCCGCCGGGAGTGCCAGTGCAGGGCTGCACTCCCTCCCTCCAGCTCGAGGGGGCTCCAGCTTGTACCCCGCTCAGCCAGCAGCTCAGCGTCTCCTCCCCAACAGCAGCTTCCGTCCTGGAGTCAACTTTTGAGCTCTGGCCTTGCTGCCACCGCCTTCCACTTCCAAGGACCACTGCCTCCGCAAGGGAGCGGGTCTCAGAGCAGCCCCGTGCAGGTGTGGGGGAGGGCCGGGGGAGCTACTGCAGAGCGGAGCGGCTTTGATGGGGGCTGGGTAACCAGTTGGTCATCGCTGCTCTGGACCTGACAGTCTGGTGGGTCCCGGACACGAGACTTGTGCTCTGCTGGGACCGAGGGAGACTTGCTGTTGAGCTGAGCTGCTGGGGGAGGAGGCTGAGCCC